>NW_020622381.1:18689444-19006203 GCF_003573695.1 Papaver somniferum
ATTCTAGTTACTTGGAGATAGGTTGAGAATATGTATGTCCTCATAGCTCTTTGGATACTTGTGACCAATTAGAAATCATGGTTTTGTGGGTACACCTCTGTTAAACCCACCCGAGATTAACTCGGTTTTATTTTTCTAGATTAGATTTGCTCGAGGACTAGCAAATAATAGGTTTGGGGGTATTTGATAGACGCATTTATATGTCTAATTTGTCATCAATATTTTGTATTGTTAGTACTCGTTTTCGTACTTATTATGGTGTTCTTTGTGTTTTTAGGTATTTTTTGGAAATAAATATTGTTGGAAAATTCGGCTCGAAAAGTTTCTCGGAGCACCCCGGAAGACAGTTGCTATACGGACCCCCATTTTTGCTAACTGTCACCCACGGCTATATATAGCCCAATTTTGTCCACATCACCCATTTTTTGTCCACAACACCCAACTTCTTCATTTCAAAAATTAAGTTTTAGCGGGAAATATTTGGTTTCAATGGCAGAATTGGGGTTGCGAATTTGAGCTTGCTGCGGTGAGACTAAAGGGCTAGAATCAATTGGGTGTATTCCTAGGGTCTTAATAGGGATGGTAATGTTCTTTGACTCTTTTAAATTTGGATGGATAATCATGGTTCGACGAAAACAGGAAGAACAGAATTGGCGGGAAAACTGAGTGTGAAACAACCAGAATTAGGGTTGGGGATTTTGCGCGATTCAGTGAGACTCAACGGCTAAAATTGATTGGGAAGACTTGTTAGAGCTTTACAGGCGTGGTATGGTTGCTTATTTTGATCATAATCATCAAGATTGAGGGAGACAGGGAGTTACGGGTTTTGCTCAACAAAACCCGAGTGTTGTTGGGAGTGATTCAATCACTCAAGTGGATTGGTTTTGGCCTGTTACGCTTAGACAGAGTTGGTATAGTCGTTAGATTCATCTAAATTGGGCTGAATTGTCCAAGAGAAGTAAGCAGAGCAACACGTATCCGAGAGAAGTATTTCACGGATTTTACCAAGCTTTGTTGTTGTTTGCGTGTGCTTAGAAGGATCCAGCCACCAGTTAGATCGTGTCAGAGATAAACAAGGAGAGTTTTGCAGCTATAGACGCGTGAAGAAAAAAATTAGGGAAGAAAATATTTGGAGTTTATTGCCTGCATGAGACGATTTTGGGGATTTTTTGGAGTTATTAGGGAAGATTCTCGCTGCTGTGATTGTATATATAGTGTGTTGGGGACTCAGAGACGGGTTACGTAGTGATTGGGAGTAAGATAGAGCAAAGAATAGAGTGCAGCCATCGTTGATTTATCAACAGGGAAGAAAGAAGGCGAAAAATAGAATACAATCATAGACCACAGTTTTTGGCTGTCATCTATTCTTCCCTTCGGTAACAGTATTTTTGTAATAGTCAATACACCCTGTAATAGCTATAAACCGTTGAAAAACTCTGTTTTCTTATATAATCATTTTGTAAGCACTTTGTAAGCAATGAAAAATCATTTTGAGCGTGTTTCCAACATGATGATGTGCTAATTCTCCCACAACCAAGGCAATGAGGAAGCTATTTACGCATGAATAATTGGTAATCATTTATTTTCTCTAATTTATAATTTGTAATTCACCCAATCACTGCTTTTGCAGAGTTTTTAATTGTTTGCATAATTTTCTTCATTAGTTGTGATTCAATTTGATAGGTTATACTTTGTTTAGATAATTTATGCATAAGGGATACAATTAATATTTGAGAATATGCCTGATTATATGTGAATTAAGAAATAAGGGACTTAAAATATAATTAGGGTGTTGAGTTATTTACCATAATTTATTCATGTGTAATAGTGGAATCAGTGTCTTGGTTGTCTTTAATATCTTGAAATCAATCTTGTATTAAGTTTTCTCTATTTTTAAGTTTTATTAAGTCTAAAATATTTTGCTTTCACAAGCCTCAACGAACCGTTTTACTACAACATTATTGAGATCACACCAGCGAACTAGGTTCGCGGACTTGGCAAGCCAATTCCACAATCCTCCCGATTTCTCTTGATCAACAAAGTTCGAAAACTTCGGTTCAAGGAATACATGGTTATGTAATCTAAACTCTCATTTCAATCATTGAGACATTCTCCGAGGACGCTATGTAGCCGTTATTCACAGACCGATTCACTTCAGAGAAATTCTCAAAGTGATTGAAACTTTTCATGACTTTCGTCACTAGGTGAAGATAAACTTGATCAAAGCGAAACGCTTCACCAACACACGATTTCGAGATAAAAGATAAGCAATGAATGCTTAGCTCGAAACATCAAATGTGTATGATATAGTCTATATAGCATACGACTTTTGTCTCATAAGAAGTAGTAGATAGAAGAGATATACTTTTGAGTGATAGATAAGTTCAAGTCTCCACATACCTTTTTATTGATGAAGTTCCACAGTTCCTTGTATAGATCTTCGTCGTTGTATGATGAATCGCCATGAAGTCCTTGAGCTCAACTACACTTTTATATCCTAGTCCGAGACTTAGCTATGTAGTCTAGAAATCAAGACTTATAGTTTTTATCACTAACATTGACAAACATGCTTGAGATAGCGACGCATGCGAGGTTGACCGAGCTGTGCTCTAACAGTTTCTACGACTGACAGAAACAAGATAGCTGCAAGCACCAAGCTCATGTATCAATCAAGGGGTCCTGATATCAAATGAATCAATGACATTGAAATCCTTCACCAACCGTTCAAGACACAAGCGAACGTCATAAAGACACAACAAGAGTGTTTTACAAAACCTCGTCTGAGATGATTTTACACTGTCCTGCACAAAGAAGCGAGCTGGGAGAAATTGGTGAAGAATCTAGGGATGTGTCATATACCATTCTCTTCTTATAGATGTCCTCTATGACATATCCAAAATTCATAGCAATTGGAGAAACGAGCAAAGAGATGTGTCCAAAACATTGGACTACATGCCAGATGAAAATTTTCTGGAAATCTCCTGAAAGTTTACTGTTTCACCTATTTCGTCCCCTAAACATTCTCAAAACTATAAAATCTTCTTTGTTAAAGCTTGTAAATCTTCTGAGGATGAAAAAACATGGGTATAACGCGAAAATCCGACATCAGACGAAGATTCTACAGCGTTTTTACTGAAAGAACGACTTTTGAATTTTCTGATGACGAATTATGACTAAATTATTCGTTCATCCACATCTGAATCAGGATCTACACCATCAACACATAGCCTGACTTCATTTTCAGCCGATAGTCTCATTTGCGGAAGTCGGCGGTGCTTCTACTGATAAGATATGAGCTTTTCATCTTCAGCTCTTTTCTGTGATATTTCATCACGTCCCTGCTTTCTCTACGCATATGCTAATACCAAGAAAGCATATATCTTAGCACGGACGACTCCCAGATGATTGAGAGACATACAAAGTACCATCTTTCCAACGTCTCTGAAAGGTTGATTCACCTCGGCATGAAAATCCGCAGAAGTCTTCATCTTTGACTCGATATTTCTGGAGCGTTCGCCGGAAGAGTCAGAAGAGCGTTTGTAACCAGAAGTCACCACTATCTGAGGTGAAAGACATGGAGTCATGGATATACCAATAACAAACGCGTAACAAAAATGGTAGCAATCCAACTCTTACCTATTTAAAATTTCACTAGTTGTAGTGATTATAACGTCAGAATTTCGAAAACTTTCTCATTCCTTCAAACTTGCAAAGACGAGCAAGATTCATTATTCAAAAACATGACTTGATTTTCAAAATACCGTGAACAACCCACATAAATTTTTTTCTGTGTACATTCACTCTTTTTTCAAAATTGGACAGACGTCCATTCTACAATTTTGAAAACTCACATACATACATTATTTCACCATGTATAATTGTCTACTTTCAACAATTGTTCAAAATCAAAACATTGATTTTACAAAAATATATACATATTTTAACGTGAAACTCACGTAAATTTGAACAACATATATGTATTTTGCTCCATCGCACGAGCATTTGTCTTTGAAACAAGAGTATATTTTCAAAGATTTCTGAAAGCTCGAAGATAAAAATTTTCATGAAAGCTCATAAAAAAAATTTTAACAGACGCACGTCTATTTAAAAAAAAAACTTTTCTCTCGTACGAGCATCCACCTTTGGAACGAGACTTTATTCCGTTTTGTGAAGTCTCACATATTTAAAAGATAAATTTTGGTTTTCATGAAAGCTCATAGACAAAAAATTTGTCATTAGACGCAAGTCTCTACTAAAAAAAAATATATCTCTCCTATGCTAGGGATTATTGTTTGTTTCTTAAACTAATGAACGAACGAACATCTGTTCCTAAAATAAGGATTTCTTTTCTTGGGTACGAACCCGTGAAACCTAAATCGACCAAGGTTCCATCACCAAATCAGCGGTGCTATACCACTTTACGCTCGTTAGACGATACTCTATCATGCCACTGGGATCTTCGTTCAAGCCATGGTTCGCTCGTGCAATCGAAAATCTGGTAACATCTTATCTTACGACTAAGTTCAATTACTTATTTCGTCTATAACTGGAAATCACCATCCAGTGTTGACTGAGGAACATGACTGTCCCTCACTAAGCAGGAGACTTAATGTAGATGGTGGATTTTCGACAAGGGCTAAAATCGTAAAACCATAATTATACATGCTCCTGATCCAACAATCAGATGAGTATTGAGGCTCGTGTCTCTCATCGAAGCATGAAAGCTCATGCCACAAGAATCTCTAACTGAGAATACTGTCTCTCAGAGTATATATAGATGTGTAGCCTCTCAACTGAGACAACGACATATCTCATGAATACTGAGCATTTTCAGTAATTACTCCTATATAGAATCGAACGATTGGACGGATCCTAGAAAGCTTGCCTGCTAGTATAGAGAAATAACGTCTTCAGGATGTAACAATGTTTTCCCTGACTATATAAAAGAAATATGACGCTTCAACAAGCTCATATTACTCGACTCTCAGATAATTAATGCTCCTAGACAGCATGCCTGCTAGTATAGAGCCATTAATTAATTATCTCTAATCCTTAAATTCATTAACTGAATATTCGGAAATATTCTACGTTTTTCATAATATTTCATTACTTCAATTCGTGGTTCTTTCCAGCAGAATTCCATGGGTTAGTGATAAATATTCAACGTACGGGCATCTGAGCCACTATCGAGTAAGCCCCGACCAAAATGGTGCAAGTGTACTCAGCAATAATGCACTAACGAGCACCTGAATGCACGAACGAGCATTCCAAAACACGAAGGGACGATGAACCTCTGCAAAAATAAGAAGAAAATAATAAATAATAAAATATTAATCAAGGCGCTGGGGGACTGGGACCACCGGCCTGCCGGTCGTGCCGTGGCCAGCCCATGCCCAATTTTATATTTTATCATATTTTTATTATTTTCCTTGATCTCATGAAAATTCCCCCATTTGAACAAAATTCCTTCGTTTCAAGGAAACTCCTCAGTTTTATGGTGTTTCCTTCACATCAAGGAAATAATAAATAATTAGGAAAGGTGTGCGGGACCAAGCCTACTAGCCGGCTGGTCATGCCCTAGTTGTGGCCGATCCCACACCTTGCATTCCTTATTATTTTATTATATTATTTCCTTCATCCCATGAAATTCCTTGATTTCATGATGTTTCCTTCAAATCATGGAACTAATACATAAAATTAGGAAAAACTTACGGGACCGGGCCCTAGCCGGCCATGCCCTAGTCGGCCGGTCCCACACGGCCTTATTTTTATTATTATTATTTTTATTTGTTTCCCTCATATCATGGAAACTCCTTCACTTTAAGGAAAACTCCTTTATTTCAACAAACTCCTTGATTTCATGGTATTTCCCTAAAATCATGAAAAATAATGTAAAATTAGGAAAAAGTGCCATGGGACGGGCTTATTGGCCTGCCGGCCATGCCTTGGCCATAGCCCGTCCCACACATCATGATTCCTTAATTTATTATTATTATTTCCTTCATCTTATGAAGTTTCCTCAGTTTCAGCAAAATCCTTGATTTTTTCATATTTTCTCAAAATGTTGCTCAGACGCACATCAGAAAATATCAAAATTCTCAGGACTGAGACACGGACACTCTGGCGACGTGAGCATGTTACCTTGACCGACCAAGGTTGCTCTTTGGCTTGCAAGGAGCCGGTCCCACGCATTTTCACAATTTGACCTAATTTGCACAATCGCACATATTAGGTCCTGAATCATTCCAAACTACTTGGGATTTCATGGAATGATCGTCAGTCGATCCCGTGACCAACCAGGGCAAGTTTCATCTTGGTCGATCCTTCATCTCTTCATAATTTATTAGGTTTTATCACCTAAGGTTCAGACGAACATTGTTTGACTAAATGATTAAACCAGCATTTAATCATCTTTTCACCAACTGGTCTTCAAGAGACTTTGGTATTTTGTTCACTCGAGCATCTGGGCGCTACATGGTCGATCCATAATCTCATGTAGCCGGTCCCTCCTTCACTCCGTGGTGTATTTTTCAATAAATCATCAATTGATCAAAATTAGGGTTTCGAATCCAAAGCTCTGCAAAACATAATTCTGAGCAGATTCAAACACTAATAATTTTACGTTGATCCCGTGATCAACATTCTAATACTCGGTTCCAGTATGTTAAATTAATATTTTATTTGGTCATGTTACCAATAATTCATCAAACGAGCAACATTCATTCAAATGAGCAATATTTGCTTAGACTAAGGAATATTGGTTCAACTATCAATATTCAACAATTCATCAAGTGAACAATATTTGTTCGCCTTAACTATCAACATTTATTCGACAATTATACTTCTGTCTCAACAGACACGTTCAATCCATGAGTCCCAGAATATTTGTTCGACTCAGCAATGCAAGGACTCATCGTCCCACGTCAGCAACTGACTAACTAAATACATGTCTTCCTTGCAGACTCCACAATCACGAGACATCAATCGTGTCACATGGGGGGATATTAACTAGGGTTTTGGTCTGGCGGTCTATGGAACATGTGTTCATACACACGATGAGAATGTGATCAAGTCGTGTGGGTAGAAAATCAACCAAGTCTCCGCACGATGAGCAACTGGTTTTAACACGATTTCCACTTCCCCACTCTTTGACTCCAGAAACTGTCATACTTCATGGGATCAAGGTGTTTACAATTCTAGCAATATAAATAAGTCTCTGAATCATGATTGAAGACAAGACAATCTTTCGTCAAAACAGACACCACGAGATTAACAACTCAACATCTGAGCAATTACTCTCAACAGAGCAAATTCAATCAATCATAGTTTATCTTATTCCTTTACGCAGAATACACAACACACCCACAATCTTCGATCACCATTGATCTCACACATTTCTCAGCTTCCCTCCTACAGATCGACCCATCCTCTTTTGTGACCGAATTGACTCTGGAACGACCATTGTCTTGGTTTAGGCCGGAGTCCTACAGATTGATCTCTCGAACTTAAAGCACTCCCTTCTTGCAGTGCATCTGTGTGAGGTTAAACATTTCGCTCGGTTCAAGGAGTCTTCTCCGCACGGTCATCTCCTCAATTCCATAAAAACCAGCAAATCGTTTTTCCCCATCTACACCCATCCACAGAGTAAAATGGATACACAACAATATTTTGCTAAGTGAAAATTTTCTTTCACAAATCTTAGCTCAATAACTTTTATATTCTCACAAGAGGAAAATTTAGAGCACAAGAGTAGCACAAGCAAATTGCAACAACTATTTTTTTTAAAAAAAATAAAATAAAATAGTAGACACTTTGAAGAAAAACTTTAACAACGAAAATATTTATACAGCGCTCTCTGTGGGCAATAGTTTAGCTATCAATCAAAAAGAGAATAGCTCAGAGAACATTTTTGTCATCAAGAATACCTGATCATTAACACATCTTACCCAACAGGATTTTTCATGGGTAAGATTTCAAACCTTGTGACTAACTAACAAAAGTATGAGCATTATGACCATCAAGTGAATGACATTCTTAGTTAAACCTCTTTTTTCTTCTAATTTTTGGAGGAAATACCTTTTGATGTGAAAAAGCATCATAGAACTTACTATCATCAAAGTATGAAACCAAGTTGATTCTAACCTGAAGAAGTTTGTCTGGAGGAATTAGACAGCCTATTGATAAGCTCTTTGTACCCTTCAATTATCAGATTTAGGTTGTCATTCGCATCTCCGTTGTTGTTTACACCTTCTGGTACCCTTTTCACACTTTGAAAACCATTCCCAAAACTAGTTTGAGAAGGATTACTTTGAAACCTCCTTGACCAATTTGTGTCAAAGCTACTATTACAAGTTCGAACATTAGAAGAGCAAACTGAAATGATTTTCCTAGAAGGTTTCACAGGGTAAGTACTAAAGCCGATTGGTTTAGGCATACGAATGTCAGTTACACCTTTGAGGATTAAATATAAGGTGTGTTGGATTCGACCAATATAGTGTTCATCCAACATTAATTTTCACTTCCGTCGAACATGTCCCTTCGTATCACAAAAAGAGGCACACTTTCTGGTCACCAGAGTAATTAGAGTGAATAGGTTTGACAACATCGTTAGAAGATTTCTCTCTTCCGTGAGATGTGGTGATTCTTTGATTAGAGGAAGATACACACACATCTTTAGTAATAGGAAGGGTTTGCAATTTAGCTTCTAAAACCGATTTCATTAGAGAAACATGATTACAAGTAGTCACATTTTCTAATATCTTAGTTTTGTCAAAAGAAATAGGTATAGTGGACTCTTCAGAACAGACCTTGCATTGAAAAGAGAATTTACTCAATAGCCATTTAATCTCTAAAGCATTCTCGTCCAGTTTGGCCTCAAGTAAATTTCTTGACAAGCTTACTTCAGATTTTTCTTCATGGAGAATCTTTAGTTGAGAGTCACGGTCATTAACCATACCAATAAGCATATTGACTTTGCTTTCAACCTAATAACTTTAGTGTATTGAATTCTAGCTTCTCTTAGAATTGCTGCACTTTCTTTGGCTTCTTCCCTTTCTACTTCAGAGTCAGACTCATCAGTAAGGGAAAGAGGATAACACTTATCAATATTTGCATGTTTCATGGGAACAAGATGTTCATCTATATTTGAGTCGGACAAGTCTTTCTCTTAATACATTCCAAAGAAACATAATTTTTATTCCTGGTGATGCGTTTGTTAGAGATAACACATTTGTCCATAGAGTCAGATAGCTACAAACACAGACTTGTGAGTTCTTAGTGTGTTTTTCTGATCTGATACCAATTGAAAAGCGTGGGTATAACAATCACACCCAATAATTCGTTTGACAATCTGTATGGACTAAACTCCAATATAATTCCGAGAGCACCAACTTAAAAGTGAGACTAAATCAAGAAATATATCAAAGAGCTTTATCTCTATTTCTCAACACAATCAGCAAATCGATCAGATAGAAATCAGTGAGCCTGATTGATATGAGAAATAACTTGGACGGTACCAAAGACCAATGCACAAGTGTCAATCAAGTTATATCCTATAAACAAGGTCAGGTTTGTCAATTGATTGAACTACGCACAACCTGTGATATTTCAATTATATAGAAAAATATAATGCGGAAAAGAAATAACACAGACACCAGAAATTTTGTTAACGAGGAAACCGCAAATGCAGAAAAACCTCGGGACCTAGTACAGATTTGAACACCACACTGTATTAAGCCGCTACATACACCAGCCTACTACAAGTTAACTTCGGACTGGAATGTAGTTGATCCCTAAGCAAGTCTCACACCGATTAAGGTACAATGGCGTTCCTTACGCCTCTAGAACCACGCCGGATTCTGCGCACTACGCCTCTAGAACCACGCCGGATTCTGCGCACTACGCCTTTAGAACCACGCAGGATTCTGCGCACTTGAATCCCTTAGCTGATCTCACCCACAACTAAGAGTTGCTATGATCCAAAGTCGAAGACATACAAACAAACCTGTCTCCCACAAATATGTTTATTCTTTATTCGGTTTTTGTTTCGTCTTTTGATATAAAGATCAAGGTGAACATGAACCAACTGATAATCCGGTCTTATACTCCCGAAGAGCATCCTAGAAATATCAGTCACCTCAGAATAACCTAACTGATTAACAGAAGAAGTTATTGCGGAATCACAAGAGTCTGAGACGAAGAACTGTTGTGATTAATTTTTATATTTTACCTATCAAAGATGAATCTCGAGTTCAATACGATAGAAAATTAAGATTAGAATATGTAACTACAGAGAAAATAGTTGGATCTGGCTTCACGAATCCCAAATGAAGTCTTCAAGTCGTTAACCTAATAATGATTTTGGAAAAACTAGGTTAAAGGAGAATCGACTCTAGTTTGCAACTAGGACACAGGAAAGTGTCGGGATTAGGTTTTCCAGTTGCTAGAGTTCTCCCTTATATATCCTTTCAAATCAGCGTTGCTTACATTCAAAGCTAAGATAGCTTAGTAACAAACCATTCAATATTCATCGTTAGATGAACTCCTGATTTAAGATTCCAGCGAAGTCTGCTTAAAAATTAAGCAATCAATCTTCACCGTTAGATGGTCTTAGCTTGTTACGCACAAATGAAATATACTTATATTTAGATATGGGTAACCTTACCTAAACGTATATATTGAGTTGGCTTAATAACAGTTAACCGAAGTTAGCCATATGAACACTTTTATCTTAACCATATTCATCTAACACATCTAGATGAAATATGACGATCAATCAATCATGAAAGATAATCAAATGAATCTAATTGTGTATCAAATAGAGTTGTTCAATTGTTCACTATCTCATATAAATATATATGAACAAATTGAAACAAAATCGGATTGATTCGTAATCGTACAAAGTACTTATAAAAGAATCAATTCATGAACATTAAGCCACAAATTGAAAAGTTAATTTGCATTCCTTAAATAATATATGTTTTAGTTCATGAGTATGAGAATCATACATAACCGATTCTAGAACTTAACCACTGTGTTCGCAAACTGGGTACGCGAACAACAGCTCCAGACCTTATCCTAGTCAAGTCGTTAACAAACCTAGTTCGCTAACAACCGTTTCGGACCCAACTCAGGTAAACCCGTTCGCATACTAGGTACGCAAACAAGAGTTCTGTACCTTCTCGGGTAAATCTGTTCACATACTAGGTATGCAAACAAGAGTTCCGGACCTGAATCATCACATACTAGGTATGCACACCGTGTTGTATCCATACATGAGTATTTGTTCTAAACTCTCATTTCAATAATTTAAAATTCCCTAGAAGACGACAATGGTAATCTCACACATACCATTAGCTTCAAGTAATTTTCATGTTATCAAATGATCAATACGAAACTTCTGAAGCTAACATCAAATGATTGTCTCACGCAAATCATTGGTTTAAGTTCTAAAATCGGTTAAGTATGATTTCATACTGATGAACAAATATATTTATAAATTAAGGAATGCAATCTTTTCAAACCGTGGCAAAATGTTCATGAATTGATTCTCTTGATCAATCCGATTTTGTTTCAATTGTGTCTTGTGTACTTCTATGAGAATATAAACAATTGAAAAACTCTATGAGTAACACAATTAGATTCATGTGATTATCATTTGATCTAGAAGTGTTAGATTAATGTGGTTAATACAAAAGTGTTTATATGGATAACTTCGGTTAACTATTGTTGAGCCAACTCAATATACACGTTTAGGTACAATTACCCATATCTAAATGAAGGTATATTTCATTTGTGTATAACAAGCTAAGACCATCTAATGGTTTAGGTACAATTACCCATATTCAAATCAGGTTTTCATCTAACGGTGAATATTGATTGCTTTGTTTCTAAACTATCAAACCCTGGTTTGAAGACTATATAAGGGAGAACTCTAACAACTGGAAAAACTAATATCCATACCTCTGTGTGATATTAGTTGTGTACTAGAGTCAATTCTCCTTTAACCTAGGTTTTTCCTAAAACCATTATAGGTTAACGACTTAAAGACTTCATTGGGATTCTGAAGCCAGACCCAACTATTTTCTTTGTAGTTGCATGTTTTGATCTTACTTGTTCTATCGTATTGAGTACTATCTTCTCTAAGATTGGCTCGAGATTTATCTCCGATGGGTAAGATATAAAAAGTAATCACAAATCTCTTCGTCTCATTCTTTGTGATTCCACAATAACTTCTTCTACTACCATATATTTAAGTTATTGTGAGATGATTGATATTTCTAGGCTATTCTTCGGGATTATAAGACCGGATTATCAATTGGTTCATGTTCACCTTGATTTATCAAAATACGGAACAAAAACTTCGTAGGTATTTCTGTGGGAGACATATTTATCTATTCAAATAAACTTTTCTGTGTGAGACATATTTGTTTATCAAGTCTTCGAATTTGAGTCGTAACAACTCTTTGTTTTGGGTGAGATCAGCTAAGGGAATCAAGTGCGCAGAGTCATGCTGGGATTTAGAGGCGTTAGGAACGCGAATGTACCTTAATTGGTGTGAGACTTGGTTAGGGCTCAACCACATTCTAGTCCGAAGTTAACTTGTAGTATGCTAGTGTATGTAGCGGCTTAATACACAATGTGGTGTTCAAATCTGGACTAGGTCCCAGCATTTTTCTGCATTTGCGGTTTCCTCGTTAACAAAACTTCTAGTATCTCTGTTATTTCTTTTCCGCATTATATTTTTTTATATAATTGAAATGTCATAGGTTGTGCGTAGTTCAATCAATTGGTAGATCCGACCTTTGGTTGTTGAGTGAAACTACTTGACACTTAAACATTGGTCTTTGGTACCGTTCAAGTTATTTCTCATATCAATCAGGCTCACAAACCTCTATATGTTCGATTGCAGATTGTATTGAGAAATTGAAACATAACTCTTGGATATATTTTCTTGATTGAGTCTGACTGTCTAGTTGATTCTCATGGAATTATATTGGAGTTATTCCATACGGATTTCCGAATAAAATATTGGGTATGGTTGTTAGACCCCCGCTTTTTCAGTTGGTAATGGAGCAGGAAAACACGCTAAGACCTCATAAGTCTGTGTTTGTAGCAATCTGATTTCTATGGATATAAACTTATTTCACTTTCTGTGCACATAGAGATGTCCTCCAAAGTTTTTGTATGTCAAATTTCTTGGGCTTACCTCAAAGGATAAATCCTTAGATGTTTCTTCTGAATCCCGAGGTAGAAAACTTTCGCTATCAGATTCTGATGACGTTCCCTCTAAAGTGACAGTCGACACTATGTCAGAATCTGAAATGGAGCTCACCAGTACTTAAAAAAATCTGCTGAGATTATTGATGTTCAAGTTTCTAAAATTAGATCCCTTGAAGAAAATATGCTCAGCTCACTGATGAACTTGAGAAGTCTCTTGATAGAGAACGGGAACTCTATAGCATTGTTGAGTCTTTTTCTAACAATATAGAAAACCTTGTTCAAGAAACTACTCTACAACGTGAAAAGATTAGTATTCTTGAAGATGTTGTTAAAGAATATTCAATTAGAGAAAAATGTTTGATCGAGACTCATTCCTCAGAGTTGAACAGTTGTCGTGTTGAAAGAGAGAAACTGGGTGAATCTCTTCTTCTAGCCCAGGAACAGTGCAAATCCTTTAAAAGGGAAAAATTTGTTTTAATGATTATGTCATCTTCCATGCCTATCTCTAATACTCATGTGGTATTACCTAGCATGAAGAAAACTACTCCAAAGGAAATGTCTGCTAAGAAATGTTTGCATGACTTGCAATTTTCCGGAAACGCTATGAGTCTAAAACAGGTTCCATCCAATGTCTCTTATCCACAAAACTTTTCCTTCTGCGGGAAAAGGAATCATAATGTTCTACATTGTTTTACTAGGAAGAAACATATTTCTGAGCTTCAAAATCTACTTCTTTTTACTATCGACGGAGTAAATCGTCTGGCGACATCTATAATTGGTTTCATTCCTGCAAAAAACCAGAACTCTCATAAACGAGGTTTCCAAGGTCACTCATCTAGAAATCTCTGCAGGAAATGTGTCCCTCTTAATGGTGCAAATTTGTGCGCTACAAGTTTATACATTCCCAGTGTTTATGAGAATAAGTCTGGTAGAGCTAAGTTCAGAAGATGGAATTCTCACAATTCTGATCCTCTGGAACCAATCTCTAGAGGTCCTAGACTTAATCCTCAAAAAAATACTTCTCATGGATATTCAAAAGGGTTTATGTCTAATTCTCATGGAATGAGATATAATCAAAAGAAGGTAAGGAATATACAGAACAAACACTCAGAAGATATTTACAACTCTTCCCTCAATATTTGTAGTGGGATTACTTCTCACTCTACTACCTAAGTCTAGGTAATTTCATCCTTGTATCTAACTTGAGAGTTGCAAGGATGATATTTGCGTGATGCTCAAGTTCGTTGTATTTTATCGTCTGATCGAATGTTTTGTGTTAATATAGTTTTCAAAATTTACAAAAGTTGATTCATATCTTGACTCCTAGTAACTATTATATCTTTGTTTGTGTGCTCTAATTTAAATCATCTTCTAAATTATTGAGCCATGAAAAGATATGAGATATTTGAAAACAAAGTGTATTTCCTTATTTTGGATTTTTTCTTGATCCATTAACCTTCTGTAACTGGTCCGCGAACGTCCGTGTCTTCTTCCTGTGAGTTTTTTAGGGTTTACATAACAAGGGGATTCTTCTCTTGTTCTCAAACATATATATATATATATATATATATATATATATATATATATATTGTTTCTTTTATCCCAATATAAAAGAAAAAATGGAGAACTCTTCAAGACCTCAGGAAGTCATGAATCTTGTTATAGAAGAAGACATTAAAGGATGCAGTTCGGTTCAAGAACTTGTATTGAAAAAGATGATTGCAAGGAAAGAATACAACTCCTGGATTGGTGAATCTGTCAAGGATTTAATTCATTCTGAGAATAACTCAAAGGTCGAATTTGCAAATCTTCAACTGCAAATAAATCATCTCATTGATGGCCAGACCAAAATCCTTGAAATTCAAAAGGTCTTGATACGGAACCAGAAGAAGCTCATATCTGCTTCCATCAAGGCCAGGCAAATTGTACGCATTGTTGATCAAAAGGTGAATGTTCTAACTCATGAACATGGAGTTTCTACGGTCAAAAGGATCAAGGATATCGATAATACCTTTTATGATGGTGTCATGGAGAGGTATGAAGTTATCAAAGAAGCCTGATTTTATTTTGTCTAGGAAACTTCTTATGATAATTTATTCTTGTGTTTTAAGAAGGATAACTAGGGTTTGGAATAGCAAATATTATGATTACACATAGATTTTGTCAACGATTTTCATTTTGCAATGTTTTAGATTTATTTATTTAAATTCTAAGTTATTTGGAAGATGATTTTGCAGTATTAATTTTTATTGGTTTTATATATTGCAAAACAAATTATGGGATATGTGTGTGTACGTCTGTGAACTATGATTATCTCATATGTCAAAAGTTAAGTCTATTATGTCTTTATGAAAATATTGATAAAAGATAGAATGAACTTTTGAATATTCCAAAGTATTGATATTTTCCTGATCCACTTCTATGTGAAAGTATTGTATAGCTCCGTAAGTTTTCTTATGTTGAGCATTTCCGATTAACTTAATCATTAAGGTCTTCTTGTGGTTAATTTATTCGAGTTTTCTGGATATAAATTCATGCATGTGATTTTTTAATGTCCAAAGAAATCCTTCTTTTCTCATAAAAGTAAGGTCGCTCTTGTTGTTCTTTCGGGAATGACATTTTATGGAGGAGAATTCTTAATTGAACTTGTGCTTAATTGCCAAATCTTTGTGGGGAGTGCAGTTGTGGAATATAGTATGAGTTATCTTATATCTTTATAAACTCCTTGATGAATACACTAAGTTTCGACTATGTGAAATCATCGAAACAAAGTTGATATGTTCTCTTTTATTCATGAATAATCTCTTTCAGAATTTCATTATGATCCCGCTAGTTTTCGTACCTTTCCCAGTTTATATTGACAAAAAGGGGGAGAATTATTTTGTAGTTCACACTACATACATATGGTTTACGGATCATTATGTAATAAGGGGGAGTGGTTTTCATTGTGAGATGAACTATTGACTAAGGGGGAGTGATACATATCACCGTAGTACTATTGTCAAAGTTGTGATACAATTGAACTTTGATGTTGTGTAATAATACTATGATACTGTATAACAATAATTGAGAACATCTGTTTTCTTATTGTTGTGGCTACGGATCTTCAACAACAATGATGCTGAGTTGAACGCGTCCAGAATCACATGAGTACTTGGAGTGACAAAGAATTCAAGGGATGTTGAAGAACCAAGGGAATCAAGCATGTTGGATGAGAAGCTACAAAGTTTATTTATTTTGTAATCCATATGTATTGATAGTTTTGTCACTAAAATTGACAAAGGGGGAGATTGATAGAGCAGCAAGTGTTTCTATCTCAAGCTTGTTTGTAAAGTTTAGTTTTCAAAACATAAGTCTTGATTTCTAGTCTACTTATAGTTATGTCTCGGATTAGGATAGAATGTGTAGTTGAGCTTTAGACTTCACGACGTTCATTGATTGAAGACGAATATCTACTGAGAAGATCTTGGAGGAACTTCATCAACAAAAGGTATGTGGAGACTAAAACTTATCTATCACTCAGAAGTTTATTCTATTCTATCTCCTATTGAGACTAAGTCGTATAGCTATATAGACTTTTACATGATACACATTTGATATTTCGAGCTGAGTTTAACTCGCTTATATCTTTCTCGAAATATGTGTTGGAAAGCTTTTTGCTTTAGCTACGTTCATCATTATTATTGACGAATTTATTTGGAAACAATTTATTAGTTGGAAACTAAATAATGAATCAAAAAATGATCATGTGAAAATTGCCTTGAAACATCTTACATGATTTGTGTGAGACAGTCATTTGATGTAGACTCGGAATGTTTCGCATTGATCATCCGATCACTTGAAAATTACTTATAAGCTAATGGTATGTGTGAGACAACCATTGTCGTCTTCTAAGGATGTTTCAATGATTGTAATGGGAGTTTAGAACAATTAGTCATTGTCTGGATATAACACAGTATGCATACCAGTATGAAGACTGTTGTGGTATGATTCAGGTTCGGGAACCAAGTTTGCATACCACCATGCGAACGGTTTTAACTGCTAAAATCCGGGAAACAAGTTTGCATACCAGTATGCGAACGATTCTACTGAATTAGGTCCGGAATGACAGTATGCGTACCCGTTTGCGAACTGTCGGTCAAGACCTAAGTCCGGAACTTAAGTTTGTGTACCCGTTTGCAAACTGAGTTGGTTTAAGTTCTAAAATCGGTTAAGTATGATTTCATACTCATGAAAAAATATATTTATAAATTAAGGAAAGCAATCTTTGCAAACCGTGGCTAAATGTTTATGAATTGATTCTCTTGAATCAATCCGATTTTGTTTCAATTGTGTCTTGTATACTTCTATGAGAATATAAACAATTGAAAAACTCTATGAGTAACACAATTAGATTCATGTGATTATCATTTGATCTGGAAGTGTTAGATGAATGTGGTTAATACAAAAGTGTTGATAACTTCAGTTAACTATTGTTGAGCCAACTCAATATACACTTTTGGTTACGACTACCCATATCTAAATGAAGGTATATTTCATTTGTGTGTAACAAGCTATGACCATCTAACGGTGGAGATACATTTCTTGGTTTTAAGCAAACATAGATTGAATCTTAAATCAGGTTTCATCTAGCGGGTGAATATTGATTGCTTTGTTTCAAAGCTATCAAACCCTGATTTGAAGACTATATAAGGGAGAACTCTAGCAACTGGAAAACCTAATTCCCACACCTCCTGTGTTATACTAGTTGCGTATTAGAGTCGATTCTCCTTTAACCTAGGTTTTTCCTAAAACCATTATAAGCTAATGACTTAAAGACTTCATTGGGATTCTGAAGCCAGACCCAACTATTTTCTCTGTAATTGCGTGTTCTGATCTTACTTGTTCAATCGTATTGAGTACTATCTTCTCTAAGATTTGCTCGAGATTTATCTCCGATAGGTAAGATATAAAAAGTAATCACAACGATCTTTGTCTCATTCTTTGTGATTCCATAATAACTTCTTCTACTACCATATAGTTAAGTTATTGTGAGGTGATTGATATTTCTAGGCCGTTCTTCGGGAATATAATACTGGATTATCAATTGGTTCTTTTTCACCTTGATTTATCAGAAGACGGAACAAAAAATTCGTAGGTATTTCTGTAGGAGACAAATTTATCTATCAGAATAGACTTTTCTGTGGGAGACAGATTTGTTTATAAAGTCTTTGACTTTGGGTTGTAGCAACTTTTAGTTGTAGTTGAGATCAGCTAACAGAATCAAGTGCGTGAAACTTGGTTAGGGCTCAACTACATTCCAGTACGAAGTTAACTTGTATTAGGCTAGTGTCTGTAGCGGCTTAGTACAGTGTGGTGTTCAAATATGGACTAGGTCCTGGGGTTTTTCTGCATTTGCGGTTTTCTCGTTAACAAAACTTCTAGTATCTGTGTTTTTTTTTCCCGCATTATATTTGTTTATATAATTGAAATACCACAAGTTGTACGTAGTTCAATCAATTGGTAGATTCGACCTTTGGTTGTTGATTGAAATTGATTGACACTTGAACATTGGTATTTGGTACCGTTCAAGTTATCTCTCATATCAATCAGGCTCACAGATCTCTATTTGTTCGATTGCAGATTGTATTGAGAAATTGAGATATAACTCTTGGATATATTTCCTTGATTGAGTCTGACTGTCTAGTTGATGCTCCTGGAATTATATTGGAGTTAGTACATCCAGATTTCCGAACGAAATATTGGGTGTGGTTGTTAGACCCCCCGCTTTTTCAGATGTGTTCACCAAAGGGCTTGGGCCGGGTTGTTATGTTCCATTCCTGTACTCGCAAGTTAAAGTACTTTATCGAGTCATTAACTTGAAGAGGAGTATTTGATGATGATTTTTGTTAGAGGAGAGCAAAAAGTGATCCGAGGAGAACAAAAATCCCAATCAACTCGCTTATTAAGCCTGATTCAATTTATTTGTCTGACTCAGACCAATCTACCCGTACTACAATTTGTCACTCATAGCTCAAACTCGGCCACTTTCCAACACCACCACCAACCCCATCTGTGTGACCTAGAAGAAGATCATGATTTAGAAAGAATATATTTTGAATTATCGGCGATTACGAGTGAACCCATATTGGTTTCCGTTCTATGTTATGTTTTCTCAAGAAGGAGACAACCAATCTAGTAGACGATTCAGGAATGACTTTGGGGTTTTAGTACCAATAATTCCATGACCATCTTTCATTAATAAGTTTATAATCTGCTTTATTACCAAATAACTGATAAGATATGGGTAAGTTTCATGATTCATCGGTATAAACGTTGAAAACCTAAACAACATGGAATCCATAATGCATAAAGAGAAAGACATGGGATCCAGTGATGAACATCCCTAAACCAATGGTGCGACCAGCATCAGGAGATTAAGAATTCGAAATAGTCATAATAGATTTCTGATTGCAGTTAGATAAGAGATATGTAGATTTAAAATTTGGTTTTTTTCCTTCATGGAGGAGACTCTTGATTAGTTTGTTTGAGTAGCTCCATTGATACTGTTTGATCTATTTTTCGCGTTTCATTTTGATTGTTGGTTTGGATAGTAAATCATGACGAGTCCATGATGACTGCAGCGATGGCGGAAATGAGAAGTTTTTGTTTGAAGGACGGAGACAAAGTTAATTGATTGCGAGTATGAAAAGGGTAGTTCAGTCCGAGTTAGGAAAAACAATCAAAATCGATCTAATAAACGAGTCGACTATGATTTTTACTCTCCTCGAATTATATTTTGCTATCCTCTAACAAAATTGTTAGATGATATATAAGTATATCAAGAGTATCACTTTGTTTTATGTTTCCCAATAAAATTTTCACATTGACAAAATATCTTTTTTTAATAATTATTGGGCAATTACTAATTTGATAAAGATTAGTAGATTAGATAGAAATCGCATAAAGATTGCAAAGACCTATATATTAATGAACATTTACACCATGAGAGCTTATAAAATGTGCATGGAGCAATCATGGATGATGGAGCTAGGCCAGGATTTTTGAGTTTTAGACTTGAGATTTTGTAAGACTTAACTTCGTGACTTCATCCATGCTAATCCTCTTGCTAAAAGTTAATACTTCACACTGTTTTTGGCTATTCTTGTTCAACCCCGAAATGAAATGACAAGTACAAAGAAAATGTTATCAATGCTATATCACTCTCTTTAAACCACCTAAGAAGAGAATAAATTAATGAATAAATGAACCCATCCTGTATACACCGACATTCACACTCCAAAGCAAAAATCGTCCTTAACAACAAACCACTTAAATACCATATAAGCAACGATATTCTAATCAACCTACGAACAATCCTCTAATGTTATTGCATGGCCATCACCAAACTCATCATTTTCTTTGTCGTCCTTCTCAGACTAATTCCAGCTTTAGGTTTGAGACGTTCGTTTGAAGGTGGTGGCGAATGGCAACTCTTGCAAAAAAATATCGGAATATCACCTATGCATATGCAACTCCTCCATAACAACAAAATAGTGATGTACGATAGAACTGATTTTGGCAGATCAAATCTCTCTTTATCAAATGGCCGCTGCCGCGTTGATTCTTCGGATACCGCCTTAGAAAGGGACTGTACTGCTCATTCTTTACTATATGATGTTGAAGCGAACTCATTTCGACCTCTAATGGTCCATACTGACACATTTTGTTCATCCGGCGCTGTACTTCCAAATGGAATGCTAGTACAAACAGGTGGATTCAATGATGGTGAACGGGTTGTACGTACATTTGCTCCCTGCAACAATGAAAGATGTGATTGGACTGAACACGTGAACTATCTTTCAGCCCGACGATGGTACGCTACTAACCAAATACTGCCAGATGGTCGAATAATCATCGTTGGCGGTAGGAGACAATATAGCTACGAATTCTACCCGAAAAGAGATTCAGCATCCTCGAATTTACGCAACTTGACTTTTTTAAGAGAGACTCGTGATGCTTCCGAGGATAACTTATATCCATTTGTACATCTTTTACCAGATGGAAACTTATTCATCTTCACTCACACAAGATCAATTGTGTACACATATATCTCACTATCGGACACGTGCATACAGAAAGGTACGTGGAAAGCATGCAAGCCGAAACATCAAAACATGATGCGTCACGAAGCACCAAATAAACCCCGAGGAGTTGCTTTATCTCATCCCCAGAAGAGGGGCTAAGATCAACGGTGGAGAGAAAGTTAGCTGACACGGACTGACAGGGGCAGAAGACACTTGTCTGACACGAGCAGACCTCTCAACTACCCGCATTAAACACTCTGAGCAGTGCACGTGTCGACCAACCTGTGGAACGAGCGAAGATGCCTCCGCGGGATCAAGGGGGAAACGCAGACCTCCGCGTGATGGACGCAAGGACACGAGAAGATAAGGTTCCAACGGTCTTCAGAAATGGGTCCCACGTTCCAACCTTATAAATACCCAATCTCCACAAAGAGGAAGGGGGATCGGAAAAACATCAGGAGAGAAGGAGAGAGAGAGAGAGAGAATAGTAAGGGTAAGTTAATCCCTTAGTGGAGAGAAACATGTAAACCCAAAGTCATTCAACTATTCGTGTAACCGTGAATAATATAGTAGAACAACAAACCCCGTGGATGTAGGCCTTAGTGCTGAACCACGTAAACCTTGGTCTTATTTACATTTCAGCACTTTACATTCATTTAGCTCCGCACGTATTTGCTTATATGTTTTGTTTTCCTTTAATACTTGTATCCCATGCATGATCGCCACGCACGGGGTAGTTGGAGGAGGCCATGATAAACCCGAAGGTTTTGAGCCAATGAATCCACATCAGGGTATCATCATCGTAATCTCTTTAGACGTTAATGATTGATTGTGTGCATTCGGACCCCCACGTAGTTCGTGTGTCCACATCAATCTTACTTGATTATGTTCATAATCATGTGATTAAAGAATACCCACAAATCCCTAGTGCTAACCCGAGAAATTATCCTAGTTCGGGTTCATCCATTCTACTTCCCCTTGATTTTTCATCCTTAGAAGATCCCAAGAAAGTTGTAGCTGAAATCATAATTTGTGGCGGTGCACCACCACGTAGTTACTTACATGCAGGGCGAGGCAATTTCGTACATGCAAGTTCAACGTGTGGACGATTAAAGGTATCAGATCCACATCCAGTCTGGGTAATGGAACAAATGCCCTTTCCTCGGGTCATGGGTGACATGCTCATCTTACCAACAGGTGACCTGATGATCATTAATGGAGCACGTAGAGGTACTGCAGGTTGGCTTTTGGGTCGTGATCCAGTTCTGGAACCCATCAGGTATAGTCCCCATGAAAATGTAAATAATAGGTTTTCGATGATGAACCCGTCAACCCGACCTAGAATGTATCATTCCACAGCTGTATTAGTACCCGATGGGAGAATTATAGTAGGAGGAAGTAATCCGAACGAAGGTTATAATTTCACTGGAGTATTATTCCCTACTGATTTAAGCTTAGAAGCATATCATCCACCATACTTAGCACCGCATAGTGCAGCTATCAGACCCAGAATCACAAATATTGGTAATGCTTTAACATATGGGGGATCTAGGGACATTTTGTTCACTGTTTCTGCATTTCGAGGGAAGAATGCAATATCGGTTCGTATTCTATCACCGTCCTTTTCGACGCATTCTTTTGGGATGAGTCAGAGAATGGTGGTTTTTAGGTTAAATTCTGTTTCGCAACACCATTCACATTCACAGTCTGCATATCGAGCGACTGTGACCGGACCAACAACTGCTCGGATTGCACCACCTGGGTACTACATGTTGTTTGTGGTTCATGCTGGTGTACCCAGTCCTGGTGTTTGGATTAGAATTAATTCTTGACATTGTGACTGGACAATCTAAGTTCTAACATGAATTGTAATAGCACTTGCTATGTATTTTGATTCATATATCACAGTTCATTTCCAGTGAGTTATAATTTGTCGCCTCTATGTATGAACGTACGAGACTTCAACACATTATTACGTACACGAGTATGATGACTCAGAACAGAAGCTTCCACTTCCTGGACCGAGGAGAGAAAGTGAGAAACAAAGAAGATTATCACGTCACAGTGTCACAATCAGGACCGGCCTTGAGGCAAAGTCAATGAAGGTTGACTTTGGGGCAGCAACCAGCGGGGGCAACAAAGCTAGGGGTGTCATGGTTAAAATAAAAGCAAAACTGGTTTAAAATGTAATTAGAGATAAACATTGGGACGAATTCGTAAGAAAATAAGGGGCACATTATAGATAAATATTTTAGTTAGTAGTCCCACTATAAAAATATAATTAAAAATTTCAGAAACAAACTTTTGTTTAGCCTCAATCGATCTTCTCTGGTCTGTACTGTTCTAAATCCCTCTTTCCCCCTCTCTATCACGTCGACCACCATTAATGGCGATTACTCATGTAAAATTGATTATTCATTATACAGATGCAACAATCATGATACAAATTCAATTTAATTTTTTTGAGTTTTCTAAAAAGAATCCCTGATTTAATATTTTAGGGCAGAAACTTCAAGTACTCAATTCAGTTAAACTTAAATTTTCCATTGTTTGTTGGTTGCTTATTTTGTATTTGTTCTAAAACTACTTCGAATCTTCAATTTTATCAAAACTTCTGTGTCTTGGAAGGCACATAAATTGTTTTCCCAAATGCCTGGTAAGTGGGGAGGAGAATTTTTTCCTTGCAAATGGATTGTGGTTTTCTTTAAGAAGATCGGCAACAATGGGTTCTTTACCAACATGCGCTTTTGGATTCTGCAGATCATAGTGATTGGTTTGATGATTGATCGATTTGGTAGCACCTATTGTACATCTGCTAGAAAGGTATGTGCATAAGTGATTAAACTTTCAAGTTCAGAATGTACCTTTGTGCTGCATAAGTGATTATTTACACCCGAACTATGTGGAAGACTTATAACTCAAGGGATGGTTGTAAGGATTGTTTTGCAATCTAAAAATAGTTAGTAGTTTGGTAAGTTTTGGCGTGCTCAATGTTGTCCGTGTTGTAAACAATTGACATGTCTAACAGGGAAGAATTATTGTTCTCCCGATTGTCTGCCGGAAAGGGTTATTGGCAGTCATCGTACATGGATATTAAAATGAACTTCCTATTAATCATATTACAGTTGGTGATCAGTGGTCTTATTGAAATGGAAATGTACAACAAAACTGTGTCGCTCAATTTATCTCAAACGTGTACGGGTACCAGGATGGATGGGGCAACAATTTTACCATAACTTCGGGGCATCCAAATCTCAGGGCCGGCCCTGGTCACAATCGATTTAAAAAGGTCCCAAATAATTCCAACCATGGGCATTGCAGTTGAATTTCAGGATCTGTAGTGGAAAATTGGATTTCTTGGAATATAACGCGGTTAAGCAATCTATTTCTTTCCACATAAACTCATGAACGATGATAAACGTCACCTACTAAAACCTAAGATAGGCCCCATTCCGGGGAAAAAACAAAGCGAAAGTGCTTTCTTTCTCTTTTCTTTTCTTTTTTCTGCCGAGAAATAAAAATCTACCGGGCATAGATCCGCAGCAACCAGGCGTTATAAAAGTACTTTCTAGTTGGTGGCTATTTAACGCCAACTTCGTAAAAGAACCGATCCTGTATTATTCTAGAACATTTCTAGTTAGCAAATTAAATTATATTATGTCTCTAGTGGTATAAAAATGGTGGTCTATGGTTTTCAAAAAGAAAAGACTATATTGGAGAGAAAAATCAAATTCAAAAAGGGGAGCTGACCGTAAGGATCACGATTTATAAATCATGATAAGGATCTTTTTGTCCTATATGAAACGGTATCAGCACTTAGTAGAACTGATATCCCCTATATAAATCATGATAAGGATCTGCAACCTCCTAAAAATTAAAATAGAAAACATTAGATTACCGACTTAATTAATACAATTTTCTAATTATTCTGGGTAGTGTTAGTGTCAATGAATAAATATGAAGGTATCCTCGTCACATCTCCGAAGGATAATGATTTCAGGACTTAAATCTCCTCCACGGATTTAACTTTACCCAGTGGCGGAGCCAGCTTTTAAGTTTAAGGGGGCTAAATTTTTTTCTGATAAACTAGGTGGACTAAATTATATTTCTTTTTAGAAATTAGGGAACTAAATTCTAATAACTAGAGGACTAAATATTAAAAAACTAACAAAATTAAGGGTTGAATATTGATTTTGGAAATTTTAGGGGGGCTAGAGCAAGGGTTAGTCAACCCTTGGCTCCGCCCTTGACTAGCGCAGAATGCATGATACTTCACACCTTTTTGCATCTTTCTCAAAAATAGCTTTCTTTGCCGAATATCGAATTGCTGACACAATGAAAAGGAATAATCCAGGAGACTCTGAAAGCTTTCACAAAATGCATTCATACTTCATAAGTATAGGTACAAGGAAAAAGAAGATGATCCCCTTTCCCAATCTTATGATTACAGTGACACATTGTTCAGTATCCACATTGATCCCCTTGCGTCTAAGCATGGTTCTGGTAGGTAAAGAGTTGTGAAAATATGCCCACATCATAAAGCTTACCTTATTAGATTTTTTTTTTCCAGAGCAAAGATATCTATCGAAAATGATTATCTAATCTCCTAGTTCTGTTAAAGTAGGTACTTAATCCAAATCTCTTCTAAAAGTATCTCATTTCAACTTCTCATTTGCATTTAAAAAGTTTTTCTTAGAAATGCAGTGTCATCCCCCTTCTTGAATCACATCAGCTATTGAAACCTGTTTGAATTCCAAGCCTTATAAATAACTGGAAAGAGATTCTTCAGACAACCTCTATCAAGCCATTTGTCAATCCAGAATCTGACAGGTTTACTATTACCAATCTGAAAGATAGAGTGATTTTGTTGTTCCCGCACAATGTTAGTGACATTTTTCCATAAGCTGCAACATTGAGCTGAACTATCCTCTGCTAGCATCAAAACATTGTCTCTTTAGATTTGATTTTTGTTGAACAATCCTCCTCTAGAGATCATTCTTGCAGTTAACATATCACTAAGCCTATTATGCATCTAAGGCGTTTTTGTGGCTCTCAAACTTCTATACCAGGACCACCACTTTACTTACGAGTACAAACTTTAATCCAAGCTTCCCAAGCTATTCTCTTTTTGCCTAAAACATTAAGGTAAGTCCATGATTATAACACGCACAAAACTCAATGACTTTAGCATTTTAAGATAAGTCTCCAATTTGAATCCTTAAAGTCATTGGACTTATGATAACTTATGATAACAAATCTGATTGCGGAATCCAAGTTATTTCAAGCTTGGAAAACATGAGGAATATTAAGTTCAAGAGCTTCTAAAATGAGGTTATCCACACTTTCTGCAAGGCATGTTCCTAGGTTTCATAGAAAATACCTTGGAATCCAAACTAAAACTCCAATGCAAATTGTGTTGAGCACCATTCAAGAATTTCCCTCAATCTTGTTGTTGATTTTGTTTGTAAATTAATTGTCCCTTCCTGATAATTAATTTTGTGGGCCAAGATTGAACGCAATTTGGGACGGCGCTCAATGCATTTCTGACCGGTGATTTTGGAATCTATTCCAAATGCTGAGGTATCATGGAACTTGGAAGAGAGAATTCTTACACCATAAGACTTGCTCCAATATATATCTTTTGGTTGGAAAAAAGAAGTTGCTTAACACAAGTTTGAAACAATCTTGTGTTTTCGGCTAAAGAAAACTGACACGTCACAACAACGAAGATCTCTGGTTCAGATAGAGTTATCACTAGCACATACTAATTAAAGTTTATTGTTGAAATCTCTTTTAGGATTACCACAAGAGGGAGAGGTTACTGCAACTAAACTATATGCTGCTCAGAGCAAGGATATGAGTCTGTGGAGACATGAATGAGCTTCGATGTTAAGCAAGTGCTACCTACGGTATTATTTGTGCCTTGAGCGGCTTTATATAACTCAGTATCAACCAAAATAGTGCTAAGTAATTGAGGTATCAACATTTCCAACTTGAACTGTGTTTTCTGTAACTATGAAGAAGAGACCTTGCGACATCTATTTGTTCACTGCAGTTCGGTTAGTAAGATTTTGGAATCGTATGATCTTACCACTCTCATTCATTGTTAGAAGTTGAGAAATCTTAGTAACAAATGTAGATATATTTGGTCAATGTTGGTTTTATCGATTTTCAGGAAGACTTGGATAGAAAGAATTGATAGGATTCATGGCAAAGTGGAAGATCTTTTGATGAGATGTTCGTAGTCTTTAAGCAAACGATATTTCTATGGTGTTCAGATGGGACAACATTTGACTCTTACTTTTTTTCATAAATCATGTTCATTTGAGAGGATATAGTCAGTTTGTAATTCGGCAATGCTATTTGACGAGCTTTAATGCTCCCCACCTTCCTCCCTGATGAGCTGTCTGCGGACGTGGATGAAAAAAAACCAGAATGAGGAAGACACGTAATTTTTAATATTTGACCAAATCTAGGCGGGAATGTAAAATTTTGAATTTCTAAAATTTGGGCTCGATTGAAATAATTCATCAACTCAAATATGTAGAAGACAACTACTGTTTCTCCTTCATCTCTGTGAACATATTATATGATATCTTCAAATCTCCCTTCTTTCTGTAGTTTTTTTTTCCATTCTCAATTGTTGTAAAGGAGAAGGTTAATGTGGTATAGTCTGTTGGCATAAATGAAGGATTATTAGATCAACTAACTTGATTGATGTGCTAATTTTGAATTTGTATTCACCATGTACTCGTTAGTTCAAAAAATGGGTTCATTCAAATTTTGTGTTTTACTGAGTTGAAGTATTTATTTGTAATACTAATTAGGTGTTTGCCTTATTGTCTAAATGAGAATGGAAAATTGTCAATTAACAGAGACTGTTGTTGATAGTTTATGCGAAGTGTGATTGTAATTTCAACCTTTCAATGAGACTATAGTCAAAATGGTATCTCCATATACATTCAAGCTTACGAAAGAGAAGATGAGAAGCAACTTTTTAGCTCTCTTCTTACTGAATTAACAACCAACTTATAAGTTGGCGACATTCTTATGAATTTGAAATAACACATTCCCTTATGAACAAGCAAATCCAACTGAATTTTATGTCTAAAATTCACCCCGGTGACACTGAATTTCAAACTGATCACAGAAAAATGGGGATTAATCAAACCTTTAGATCTTTTAAATGCCGATGCTATCATTTGCAGATCAAAAATGACAGTTGTAAGCACAGACAACATTACTGAGAAGCTGAAAAGCATTAAAATGTATTGTATGTACACACACATACATATATACCAAAATATTACGCGATGTATGCAGCAAAGAAATTTTCATAATTACAAAACACGCTCGAGCTGCACCATATATGTCTCGCTTCTTTGTGTGGATTGTATTCCAGCCCAAAAACAGTCTTTTAGATAGCAAGGTATCCACCGACGCCTTTCTTCATATAATCCATTGAGCCAATCATTGTCAAACAATTCATATTTCTCTAACATCTCCATCCATTTTATTTCAAAGTCTGATGGATATTGTGTATTATAGACATCCTTTTTCATTGTATATTTAATACGCAAATACTTACTATGGCCTTTAAATTTTTCCGGTATTTTTTCATCACATGCCATATGCACCATCTATGTCTGTTGTTGGGAAGACTATATCTATCACGTTTTGCATAGCTTTGGCTTGGTCAGTTACAATTGCATGAGGAGCACATCCGGACATACAATCGAGTCACTGTCTAAATAACTATACAAAAGAATCTGTATCTTCATGTGCAACCAAACCATATCCAAAAAATATTGATTCTCCATGGTGATTTACCCCAATAAATGGAGCAAATGGCATGTTGTACTGGTTCACCAAGTATGGATTGTCGAAAGAAATAACCTCGCCAAACTCTTTATATTCTTCCCTGCACCTACCATCTGCCCAAAATAAAATTCTCAAATAACCATCATCGTCAATATCCACTCTTGAATAAAATCCTGAATTTTGTGATTCCATCTTGTTAAAATAATTCAAAATTGCAACCGCATCTCCTTCCCCCAACCCTGAACTACGTAGCTTATCAATCAGACTTCTACAATCTTTCTGACTACATGTCATATTTTCATGCCCACCAAATCCATTAACACACACCATAGCTTTTATACAACCTCACACCTGATCGATCAAGGAGATCTATTTGATTCTTTACCCAAGGATTAACATATCGGTTACAACGAAAATATCTTGCATTTTCCGGATTTTGTTCATGATTATGCTCCAAAACAAGCTTGCTAATTACATAACCAATTAGATAATCTAATCATAACACTAGCTTAGCTAAGCAACCACATTTAATTGTGGCTTGAGGCTGCAATATTTTTCAGAAACAGAATCACGCTTACCTGCTCGAGCATAAGTAAATGTGTAACTTCTTATTTCCCCTGCGACATTTTTCTTAAATGTGCTTTTCATTATTGGAAACCCAGCTTGTTTTCCAAATTTTTTATAAAACTCCCCAGCTTGTTTTCCAAATGCTTTATAAAACTCCCATGCATCATTTATGCTTTTAAACTTCATATCAACAGCTGGCTTTATATTAGGTTTAACACCATCAATATCAACGTAGGACGACAGCCTATTGTTGTTTGTAATTCTCTTTTAGTTACTCTGTTTATTTAGGTCTATGATCTAGATAGACCATTTATCAAAAAAAAAAAAAAATCTTTCAAAAATATCTTTTTTCATTCAGAAAAATAAATAAATCATTTTTCTTCGAAAGAATTACAAAAAAATCGATCCCTTGGCGAGGAGAGGTGCATTTGCAAACCCAAACAGCCTAATTATTTTTATATCAAAATTGTTATTGTTTCAAAGTCAAAATTAACAATAGTAATTCACAAAGAAGAAAAAGTAAAGTCTTTTTGATTTGGATCAATTTTGAGTTCTAATTTTTTATCCCCGAAAGAATAAAACCTTAGAACAAGCACTATGATAAGCCTTGGCTTAGCTAAACACTTTAAACCCAGTTAAGCCGGGCACCGAAAAACGCAACGGTTATAGGTGTTAGCTATATTTGCAGCCGAAAACTGAGTTTCCCACGAAAATTTGGCGAATACTAAAATCACGAATAAGAAGTGTGGGATCCAATAAATTTTAGATTGGGTGCAAATATCGTCTTAAAAAATGAAGGCTATTATTATTGGGGCTCCACATTCATTTAAAAGGCGTCATCTAATAGGACAAAAACGGGTCACTCATAAGTAATATCAAAAACCCCTTATCTCAAATAATTTTGTAATGATTAAACAACCCTTATTTAGTTAATTTTAATTTAATTTAATTAGATAAAAACTAAATTAATGAACTTTGTTGTATACTTGGTGAATTCTGGGACAAAGTTTTTGTGGGAAGAAAAACTGGTGGTAGAATAAACTTCTACGGTTGGAAATAATCCAAATCTAGACGTAAAATCACTTCTACGGTTGGAAATATTCCAAAGCTGGACGTAAAATCACTTCTACGATTGGAATTAAAAGAAAACTGGACATAAAATCAGATTCTACGGTTGGAATTAAAAAGAACCTGGACGTAAAATGAGCTTCTACGGTTGGAACTAATTCAAACCTGGACGTAAAACTACATGCAAATAAAATTCTACGGTTGGAATTGATCCAAACCTGGATGTAAAATCACTTTTACGGTTGGAAATAATTAAAAGAAAACTGGACATAAAATCAGATTCTACGGTTGGAATTAAAAAGAACTTGGACGTAAAATGAGCTTCTACGGTTGTAACTAATTCAAACCTGGACGTAAAACTACATGCAAATAAAATTCTACAGTTGGAATTAATCCAAACCTGAATGTAAAATCACTTTTACGGTTGGAAATAATTCAAACCTGGACGTAAAATCATTTTTATGGATCATCTGCATTCAATCCGTCTATCCTCACTTCCACTGAATGTCGGATCTGATACAAATGTCAGGATTTAAAATCGACTCTCCATTGGATCCAATATGCTCACCCTAAGTTCCACGGTAATAATTTTCTGTTTAGTCATCTACTGATGGATAAGCTTTTTACAGTACACGTAGCAGCAGCAGAAAAATAAAAACACAAACTATTTGATTGAGAGATAAAAGAACAAATTTGGGAAGTAAATGGAAGAAGAATAAAAATGCAACTTCTAGAAACAACAGAAGAAACCCATACCCATATATCGTATTGATCTGTTTCCCTCGTCTTCATCTCAAGTTGTTTCGTCTCTCCAGTCTTCTTCTGACTAGACTTTGAAGGCAGAAGAAAAAAACTAAAGTGGGAACTTTTAGAATTTACAAGCAACTAAAGAGAGAGAAAGTAAAGGCGAAAAAAAACAAACATTGGTTCTGATTTGAGAAGAAAATGAAAAACATTTTCAAGAAACTCCATTTTGGGAGTAATCACGATCCTAATCGAACCAACGAAATTCCACCATCTCCTTCCTCATCATCATCGCCTCCTTCAACTTCATATTCTTCTTCCGATAATAATAATACTAATAGTAATAATCACAATCGTACAAGCACAGCAACAGCTTCAGTTCAATCTCCAACAACTACTACTACTACTTCACCTTCAATTCGACCTAATTTTTCTAATACTGGTGGTGGAGGTAGTGGTGGTGGGAATAATGGATCAGATTATATGCTGTCAGAAGAAGAATATCAAATTCAATTAGCTTTAGCTATTAGTGTTTCAAATGATGAATTTAGAGAAGATCGTGATAAAGATCAAATTCGTGAAGCTACGTTGTTGAGTTTAGGAGGTCGTCAGTTTGATGATTCTGCTGGAAGAGTTGATTCTGATACTGCTGATTCTTTGTCAAGGCGTTATTGGGTTAGTTCATTTTTCTTGTTTGATTAGGTTTTATTTATTTAATTATTTATTTTTTATGTTTTTTGTGTCTGTTGTATATGGTTCTTGAATGTCTTGGTTTCTATTGCTAGATTGTGAAATTAGGTATGTTTTACTAGTTTTGAATTGGGGAAGTTATGATTCTCAATATCATATTCTTTGTTTACTCATGAAAACTTGGTGAAGTTCACTGTACTATGCAATTTGTTTAAGTCTGCTAGGGTTACATATGCATCAAATTCACATAGTTAAAAAATTCCTAATTCATAGGTTTTACAGATTAACTATCTTGATTGGATCATCTGAAACAAACTGAGTTTGCTTAACTATGTACTCTCATATGTATTTTTGACCAAAGGCATGCAGTTTGGATTCTAATGTGGGTTTGGTAGAGTTCACTGTAGTCATGTCAACTTTTTTTAATCATAGTTTTGGTTCTATCGTTCTCTTAGCAGTGGGAATAAAAAAATTTGTTCGTTTATACTCCGGTCTTCCTTTGTCTCACTGTGCTTATAATGAAGATTTACCGGCCCTTTTCACATTTGTAATTGAATAAGTCACTTTTGTGGACTTCACTGGTGAAAAATGAAATAACTATCAGCATCATTTCCAGACGACACAATCTAAGGTAGAGTGTGTTGTAGGGCACATGTAAACGTTAATACAGTTCGCCATGATTAAAACACTATTGCTCTTATGGAACAGGTGTAAAATCCACATCAGTTATTTATTCGTTTGGATAAATGCAAATCCAAGTGCAAACCAAATTAGGACGAGTTCCTTTGGTACATCTTGTATTTATTTGATATTGGTAACATTTAGCATCTGTGTTGCAATTTAGGTCTTATAAAGAATGAGCTCTATGTTTTCAACTTTTATCTTTTACGCTGGATTTACAAATGCCAGTTTCGTTGATTCCCCAGGATTACAATGTTCTTGATTATGAAGACAAGGTTGTCGATGGTTTTTATGACATATATGGGCTGTCTATGGATGCTGCAAGTCAAGGTAAAATGCCTTCACTTACAGATGTGCAAACAAACCACGGGGAGCCCAGTTTCGAAGTTGTCGTCGTCAATCGAGCAATTGACCCCGCCCTTGAGGAGTTAGATCAGGTCGCTCGCTGTGTGGCATTAGACTGTCCTGCCACTGAGGTTGGTATTCTGGTGGAAAGGCTTGCTGAACTTGTTACTGAGCATATGGGTGGCTCCGTGATAGATGCTAATGTCATGCTGGCGAGGTGGATGGAAAAAACCACCGAGTTACGTTTATCTCTTCATACAAATATTTTGCCTATTGGGTCCTTAAATATTGGTCTTTCTCGTCATCGTGCTCTTCTTTTCAAGGTTAGTAGCTTCACATTTCCATCAGAGTTGATTACTAGAGTCTCACATCTACCAAGAATTATCATATGTTGCTTATATCAATGAAGAAATGTAATTATGATGCCTCGGTGATGACTTAATTTACCATTTTGAAAAGCTCACACATTTAACAACAATATCCTTAATTCTGTGGTATTTAAATGAGTAACATGTCTTTCTTCCTCCAAAAACAATGCACCCATGTGAAAAATCTATCGAGTTGCCTTTTACTCTTCTCACTTCGAATTCTAAATGTACAAAAGGTACTTGAGATTTTTGTTTCGCCATAATTGCAGGTATTAGCTGATAATGTTGGTGTACCTTGTAGACTGGTTAAAGGAAGCCACTACACAGGTATTGATGATGCTGCTGTGAACATAATAAAGTTGGACAATGAGAGGTAATGTACATGGAACTTAACGTTTTCCTAGTTGTTGCTCACTTGCTCCTGCTTCTGCATGAAGTAGATCTCAACCAATTGTCTGTATCAAAGTTTATTCGATGTTGCTCATCAAATATCTTCTATAAGCACCTCAAATTAGTCGTATAAAGGAACCATATTAGTATTTTGAGATATGATTGGAAGTCGCTCAAGGAACGAAGATTTTCCATTGTTCAAAGGATCCTATTGTTCTTCCTTAAATTTCTAGAATTACCCCGCATCCTTGCTCTATCTTGACTGTATAACTGTGGCGGGCCTCTATATGTTTATAAGTAATTTCTCTTCTTCTGGAGTTAATTTTCCTTTCTACTTTCAGGGAATTTTTAGTTGATCTCATGGCAGCACCTGGGACACTTATACCGGCTGACATTCTCAGCATAAAGGATGCATCCTTTAATTCCTATGATCCAAGATCAAGCAAAATCCCAACTCTGGGTTCTGCTAATGATTCAGGGTTTGATCTCTCGAGAGAAGAAACATTGCATGAATATAGAGATGGTAATGGAAGATATATTGGTGGCAGCATTCCCTTTGATAGAAAAGCTAGTCCCGAAAAGATAGAATTTGTTCCCTCTACCTCAAGTTCTAGTAATGGATTGCTGCCTACAAACCTTGGTGGCAGTTCACTTTCTTCTTCAGCTGTTGGAACTTCTTCTCAGTACAAAGGAAAGAACAGGGGTTCTGTTGTTGGTGATGGTGTGAAGGAGAATCTCAATGTAATGCCATATCCCCTGGATAAACCTGAGCCCTCCAAAGACCTGTTTGCAGATCTGAACCCATTACGGATAAGAGAACCTAAATACATGCAAAACAAAACCCCGGAGAAAAATGTTAACGATTTTCAGAGGCGCAAAGAGAACCTTGCTTCGGGTATGCCGTGGAAAAATCGTTCAACTTCCAACGAGGTCCCTCAAAACAAGCAGTATGAAGAGGGACTGCCCCCTAGAATCCGCGAAAAAGGTTTTAAGGCATCATCAAGCACTGTCACTTCCAAAAACTATCTTCCCCATTTTCCTAATATTAAGACTTCTGACGTCTCCCAGAATTCTTATCCTGAGAGCATAAATGATGTAACAGAAGGTTCATACGCTGGGGTTTCAGTTGTCAAAGACGGTAGGCTGCCTTCTGAGAAGAGTGTTAATCGAGTGGATGGACCACACGTATTTAATCAGTCTCCAGATGGAAATAATGGAGCAGAAGCGAAGGGTTTGCATGATAAAGTAGTAGGTGAGCTGGGGGAACACGGAAAGAATATTATGGGTAAGAATGAGCGTAGAAAGTATACTCATGACGGATTTATGGGTATCAAAGGGAATCTTGAAGATCCTATGTCACCGATTGATGCTAGTCCAAGTAGGCTAGGTCCAATGTTAGAAGATGTAGCTGAATGGGAAATTCCATGGGAAGACCTTGTTATTGGCGAGAGGATTGGACTAGGTATGGATTTCAACTTTGTATCAAGCTGATAGAAGTATTCTTTAAAAAATGATTTTTTTTTTTTATGATAACATATTCATACCTCCACTCATTCTATTCTGAAATATTTTTGCAATTTCTATCAGTGTGCATGAGTGAGACATAAATCCACTGTCTGCTGATACATTGGTTTAAAAATATATACTAACGATGGTAGTAGAAAAAACTTTTTTAAATTGGTGTGCATGGGTGAGAAAAATCACTCTTCCTATTCTGAAATCTTCTTACAATTTCTATCAGTGTGCATGAGTGAGATGTACAACCACTCTCCGCTGTTACATTGGTCTTAAAAATATGTATTAACAATTGTAGTAGGAAACGTAAACTGCTTAAAAAAAACATGTTTTCGACACCCAAATTCATGATAGCTTTGAGTAAACTGTAAATTTTTTATATTTTAGAAGTAATTTCAGTTAGTATTCTTGTTTTTGTGAATAGGCTCATATGGAGAGGTCTACCGTGCTGACTGGAATGGGAGGGTGAGTTTCTATTTTCATTCAGTTAGTGGTATATCGGTTATATGAAGTTCCTTTCTGTGAGCTGTTTCGTTTTTGGCACATTTATCTTTTCACTTGGAAATCAATGTAGTCATGAGAGACATTGGATACAGCAACTATGAATTCTGCTAGTGATTATCTTGTGAAAATTGCTGTTTTAGGTCTTGGTGACAGAATCCTTCCGCAGGCAGTGTTTTAATTTCAAAATGCCGTTGTGGTCGACTTTCTGGACAAACTGTCTCAGTTATTGTGTTTCCTATTTTGTTTTATTTTCCAAATAAGAATGAAGTAAAACTTAAAGAATATCTTTGTAGCTCTCAGTTTTTCTTTCCCAGCCTTAGTTTGTCGTTGCTTTTTGTTTTTCCTCATTTCCATAAGCTAAAACTCAAATAGAAAATACGCGAAACGGTTCTCTGACTTATCTCGATATGATTTGAGTATGTTCTGATTTCTGTTTGGTGTTTCATTTGGGTCATAGGAAGTAGCGGTTAAGAAGTTCCTAGACCAGGATTTCTCAGGGGATGCTTTGGATGAGTTCAGGAGTGAAGTAAGTGAAAAGTTATTCGTCTTATTTTGTTGTAGATTGCAACTTTTGGACACTGTTTTTCTTTTCTTTTCACTCAAGAATTTTTTGTTGGTTGCTGAATGCCAGGTTCGAATAATGCGCAGGTTGCGTCATCCAAATGTCGTTTGTTTCCTGGGTGCCGTAACTCGCCCTCCGAACCTGTCTATTGTCACTGAGTATCTCCCACGGTATGTAAGGGGACTCATCTGCATTTTCTTTTGCTGCAATTTATTTTTTCGTTACGTATGGTTATATATCTATGTATTAACTGAAGAGTAAAAGCTTCCATAATTTGTAAAGCCTCATTCTCAACTGAGAAATGGGAAACATTTATTGCCAAAGCACTTTCTTGGTTGGGATATAAACTAAAGAGGAAAAGCTTTCATAATAAAGCCTCATTCTTAACTGAGAAATGGGGAACCTTTATTGCCGAAGCACTTTCTTGGTTGGGATTTTACTTTACAAGCACTTGCTATCTCTTATCTCACTCTATGAGCTTTTACTTACGATCTATTTGAAAACGTAAATCCAGACAATGGTTATTGGCATCTGAGAGGCAGCTCAGTTTATCTTTATCTAACATCCCGCGTCACACATGCTTTTGGTTTTCCAGAGGGAGCTTATATCGAATTCTGCATCGTCCTAATTGTCAAATTGATGAACAACAAAGAATAAAGATGGCTTTGGATGTGGTATAAAGAATCAGCTCTCTACAATTTTCTTTCAACATTTTACTCCACTCTGTCTTCTCTCATTTGATGCCTTCCACTCTGGCTTATATATATAGGCGAAGGGTATGAACTGCCTGCATACGAGTATGCCCACAGTTGTTCATCGTGATCTCAAATCACCTAATTTATTAGTTGACGAGAATTGGAATGTTAAGGTATGAACTGGTCGTATGCCTTACATTCTTTTATCTAGATACATGAATGTTCACTGCTTTTCTGGCTTATGCAGTTAATGTTCTTCTGTATTTATTCTTATCTGACTTGTAACATTTCTTGAAGAGTGCGATTTGACATTGCTGGAAATGATCATGTTGATGCGAAAACACTTAGTGTGGACCAATTGGTGGACCTGCACCTCCACCGTTGGATTGGTAGATGGGGTCCCACTAGCAGATTAAAACCCGCACCCCCTACGAATCTTGTGGTGGAGGAGCAGGTCCACCAATTGGTCCACCCCTAGGCAAGTCTAAGTTGATGTTACTGCAGCCAGCTAGATGTAGTACTCACACTGTAGGATAATATAATAATTAGTAATACATAAACTGATAAAAGACTATTTAGTTCAGCTTGAAGTTGATGGTGGAGGCTTTTTGCACACAAACACACACAAAAAAGAAAAATGGTTCATTATTTGGTGCCATGTTGATCGAGGTCTCACGACTTATTTTCAGTGCACCATCGCATGCCACTTTTCTTGTTAATTACGTCAGGGGGCGTGTTGTGAGTAGTGAATGTTTTCTGGACCACTGTAAACAATTGATGCCATACATTTAGTGGTCTATTGCTGATATTTGACCGCAAAGTCGAAGCACATCAAGAGTTTTATCTTGTAGCTCATGTGCTGGTAACTTCCAAAAGAACATGGTGCTAAAAATATTGAAATTATCGTTTGCAATTCATTATTCTCTTCTTTCTGCAGTTTTTATTTATTTTTTTTTTATCTGGATGTTTCCAGGTCTGTGATTTTGGATTGTCACGCTTGAAGCATAATACCTTTTTGTCATCCAAATCCACGGCTGGTACGGTAAGTGGAAAATATATATATACAACTTAGTTGACATTGGTAATGTACACCAATAGAAATTCGTAACCTAGAAACGGAATCCCTCGTAGCGTCTCTCTTAACAAAAGTTGTTGAATTTGTCAGCCCGAGTGGATGGCTCCAGAAGTTTTGCGAAATGAACAATCTAATGAAAAGTAAGTGCCTGATCTTTTTTTTTTTGTCTACACAGTGTATTCTAACTGTTTTACTACCTGCTTTTTATGTTTTGGCCAGTGATGTGACTAGGTTTACCTATTTTTTATTTTAGAAGTTTACATGCACTTCTGTTGTACATATTGTTGCATATATTGTTATACTACATGAACTCATGGGATCTTACTATGTTTTGTCTGATTTTATCCGTAGGTGTGATGTTTATAGTTTTGGAGTCATTTTTTGGGAGTTGGCAACACTGAGAATGCCTTGGAGTGGGATGAATCCAATGCAGGTGGTGGGTGCAGTAGGTTTCCAGAATCGCCGTCTCGACATACCAAAAGAACTCGATCCCTTGGTTGCCAGGATAATTTGGGAATGCTGGCAGACGTAAGTTACTAAAATTTATTCTTTCCGGTACAGAAAATGAAAATTACATCAACCATTTTGTTCCCCCAATGCTGGTTCCTAATTAACATTGCTTCTTTTGTTTTTGTTTTTCTTTCCTTCTTCAGAGAGCCAAACTTGCGGCCTTCTTTTGCACAGCTGATGGTTGCTCTCGAACCCTTGCAACAGCTTGTCATCTCCCGGGGTCCTGAATCAGATCAACCAAGCTCACTATTACCTCATGAGATCTCAATAAGTTCTACTCCATAAAAAAGTCAACATCCCAATTGTGAATATGCGAGAACTGTTGTTGCTTTTTTGTCAGGTGAGCATATATGCAGTATATTGCTCGTGTTAGAGTAATTTGAAGTGATCAAATGCGGTTTCTACATCACGAAGTGGTGGATTTGTACAGGAATTTACATATGGTTTTAGTCCTCGGGAATTATCAACTGGGGGCTATATTATAGATGTCTTGTAAAGTTGATGATAATCATCATTTATTACTAAATTCTGCCATTCAATACCAAGTTCTGACTGCAATTTCGAGGATTTGTGTGAAGCTTATAACAACAACATATAATGAAAATCAGCAAGCACTTCATACAGAATCATGCTAATTCAAGTTTTCGCTGACGATTACTGTGGAAGTGTTAGTTAAAAGATTGAAGTTTGTTGATGTCTTTAACCTTTTGGAATCTTAATCGGTTATAAATCAAAATAGAAAAACATAGTTTGTTCGCTTAAAACTAGAGGACAATAAAAAATGTGACGTATCTTTCGCATAACACCCTAGCTATCATCTTCATCACCGTCAGTGTCCTCACTGTCCTCGCCAGCATTTTCATCGCCATCTGATTCGTCCTCTTCAGAACTGTTTTCTTCAGAACCATCTTCAGAATCATCATCATCCTCGCTTCCATCAGCCTCGTCATCAGATTCGTCCTCTTCAGAATCATCATTCTCACTACTTCCATCAACCTCGTCATCAGATTCGCCATCTTCAGAACCATCCACGGAATCATCATCCTCACTTCCATCTACTTCTTCATCCTTTATTTCTACAGTTTCTTTCAACTTCGACTCAGGTGCGGAAGAACCAACTGTAAGCTTGAGAGTCTCCCCGAGTTTGACTTCGTCACTGGGAGACACCATTGCTGCAGAGACTTGAAAGAGAGAGACACTAGGACTAGGGTTTTCGAGAAAACGAATATTCTAATTAGACTATACTTCTTTTTATTTATACGAGGAACAACAAATATGTTTTTGCCCTATGATCTTCTCAAATTAACCAAACTATGGCGACTACACAATAGAATGATCAAAAACACAGGGGCAGCGTGGTCACTTCACTTTTAACTGGTAAAGAGAAACCTATTTTCATTATATTAGGTGGATTATGAAATCTGCAACCAACCCCTCGTTATTCATTAATATTGGTCGCTTTGGTGGCTCATCATAGAGAAAAAAATGAATCAAATATCCATCATTGCTAAAAGCTGATGCTAAATCTTTCACAGATAAAAAATAAAAAGCGATCCTGATTGTTGGACCATTCAAACGTATCCCTATTAATATAGGTATCCTTTTAGTAATTATGCAAACTAGTTTTTCTTTTTTTGGCAAAAATAATAAAGTTTTCTTATTTCCCACCCCCATTTTTCCTATTCCCATTCCTTAACAATTTCTAAAATTACTCCACTTTTCATTTGTTATTTTTTTAGGATTTTGTTAACCTGTGCATAACCAATCATTACCATTGGAAGTTGTAAGCAATATTAAAAAACAAGAGCGATGATGTCATTTTATTTTCATGGATGGTGGATAAGATAATCGGGGATGAAATTTAATGTGGATGGGAAATAGGAAAAGTATGGGTAGGAAATAGGGAAAACAAAAAATAATAACTTTAATGACTTTATTTTTATTTTTATTATCGTTAAAGGAAAAAGTAACTACTTTAATAAGAACTCATATTTGGGAGATACCTCCACAAATTGGGGGACACTTTATGTTGCAGTCGGCATAACTTTTCAAGGTTAAACCCCAATCAGTCTCCCACCGATCCAAGGTACAGTTGTACTCCTACGCCTCTGATCCCAGCAGGATACTGCGCACTTGATTCCCTTAGCTGATGTCACCCACAACCAAGAGTTGCTGCAACCCAAAATCACAGACTTGATAATAAACAGATCTGTCTCACACAGAAAAGTCTATCAAAGGATAAATCTGTCTCCCACAGATAAACCCTAGGTTTTGTTCCGTCTTTTGATATAAAATCAAGGTGAACAGGAACCAATTGATAATCCGGTCTTATATTCCCGAAGAACAACCTAGATTAATCAATCACCTCTCTACAATCATTCCTGACTACACAGGCGGTTTGTCGAGGAATCACAAACAGTGAGACAAAGATGTTTGTGACTTCTTTATCTTGCCTATTGGAGAACTCTCACGATCTCAAGCCAATCAATCGATTGTACTCGATAGAAGATGAGAGATCAGATCACACAACTACGATAAAAGTAGTATCGGTCTGGCTTCACAATCCCAATGAAGTCTTTAAGTCGTTAACCTGATTTTAGAGAAGAAAATCAAAGGTTAATGGAGATCGACTCTAGCGGGCGCACTAGTAGCACACAGACGTGTGAGGATTAATTTTGCACAATGCTAGATGTCTCCTTTATATAGCCTTCAAATCAGGGTTTTGCCTTAGGTACAAAGCAATCCTTATTCACCGTTAGATGAAAACCTGATTTAGATTCAAGCTAATATTTCTCAACCGTTAGATCGAAAACTTAGCTTGTCACACACACTTGGGTAGACGTTTACTGGGTTCGTGAAAACCATGCCCAAACGTGTACGTCTATGTTGGTTCAACATAGTAACCCAAAAGGTTAACCATATGATCATTTCATATTAACCTTGTTCTTTTTCACCATATCTAGTTCAATTGACTCAAATGAACTAGTTAAAGAGTTGTTCAATTGCTATGAGATCTTATGTAACTACACAAGACACAATTGAAACAAAGATGATTCGATTCGATTGAATCGGCTCATGAACATTATAGCCACGATTTGCATAAAGCATTCCTTAGTAATTTAATGTTTCATGTTCAGAGCACATCTTTAGATCATAACCTCTTAAGTTCACAAACAAGTTCGCGGACTTAAGTTAATCGTTGAGTTTTCCAAACTCAGCAGAAATTCTCGGAAAGAGAACTTCCGCCAATTTGCGGACTGGGTTCGCGGACTTAGCACACAAACGAGTTTTGGAATATCCAGCAGAAATTCTCGGTCGATAACTTCCGACAGTTCGCGGACTGAGTCTGCGGACTGGGTTCGCGGACTTGGCAAGCCAATTCCATAATCCTCCCGATTTCTCTTGATCAACAAAGTTCGAAAACTTCGGTTCAAGGAATACATGGTTATGTAATCTAAACTCTCATTTCAATCACTGAGACATTCTCAGAGGACGCTATGTAGCCGTTATTCACATACCGATTCACGATAGAGCAATTCTCAAAGTGATTGAAACTTTTCATGACTTTCGTCACTAGGTGAAGATAAACTTGATCAAAGCGAAACGCTTTACCAACACATGATTTCGAGATATAGATAGGCAATGAATGCTCAGCTCGAAATGTCAAATGTGTATGATCTAGTCTATATAGCATACGACTTTTGTCTCATAAGAAGTAGAAGATAGAATAGATAGACTTTTGAGTGATAGATAAGTTCAAGTCTCCACATAACTTTTTGTTGATGAAGTTTCACGGTTCTTTGTATAGATCTTCGTCGTTGTATGATGAATCGCCATGAAGTCCTTGAGCTCAACTACACTTTTCTATCCTAGTCCGAGACTTACCTATGTAGGGTAAAAATCAAGAATCATAGTTTTGATCACTAACATTGACAAACATGCTTGAGATAGCAACGCATGTGAGGTCGACCGAGCTATGCTCTAACAATAACCGAATGCACAAGCCTTGGACAACCAAGTGTCCAACGGGTAGTTTCCATAACCGCTTAAAGTTGTGCGTAACTGACCACCTTCTCTAACTTTAGCTAATTGATGTAAATATGGTTACAAACTCATTTTATAAATGTTCACCCTTGTCTCGCATCTTTTCCATGCTCGCAAAGCCAATAGCCAACTATAACCATCACTTGATCCATAATGCGTTATTATTGTGCATCACTGTGCCATGGGCTTGAGGTGAACTTGCTTGGACGCCTAAGCTAAGACAAACTTATGAGAAAAGGCTTCCAACTGATGTCAATAATTCACCATGCATTATATGTTCATATATGTCATTTGCTTTACTTAGACAACTGCTCGATAATAGTAATGCCCACTCTTGCATCACTAACTTGCATGCACTGTCCAAGCTTTGGAAAGCTTTGGAGCAACGCATTGACCAACTCTTGGCCTATTATATACTCTTGCATCATCCTTGAGATTAGGCTGAATTAATTACACGGGTATGCCTTAATGCAAGCATCGCATGCTGCATTCGTCATTTGGCCTTGTCTTTCCTTCCTTAATGAACCTTCATTGTGTTGGCCAATAGCTGCATTACTTGGCTACTGAATTTTAAGTGTAGCGCTATCATTGCGCTTCACTGTCCTTACAAGTTAGCTTTATCCTAACGGTTTATACTCTATACAGTGTAGCACCATCATAGTTGTTCACTGACTAGGCCTGCTATCCAGTAATGCGCCATCATTGTGCTTCACTAGCCATACCTGTTATAGTCAGCTAGTGATATTTTTCGTTAACTTGGAGAAATAAATTTGTTTTTCCCTGATGTTAACCTTCGTGTGCTTGTTTTAATATTGCATGCATTTCATATTCGACGGAACATCATAATAAATCTCCTTCAAAGAGTTTTCGGTACATAATCACTTCGTGGAAGATGAATCTCCTGGATTTCTACTTTATTTTGACTGTGTCTCGCTTTTCTGATGGTAGAACAAGAATGAAATTGATGTAAGGATCTCGCCAGTCTCCAGTATGATGGATTTTTCAAAGCCTTTAATTGATGTGGTGGCGCTTGGAGTTGGAGAAGGATCCTTGTAGTGTTCGAGATTGAGCCTCCATAGTTGGTCAGTAATACCCAAGATGTTAAAGGCGTCGGTAGAGGGTTATCACTTGTTTATGTCCACATACTTCGTCATGAACACGGTTAAGTTAATGTTGTGCATGTTCATCACCGAAATACATTGACGAAGACCATCTGAATTTCTGAAATATTGTACTCCATGGAGTATGAAGAAGTTTTTGAGGTCTTTGAGGATGAATTTCCTTGGAGGAAGTGAAATGTTGAGTTCGTCAATGATTGTAGTTCTCCAATCGCTTTCTTTAAAATCATCAGATTGAGCCAACCAAGTTAATGAAACGTCTCTGCATTATTAGGGTTTTTGCCGCTCCTTCAAACTGTAATTTGGAGGTTAGAGTGGCTAGACAGTCATTAAGACGGTGTTTGGTACGACCAGTGTGAACTATTCTAGCTTCAGCAAAATGAGTATAGAGATTTTTGTGCTTCATCCCTTTAAGGAGCTAAAGTTACTTATCTAAGAAAATAGATTTCATTCATCTAATTGACTAGTAATTTCGATTCGCCTCTTACACCAGATGTATTGTTCCTTCTTGCTTGGCTAATGATAGCCCTACCAAGAAAGCTTCATGTTCTGTCGAATTATTAAAGTATTTAAAATATGGTTTGAATAAATGTGAAAAAACTTTACCTGTTGGGGATACCAAAACTACACCATCTCCTCCGGTATTGTTACTGGGAGTATCCGAGCCATCAAAATAAAATAACCATGTTTTTTCCTTGATGAGAGCGATTTTCCAAAATTCTCCAAGTATACGTCTTGTGTAATAAATTAATGTCTTCATATGGGAAAGGTGCTAGAAAGTATGTCATTGATTTCCCTTTACTGCTTTTGGAGAGACATATATAATATCGAACTCTGACATTTGAAGTAATCACTTAGCGGACCTGCTTATCAAAGTCGGCTTTGAGAATAAGAACCTGATAGGATCGACTTTAGAAATTAACACCAATCTGTTTGACAGTAAGTAATGCATGAACTTCTGAATAACATGAACTAATACCAAAAATGCTCGTTCTACCTTGGGGTAACCAAGCTATGACTAAGGTAGTAAATTGGATATTCAACTCTCATCTCATCTTCCTGAGCCATAGAGCTCCAATAGCAACGTCGCCCGAGGCGATGTAGAGGAGTAATGGTCGTCTTTGTACATGAGACCTTATAATTGCTGGTGACAACAATAATTATTGGATTCTATGAAACGCCTCTTGCTGAGTGGAGGACCAAGCATAATTTGCCCCTTCTTCAATAATGGGGTAAAAGAAGCAACGGATTGAGCCAACTCTGGAACAAAAGACTAAATATAAGACACATTTCCATGAAGATCTTGAGTTCTTTTACCGTTCATGGAGGAGGCATGGTGGTGATTGCTTGCATCTTGACTTGGTGAACTTTAATCCCTTTGTCAGTTAATCGGGAACTGAGGGAACACAGAAGTCTCACTTCAACGGGTTTATGTTAAATTTATATTCATGGAACCTCTCGAACAGTTATCGTAGTACATCCATGTGAGATACTCGAGTTTTGGACTTGACGACCACATCGTCTACATAATCTTCCACTTGTTTGTGCGTCATGTCGTGAAATATTGCAGTCATGGCACATTGGTAAGTAGCACCCGCGTTCTTTAGACCGAAATGATACAAAAATATAATAAAATTTTCCGATTGGAGTTTGGAATATTGTCATATTAGCATCATGATCATATAAATGTATTTGATTATAGCTGTTGTAGCCATTCGTGAAAGAGAACAAGCCATGGCCGCTGCTAGCGTCTACCAACATGTCAATATTGGGAAGTAGAAAATCATCTTTGGGACAACGTCTGTTTAAATTCCTGAAGTCTACACAACACCTAATTTGACATTCTTCTTTTTGACAGGAACGACACTGGCCATCCAAGTAGGATGTTGAATAGACTTGATGAACCCAGCAGTAAGTAGCTTCTGGATTTCATCATTGATCTCCTCTTTAATTTCGTTTCTGAACTGTCTTGGTGGATTCTTGACAGGTCTGAATCCAGGAACGATGTGCACATGATGAATGACAAACTTATCATCTAGGGCCGACGTTTCTTCGTAAGTCCAGGAAAATATATCTTGATATTCTTTAAAAAGATTTATGAGTCATGTATGTTCTTCTGACGACATAGTTAAACTGATAGAAATAGGTCTTGGAACTTCTTCCGTCCCAATGTTGACGGCCTCGAGTTCCTCTGTTGTTGAGTCAGTGTCGTTCTGCGAATATCGTGGAGCGTCTTGCACTTCTTCTTCCTTTTGTGGCCTTTCACTGTGATTGCATTCTTCTGGGATGGTGGATAGCCTCTACTTTTAAATGCTAACATCGGCGACGGAGGTAGATGACCCTTCCCTCGATATTATAACTTGTCACGAAGTTGTGACCTCTTTTAGGCTAAGTCCTATGAGTGCTAATCTAGCGGCTAGATTAGCAGTCCACGTCAGCAAGGGAAACCTCCTAAGTCATATGGGAGTGCTAATCTAGCAGCTAGATTAGCAGTCCACATCAGCTGGGATCACTGCCCAGCTGTTTGGTTCAGCGCTTTAAATTTGAGCCGTCAGATCGAAATTTGTGATTTTTGTGATCCATGTGATTTTTGTGAACCATTCAGCATAAAGGTTATTTTTGTGGCGCTGAACCGTTCATCGCTTCAATCTCGCTGCTACTTCACCTGCGAGCACATGCTAGGAGAGAGAACTAGTGTTAACTTTTGGGCCACACTTTTTTTTGAGTTGCAACACTTAACTGCTAATCTAGCATCTCAATCTAGCCCATAGAACTTAGTCTTAGTGTGACAATAAGTTGGGATTCTAGCGATTACGGGGTACCACTTGATGAATCATGTCCTCATCGGTGAAGATGATGTTGTTTAGCGAAGGCTCGGACGCTATGGATATTTCTGTAACCACTGGGGAAGAAGGTGGAGCTAAATGTGTACCACAAGCCTATTCTCGCAAGTAGTGAAACTACTAATGAGAGGATGGGGGAAGTTCTAGGGACTCCGGTGTTTTCTTCAAAGACACCACGACGTCCTCTATCAACCTATTTAGGAAGGTGAATACCGACCGCCGCTTCTACAATGTACACCTTCTAGCCTTGTTAAGGTTCTTGCAAGAGCTTTTTTGTCTTCGTAGCAGTTCATCCAGGATGATTGGAGTCTCACCATATCTTGCTTCTCCTGGGGTGCCATTAGCAGGAGGGTTTTTGGTGGTGCCATTGGCGATAAGAGGAGTAGGACCACGAATATTGCCATTAGCATCAGCAGAATTGGAATCAGAATCATCGACTGTTGAATAATTGAAAAATTGAGAAGTTAAGTTTTTGCAAACGAGAGATTGATACCTGTATAAATGGGGTGAGCTGATGATTGTGGATATTGTTGGGGTTTTGTTCCGCATACAAAACTATATGGCTGAAAACAGACTTTAGGTAACAGTTTTGCAGCAGAAAACAGTGATTTATGCTGCAAAAACCGTGGCTAAAAGGCTATTTCGGGAAAAGACTGTCTACAAGGTTTGTTTGGATTAGGAAACTTATATGACGGTTTGTAGGAGTGGTTTCCTAGTTTAGGATTTCCTAATTAAGGTGTGAGTCTATTTTTAGGAGTTCTAAGACTTGGGGAGCAAGGATTTGTCTATTATATAAGAGGGCTTATATTGTGAGTAGAATCCATTCTCTAGTAGAATCCTCTCTCTTATGAGAGTGTTTGGGTCACATCCGTTGTGTCCTATAATGGTTGGTGATGGGGAAAAATCAATGTGAGAAGAGAGACTTGTAGTGAGAGCGGGTATAGGAGAAATCTAGGGTTTCTAGGGTTCATATGGGAGAAGCTAGAATTCATGATGTTCTTCGTGTTCTTGTCTAAAGTCGAAGCAACCATGGCGGTGGAAGTTTATGGAAGAAGAAGAATAAAGGAAGAGGTAAACTCTTTGTAATATGTCTTGTTGTTTCTAACGTTTAGCGCTAGTGGGTTACGTAACTAGTTGATTAGTTGATGTGTATCGATGTAATAACTTGTTATGATAATGAAGATTCTCGGGGTGGTTTTGACCGTGGATGTAGCCTACAAAGGTGAACCACGTAATCTTTGTGTCGTGTGTGATTGTCTATTATCGTGTTGATTATATTCATGCTAGTATTATTCGATCATGCTAATCTAAAGATGTAAGAGACGGATTCGAGCTAAGTTATCTAAAGTAGGATGTTTCATGGAATTGACTTCTATGGAAACATGCCGGTTCGATATGAACGTAACCTCGGTTTCCCCACAAGTGGTGATGTAAGCGCGAATAAAGATGGCAGTGATTTGGTAATTTGAACAAGAGGTTTCAAAGAAGAGAAAATCTTGGTTAGTAGAAGAATGATACAGATCATGAAGCTGATGGGTAAATCAAGGTCGAACAAAGAATGGGACGACATCAAGAAAGATCGACAACTTTGCTTGATGTGACTATGATTCGTGTTGAAGGTGTTTTCTTTACAAGAGAAGATCGTTCGTGGGTTCAACTGGTGTCTGCAAATATTGTCTGGAGAATGTTTCGAATCATGGTGGTGCTAAGTGACAATCGTTCATACACAACATATGAAGATTGTAGCATGTTTTGTCTACATGGAGGATGACTCAAGATTGTTGGTTCTTGGAGTTGGTGAAGTCCGTCTGGAATTGTTTGATGGCTCAGATCAAATAATGTCAAGTGTTAGACATGTGTCGAAGAAGAAGTATTCTACGAAAGTGGAATAATGAGTGATCATAGCGACGAAGTATAGTTTGATACAAGTCATGCAGAAACTTGTATAAATTATATGAAGAAGTTGTTTGTGGTGATGTTAGAAGATCGACAAATAGCGATTCCGGTGGTGCAAGTGTAAAGGAGGAATTTGGCTTAGGTGGTGGTTCAAGCTCAAAGTACAAGACAATTTTGATTCGTGCTAGTGATGATGTCCGCGAGGATGTCCTTGTATAAGATGGTAAACATTCATGCTTTGTTGGAGTGAACACGAAGGTTTTGTTCACGTCACAAAAGGTGGTGATTGTTGGGGTTTTGTTCCGCATACAAAACTATATGGCTGAAAACAGACTTTAGGTAACAGTTTTGCAGCAGAAAACAGTGATCTATGCTGCAGAAACCGTGGCTAAAAGGATATTTCGGGAAAAGATTGTCTACAAGGTTTGTTTGTATTAGGAAACTTGTATGACGGTTTGTAGGAGCGGTTTCCTAGTTTAGGATTTCCTAATTAAGGTGTGAGTCTATTTTTAGGAGTTCTAAGACTTGGGGAGCAAGGATTTGTCTACTATATAAGAGGGCTTATATTGTGAGTAGAAATTCATTCTCTAGTAGAATCCTCTCTCTTTATGAGAGTGTTTGGGTCACAGCCGTTGTGTCCTATAATGGTTGGTGATGGGGCAAAATCAATGTGAGAAGAGAGACTTGTAGTGAGAGCGGGTATAGGAGAAATCTAGGGTTAGGGTTCATGTGGGAGAAGCTAGAATTCATGATGTTCTTCGTGTTCTTGTCTAAAGTCGAAGCAACCACGGCGGTGGAAGTTTATGGAAGAAGAAGAATAAAGGAAGAGGTAAACTCTTTGTAATATGTCTTGTTGTTTCTAACGTTTAGCGCTAGTGGGTTACGTAACTAGTTGATTAGTTGATGTGTGTCGATGTAATAACTTGTTATGATAATGAAGATTCTCGGGGTGGTTTTGACCGTGGATGTAGCCTACAAAGGTGAACCACGTAATCATCTTTGTGTCGTCTGTGATTGTCTATTATTGTGTTGATTATATTCGTGCTAGTATTATTCGATCATGCTAATCTAAAGATGTAAGAGACGGATTCGAGCTAAGTTATCTAAAGTAGGATGTTTCATGGAATTGACTTCTATGGAAACATGTCGGTTCAATTTCCAAATTTCGTCAGCCAATTCAATAATTCCTGCATTTTAACAAGAGGACTCCAGTAGAGATACTTGACAAACCTCGAAAGCCAAAACAGTGGATGGATGAAGCAAGATTATAGAAGGAATCAAAGATTTATTGGGCACGTAAAACTTCCGTTGAATCTCATTTTCTAAAATTCTGGTTATATTGGATCAGATGTCCTCCTAATGCGATACTTACACTTTTCATCTACTACCAACCTCATTTAGCGTATAGGAATTGCAACAATTTACAATGAACTAAATAAAGCCTAATAACGATCATTAGTTGTGGATATAGGATATCCTACGTCAGATGTTTCCCTTCACATATACTTGGGATTATGCTGCTTGTTGCCTCCTTGTAATTCAACGTCGCTCTGATTCAGCTTGCTCATGTTCAGAATGGCGTTTCCGATGACGCCGAGCTGTTTTTTTGTGGCTGCGAGTACGTCTTTTAGGTGGAACCTCAGGGGAAATATAAGATTGAGATTTCTCTTCAAGTGTCTCTGAATACCCAAATAAGCAATCAAAAGGGTCTGCAGACACTTCAACACTGGATCTCGACTGTAGTATTGATTTCAAACGAGGAACACAAATGATCAACATATTAGAAACAATGCAAAATTTTAAAAATGTTAAAAATGTTAATTTTAAAAGAGTAAAAGCAACAAGTCACAATGTCATAATAACAGATAACTAAAAACCTTCAAAATAAACGAGGAGACAGAAAACTCAATGAATATATCAAATTTCAGCATTGTTTACAACCAGCGAACTTTGTACAAGGAAGTTTAGACAGATTTATGTATTATCAGTGTTAATAGAACAAAAGGGTTACGAGCTAATAATCCCGCAGCAATAATAGCTTATGTTAAGGTCCAACGATGATTTTAGTGAGTAGATAATTTCCAAAAGATTTTAGCAAAAAAAAACTATAGAGAGAAGGATTTGAATTTGAGGTCTAAAGAACTGAATACATGATTCATGAATATCAGATAGACAAAAATAAATATATGAACACACTAGTCATTACACACCGAAAAGGAATCGGGAACAGAAAAACATGAAAGTAATCAAATATCTTCATAGATTTTGTATAGATAAAGCTTAAGTGAAAAGATGATGAACATCGTTTTTGTTGTCCAAGGAAATCAGATTGACAAAAAGATAAATGAGCTGACAATAAAATTTGAATAAAGTATACTTACAGTTATAGCCGTTATAGGAGAAGGTGTAGGGTCTACAACTTGTTTATGTTCGCTACCAGCATCTGCACCATAGGCATCGTCATGTTTTCTTTGACCCGGAGCAGAATTTTCACCAAAGAAACTTCGATGACGCCATCTTGCAATTGTGCTATCAACAGTTGAATCATCATAAACGTGTTCTTTGTAGAAATATTTCTCAATCACTTGCATTGTCCGAGGATTATCACCATGCTTTATCAACAATCTGCCATGTGAAATTGGAGAACGTGTCATAAAATGCAGCAGAAACATTTACTAATTATGGGGAAAGTTATCCAGCTTCATAATAATATTTAAAAATGTAAATCATGCTTCCTGGTAAGTTGTAAGCATAGAATTTCGAAGAAAACGATAGCTGTAGTATGGTTATGAAAGAAACTGTGCAAGGCAATGCACGATTGCAGGAAAAAAAATGAACGGAGTGAGATCAATAATTCAGCGAATAACCGCAAGTGTTAGAGCAGACATGCTCGGTGATGTACTGATGTACAAAGCCATGATTGTACAATAATACTACGGTATAAAGATAACAAAACATATCAACTGTATGGTAATGATCTAGTCATAAGAAATCTTACTATATCATCATCATCTGCATGTAACAAAAAGGATAACAGGCAGAAGTAACACAAACCAGAAAAAGAAAAGAAGTCAAGAACCCACATTTTTGCAAACTCTGATTGCAGGCGACTACCTTCCAGCGAAAGAATCGATTCCGGGACTGAATCAAAAGACTTCCTAAATACAATGAACCCGGAAAAAATACCAGCTCCTGCAAATTAAAGCTATCTGCACAAGTTAGTCTAGGTAACCAGAAGTTATTCAAGTTAGTCTAGGTAAAGGTAACCAGAAGTTATTCAAAATTACTCCTATGGTCAGCCACGGACTCTATTATCTGCATATAAAATGATTGACATACCTCCAGCAAGATTGACTCTATGTCCCCACCCAAATCTTCTTGTAGCTGTCCCCGCAAAAAAAAAAAAAAAAGAAAAAAAAAAAGAAAGAAAAAAGAAAAAAAAAATAAGAGGGATTTTTATCAATATTTTGTGTGATTTGTGGTTATGTGAGAGATGGAGGGATGTACCTGCCCATACAGCAGCGGTAGCAGCACCAGCACCAAGAAAAAAATTCCTAAACAACTTCCCTTTAACACTTTCTAAGGCGTCCGCTTCTGCTTGAGTGAATTTATACTGCAAATTTACACAATAAGGGAAAAAAAATAGGTTTTAAGTGAATTTTTGCATCAATTAATACTTGTTTTAGGTTTTTAACGAGAGAAAGAGGTGGGGATGTGGAAAATGATACCTTTAATGATTTGAGGTAATCTTCAACGTCTAACAGTGAAGTAACTGCAGTTCCCATTTCAGCTGTACAAAACTTCAGCTTGATTTCACCACTGCTAAATGAGAAGAAATAACCCCCAAATTGTTGATACAGGCTATGTAAGGAGAAAGAAGAAAGAATAATGTTAAAGAGAATCTTCGTCATGGATATGGGGAGTCCTAAAAAAGATATCAAGGTAGGTTCTTTCCCATGGTTACTTTTACGGCCGTGCTCGGCAGTTGGCAACTACACTAGTTGCTGGTGGTCCGATGTAAATGGTAGTTTTTGATTTGACCACAGTCCACTTGCTTTAGCTCTCTAGTTGTATGTCTCCTTTCCTTGATATGGAAAGCAAGTTTACAAGGAATTGTGTACAATGATTGTTTGGACCATTATTAGAACATAGTAGCCTACCTTCTAAAGTATAGATGATTACAACCTGCATCTTAGCACGCGTAGCGCTATACTGCTTACCGTTTAGAGCTAAGCAAAAGGGGAGAACTCTTCTTAGAACTAGTTTGCACTATGTTTCATCTGATCAAGTTCTATAACAAAGGAAAACGTTATTCACGAAAACACAACTAAATTTGAAATCCAGCCAATATGCCAAGTTCAAGCCTGTGTAAGTATCAGATGCCTTTTCATATCACACAATTTGCAAACTCCCGTCAGCTAACAATTCCTGCACTTGAACAACAGAGCTTCCAAAGAAACACGTGAGAAACTTGGAAGCCAGAAACAAAAAAATGAAGTAAAACAATCTATATGAGGCTCAGGCTCGTAAAAAATTGGTTGAATGAGATTTCCATAGCCTCGATTTCTGAATCTTGGTTAGAACGCAGATTAGAACATAGTAGCCTACCTTCTAAAGTATAGATGATTACAACCTGCATCTTAGCACGCGTAGCGCTATACTGCTTACCGTTTAGAGCTAAGCAAAAGGGGAGAACTCTTCTTAGAACTAGTTTGCACTATGTTTCATCTGATCAAGTTCTATAACAAAGGAAAACGTTATTCACGAAAACACAACTAAATTTGAAATCCAGCCAATATGCCAAGTTCAAGCCTGTGTAAGTATCAGATGCCTTTTCATATCACACAATTTGCAAACTCCCGTCAGCTAACAATTCCTGCACTTGAACAACAGAGCTTCCAAAGAAACACGTGAGAAACTTGGAAGCCAGAAACAAAAAAATGAAGTAAAACAATCTATATGAGGCTCAGGCTCGTAAAAAATTGGTTGAATGAGATTTCCATAGCCTCGATTTCTGAATCTTGGTTAGAACGCAGATTCCGTGTCCTGCTAATGACATACCGGCACTTTTTATATATTACCAACCAGAAACAGTGTATCAAGAGTACGACAATTTACAATGAACTAGAGCAAAGATCACTAGTTTTAGATACATTCGATGTATTCCTTCGTATTAACTTGGATCTTTACTGCTCGTTGCCTACTAGTAATTAGTAAACCAACATCACTCAGAATCGGTTTGCGAATGCTCAGAGTGGCGCTTCCGATGTTGACGAGCTGTTTTTCTGTGACTGCGAGTACGTCTTTTTGGCGGAGCTTCAGGGGTGATCTGAGGTTGATGTTTCTCCTCGAGTGTCTCTGAATGCCCAAATAAGCTATCAAAAGGGTCTGTGGAGACTTCAATACTGGACTTCAGCTGCATTCAAAAAATGAAACACAAATGATCAACAGGTAAGTAACAAAGTGAACATTTTTGGCAAACTAGATAGTCTACCAGTTTTTAGGTTAGAACAGAAGAGGGGGTAAGGAATCAAAAAATTTCATTCTAAAAGCAACAAGGCAAAACTGAGGCTTATGAAGGCAGTAGTAGCACAAGCGCATATTTCTACAGACCTTCAGAACAATTGAGGAGACAGAAAGATCAGATTCAAAGTACATGTGGTGAATAGATCAGATTTCAGGTACATGCATTGCTTAGAACCCGAATTTTGGTACAAGGAAGAGTACATTGTTTTAGATGGTATCAACGTAAACTGAACAAGAAGTTTAGAAGCCAAAAGATGAATTGAGTTTGAGGTCTAAAGATCTGAAAATATGAATATCGGACAGAAACAAATACGAACACAGTACTCTAAAAGAAAAATATGAAACAGAACCAAATATATGAAAAGATTCACACGGTTTGTTTAGATTTTATTCAAACAAAGCGCAAGTGAAAAGACGATGAACCTCATATTTTACTAAGAGGTGAATGGGATGACAAGATTAACTCCATAAAATTTGAATATAACAGTGTTAATATACTTACATGCTTTGCAGGAGCACGTGTAGGGTCTATAACTTGTTTTTGTTCAGATGTAGGTTCTACAACTTGTTTTGGTTCAGAATCAGTATCTGCACCATAGGTATCATCATGTTTCTTTTGACCCAGAGCATAATTTTCACCAAAGAAACTTCGATGACGCCATCTTGCTATTGTTCTATCAACATTTGAGTCGTCGTAAACATTTTCTCTGTAAATATATTTCTCAAGCATTTGTACTGTCCGAGGATTATCCCTGTACTTCATCACCAGCCTGTCATATGGAATTGGAGAAGATGTCATATTATGCAACAGAAACATGTGTCTACTACTTATGGGATCCAGCTTCATAACAAAAGATAAGAACTCATGTTGCCTAGTAAATGGTAAGCAGAATTTTCAAGAAATTGATAGATGCCGGATGAACAATTCAGTTGCTACACAAAAATGCTAAATACATTGTCTGTTACATATTAGTAATTTAATTGTTCCAACAAGAAATGATTGGCAATAGCTCAATGATTCACTGAGAAACTAAAAGTGGCACAGGCATGATTGTTATGGTACTCTCATATAAAGCAGTGATTTAGCGTAAGAACTCCTGCTGCTATCTGACCATATGATGGTGCTTGCAACTGAAATCCAAACATGCAAAAGTAACAGAAGAAAAAAGAAGTCAAGAACTCACCTTTTTGCAAATTCTGATTGCAGACGACTATCTTCCAGTGAAAGAATTTTTTCCGTGCTCAAATTCAGAGATTTCCCAAATACATAGAACCCTGCACAAATACCAGCTCCTGCAAATCAAAAAATTCACCATTACAACATCAGTAATCAGTTATTTGCTTAGCCAATCCATTCATTATTTACATAAAAAATAAGAAACCCATACCTCCAGAAAGGTTAATTCTGTGACCAAACCCGATTCTTCTTATAGCTCTCCATACAGCAGCGGAAGCAATAACAACAGCAAGAGAAAAATCCCTAAGTGCCTTCCCTTTACATTTAACTATAACATCCTCTTCTGCTGGAGTGAATTTATACTGCAATAAAATGAAAACCCGGGGATTATAAATCAATTCTATAAGTGAATTTTAATGCATCCATTATCACTTATTTAGCTTTTCAAAAGCGATTTGAAAAAAAAAAAAAAAAAAAGAGTTGTTTTAACAAGAGATAGATGGGGGGAATGAAAAATGATACCTTAATTGATTTGAGGTAATCTTCAGCGTCAAATAGAGCAGTTCCCATTTTCAGCTTGTCTGTATTTTTCTTGACTCGAATTGCAGAACCCTGCCTGGATCACAAGACTGCTACTAAAGTAGAGAAATGAGAAGAAAGAAGAGAAACCCCAAATTGGTTTTACAGACCAGAGAGTACGGAGAGAAACTGTATTGTTAACGAGGATCCCCTTTATGATAGAAGGTGTCCAATTAAAGGGATGACTCGGATATCCTAGCTTAATTGGGGGCCATAACTTCTCATTGGGGCCATGCACTACGTGACAAAAAAAGTCATCCAATCCTAATTTGGGTCACCTCTTAAAAAAAATATTTTCTAGATGGCAAAACTGTCCTTATATTATTAATATTAGGAATTAATTAGTTTGATTAGTGTGGTAAGTGTATTTAGATTAAAATCTGATTTTAGGAGAAAAAAAATGTGGAAAATGTGTTTTATGTGTTTTATGTGTTGAGAAGAAGAGGAGGAGTTTTGAGAGGAAAACCTAGGGTTTTTACAAATGAGTGATTCAAGTGGAAGGAATGAGATTGTGAAGCTTCAAATAACAACAATGATTGTGTTGATGGTAAGATTGTCTCAACTAATGATATGGGTTGGATGTTTGATGAGGAGATGTTGATAGAGGAAGGCATGAACAATGGTTGGAATGAAGATCCCATTGCTCAAGATGAAGGAACCAACACTCAAAATGAGGAACCCCAAGGCCAAAACAATCAGGTAAACTTCATATACTCTTCAAATTGTCTGAATGGTGGTCCAAGTGATCGATTGATGGCCACCATTGAAACATCCAGTGTTAGGGTCGTTATAGTCAGGTGTAGGATAAACTAACGACTCTATGTAGTCGTCAGCCTTTTTGAGATTATTTTGACGACTTTCACCCGTAACTTTTACATGTTATGAAAAATCGTTAGCGTTGTTTGATGAACATTGACGACTCTTTCAGCTAGGTCACGCAGAGTCGTTAGTCTTTTTTCGCCTATATCCAGAAATATTATAAACACTGACGACTCTATCCAGAAATATTCTTTCCATCTCCTGGATGTTTTGGGAAAAATGGTCGTTAGATCTCTATTTGAGGATATTAACGACCTTGGAATTTCCTGGGACTTTGTATTGAACGTTAATGACATGATAATGAATTCTTGATGAGACAAAATTTCCGTCTTGAACAAATGGAATTTCTTGATTAGGGTTTACCTGGACAAAACCCTAATTTTCTCTCTTTGTACATCCTTGAGCTTCCGAGTTTGTACAGGCGGGTATGTGGGGAAGAAAGAGCTTCTGAACGGTTTCCTGGATGGACTTAATGTTGGTGAAGATCCGTGAGAAAAGATAAGTACTTACTTTTGAAGTTACGGAGTCCATATCCCATGTAAATTCTGAATTCAGGCTTGTATTGTACCTAAACCCTAATTTTGCGACTAACTCCTTCAGACACCTAAGAGAGGCTTGACGAGGCTTGGAAGGTGTGTATCTATCTTGTGGGGTCCGTACCTTGTGTGATGAGAGCTTTTTTAATTCCTTGTACCAATCAGACTCCTCTTTATTGGAGAAAATACATACTTTTGAAACTAAGGGATTTTCGTCAAAAACCACTGTGAGCTTGATGTTTCTTTAGCATGGGAGAGGCATGGAACTTCCCTAGACATAGTCACATGTTGAAAGAGAGATTGTCTCTTCTAATTATGCTTTTGGAAGTTATGAACCCGAATTCCCTGTTTTGAGCCAGATTCCCTTTATTTTATCTGAAATGCTATTTTTTTGGATTCCGTTTCAATCCCGTTCTTCTTCGAACACTTAGAGAAATCAATGTTCACGTGTATGAGGTCTTTGGAATGAGTATATGATAGCTTGGTCGGTCTCTAGCTGTATTAAGGCTTCCTTCTTCGAAAATACTCAAAATTGCAATATAAGGATATTTTGGTCAAAATCCCTTATGAGATCGTTTTTGTTGAAGAGTAGTGAGCTTAAAGGGATTGAGAAAGGCTTAGATAACCGTCTAAAATAATGAGAGAGGCTCTGTCTCCTTTCTTTGTAGAATAAACCCCTTTTAACAAAATTCTTGAATTTAGGCATTTTCGATAAAACCCTAATTCTCTTCGACTTTCGATCCCTCTGAAAATAATTCCGAGAGAATATATCACGTCCCACTGGCCTAGGAGAGAATCCTCACGCATGAAAAACATCTTGAACATGACTTGGAAGAGTTTTGGAAATAGAAAAGGCCTTGGTTTCCTTATTTTAGCCAAATTATGGCTTTTTTCCTCAAACCCCTAATTTTCTTTAACTTTTGATCCCTCCGAAAATTCCGAGAGAATAAGTGACGTCTTATTGTCTTAGAAGACTAATCACACGCATAGGAAAGGCTTGGACACGGCTTGGAGGAATTTTGAAAGGAAAAGGAAACCCCTGAGTTTCCTTACTTGATTCAAATTCCTCTAATTTCGTCTTTTAGCTCCAACTCCTTTTTCCTTTTTATTGATGGCCTCCCTTTTGAACTAGGCTTGAAAATAAAACTCTTTTCCATCTCTTTTGGGCGTGACCTAGTTATGGAGGTCGTTCTTCCCTTCTTCTACTCGTTCTGTTTGTATCAGGACTCTTCGTTTGGGTGTTCGTCAGAAAATTTCAGTTTTTAGAGACTTGCGTAGAATGGCCGTAAAATCTTCATACCATGTAGGATTTGAGCTCTCAACCCCACTTTGAAAATACAAAATAATTATCTATTCAACACAGAAAGAATTACCCAATTCCGAGTTGTTTAGGTCAGTCAACCAGTCACGTACTTTTATCATCAGGAATCCCGTACAGAATTTCAGATTGCGCTTACTTCGATGCTGGGACCACATCTCCTAGATCATTTGTACGTTTGAGGAGCCCTTTGGATATGTTGTATCATAGATATGGATAAACATATTTTATCAAGACGGTACCCTAAAATTCCTTACGAATGCTCGTCAGTTAGCGCGTTTTCTCATGGAAGTGTACAGAAATCCTAATTGTAAGAGGATTCCCATATTCCTTGATCCTTTGCATGTTGTGACGCCTTGAGTATGCCTTCTGGGGTATTATGACTTTACTAGCTTCCTTATATTAGCATAAGACGTGTCCTTTGTCTCCATGAACTCTAATCCCACCTATGAAGTAAATTTAGTCGTCAAACCTAAATTTCTTTTTTACTTCCATATCTCAATATACCTTGTTTGATTCCATCTTCTTTCGTAGACTCATGACGTGGGAATGACTCAAGATGTACTTACTGTACAACAAAAATATCCTCTCTTGATAATGCTTCACATACCCATTAGTCACCAGGTTCTGGTGATTCTCGTATCGAAGAAACCCGAAGAGATAAAGCACAGTCATCGAATATTGCAGAATATCCTAATGCAGGTCTTGATTTTGTTGGCCCTAGTGCAACCCTGGGCTCAAATGAAACACTCGTAGGGGGAATCGGTGTCGCTACCGAATATGCCAAACTGTGCCGGTCGATTTGGCAAAGATATGGCCACATTGCTACAATGGGGATAATAACTTATGTTCTTCATCCTATGATCGAAATAGTTAACGACTTGCTGGAGACTCTCGATACCGTACGGAACTTGACTCTGAACAACATTCCTTCTAGTTACTTCATAGATCTTGGAAAGCTCGTGACCGCTGGTGAAAATCTTCGCTTTAACGTGAGATGGCTCCGAGAATGGCTCAACAATATCCAAACCGAATTCGAAAAGTTGTTGCATTCTGGCCCTCGCTTTTCAAGAGATGCTCTTCATGGTGAGAATGAGTTCGCCCTTGGTAGTATGGAGATGACGCGAGCTTCGACAATTTAAGAGGACTTTCAGAAAGAAATTCGGAGTGCAAAGACAACTGACAGACACGAGGGCGATTTCCTGGGATCCATGTCTTGACTTCAGATGAGACACTTGCCGATGGATTTAATATCATGAGAATGATAACTCTGAATGGTATTGCTTTTGATAATATTGTAAATTCTTTGGAGGGGCGCATGGTAGTCGAAGAGCTGGAACATGATAAGCAGGCAGATCGAGATGCAGAGACCAAAGTGAAACAGCCGAACATGAAATAAGAGATTTTCTTTAAGGACCTCTGTTCTTCAGGGTTGATATTTTCCTTTTCTGGACCTTTTATGTACGCATCTTGTAAAAGAAGAAGACCCTTATGTGTTATTAATTTTTGCAAATCCTAGCCGGCTCGGTTGCTGTGCGAGTGGATGAAAACCCTAAGTAAAATTCGTTGTAGGAAGTCCTTCCTTGCGCGATATTCACTCTAGAGGTTGTAGAAACTTCGTTTGACGTCTGATTTCAGTGGTTGACCCCAACTATCGAACAGAAGAGACCCGACTTTCATATAGTAGTGACAAATATAGATTTCGAGATTTTTTAGTCAGTAGTAAGCACATGTGAAGTTGAACTCGGGAATCCATAGATTCAGCAACAATTCCTTCAAGTGTTTTGATGACATCTCTTAGATCGTATTTTGAAACATCATGTCATTTTAACACGTGATAAGATAGACATAAACGTGTATTTCTCATCTAGGGTGTGTTGTTGAATTATCTAACCATTTTCCTAGTTCGTCGAGCTATGTGGATAAAGTATGAGTCGCGTCTGAGTAGAGTAGAAATTGTAGACTCCTCTTTAAACCCATTGCAAATCCTAGTCCTGGTGCACGCGTATAAAACCTTAAAACAGATGAAAATATTCATATTTGAATCTTCGTATTTTTAGTCGGGATCTGGAACATAGTCGCCCGATTGCAAAGAGTATGCTAACTGTGACATATTCAACGAGCCTGAAAAGAGGGGAGACTTTGATACATCGAGTCACAGATAAGTTTCGTTCACTATTTTGAAGGCCGATCTCTAGTCTCCAAGTCCTTAAGTTATAACTTATCATGATGTGGGTTTGAGGAGTTGAATGGTCTTGATGTGTACCGATCTTTTAAGACTCTTACGCTGATCGTTGCTAAATTTGTTATCTGAAAAATGGATATTTGGGCCACCTCCTGTTGGCCATGCATGTATGTGATGCACGGTTTTTCGTTAGTCCTCAGTTTGATATAAGACTAGGGATTCCCATTGAGTCGGGACGCTTGAAAAATAAAGTAAGACCCTTGAAGCGTGCGAGAAGGCATGCAATAATCTGCGGGTTGGATACGTCTGTGGAGAGTCATGCCGAGATAATGTCGTATGTGTCTTTGTGGACAAGATGAAGTTGTTGTTCCACCTCTAATAGGTGTCTTGACAGGATTCATGCGAACTTACATAGCCGAATCATCTATCGAGATATTCTTTCTTCTGGGAGATGGTAAACCAAAATTGAGAACGGTGTACGCCTTCTAGGACTAGCAGAACTATGGATGTAGCTGAATAATCGATTTGTGGTGACTTCGTTCATGGGATAGTTCTCTGGAAATCTTCTAGGCATTTCTTCACGTGGTAGAATTGTGTTTTGACCCGAGGAAGTTGTAAGTGATCGTCATATCTTGTCCTTCGCTCATCACGTATGACTTTGACTTATAGGATAGCCTGTCGAGCATATACTTTTGAGAGATGAGACTTTTATCGACAGAACTTCGAGCAGTGTGTGGCTTGGATCTGCGGTCTCAGATCCTTCCTGTTTACTTCAGTGATAGTAGTTGGTTGCGGATGTATGTCGAGTAATGAAGTTCTATCTGAATTATTGGCACTTCAAATTTCTTTTCCCTTGATAGGTTCGGGTGCGAAGAATATTTTTTACTTCTCCATCTTGGGTGAATTGAGGTCCCATCGGAAAATGATACTGGATAATCGTTGATGTAGCCGAGATGGAGGCTCATCGAGACTTACTCGTACAATTGCTAGGATTGCTTTTCTTTCTGACAGGACGGGTGTTGAGGTAGCATATCGACTAGAAGCTTTGCATCTTAGGATAAAGCTGAGTTTCGGTTGAGCTTCGTCTTGGTATCTAGTTTCGCCTCATACTTTGTCGTGTTCTTGTCACGATCTTCTGGAGCAGGAAGGGAGACAACATGTATATTTCTTGCGGTTTGTGACTCTACGTGGCTCTGCAACTCTTTTGACTAGGTTAAAAATTTCTTGGAGCCTTTCCAAGTTTCTGCTAGGTTTATCCTGTAGACGACGAAAAGACAAATCTGACGGAAAAATAACTAGGTCAATCGGATACAGAATGAAAGAGTTATAAGTAAAATAGTAAAGTGAAGTAAACTTCCCAAGTCCCCTGTGATCAGGTTGAGGGCCCTTGACCTAAACGAATTCTGGAACAAATATTCGCCAGAATCTCCAAGTTTAGAGCGTCATCTGGTCCTTGAGAGTGATAAGGTCGACTGGATGGTTACTCCTTTGCTCTGTCGCGCTCGTAATGAGATTTATCTTCTCCGGTGAGGTCGATTGCAGGCAAGATCCCGTCAGTGCTATCCTCAGCAGTTTTAGTACTCCTTCTTTAGGAAACGTATACTCGATCTAGATTTGTTGGATCTATCCCTACTGGTAATTCTAAAGGCGTTTTCAGATAAGTCTGGATGTCGATCTGAGATTTTGCAAGATTCTGTTGAGTCTCCGGGAGTTCTCATCGGTCCGTATCCAAGGTTTTCAAGGATTAACAGTAGATTTTTATGAAAATAGGTTAGTAGGGCGTTTTGTTGTGCAGGAAGAGATCCATGTGATTCGGGACGCACTAACCTATTCACTAAGGTCAAACAATTCGTCTGAGAGAAAACTACTGATAGGGATAACTCTCTCGACTAAATATGTGATGGATTTATTGAGATTAAATCAGTGGAAAGTTTTTGTGATCAGATTGATGGAATCGGCTTCCTTCCTAATAGTGACTGTGATTGACATCTGTAACTGAGTGAAGAACCTCCCACTGTGGTCGCCAAAATGTAGTTACCTAAAATCGGTGATAGGCTAGATATGGGATTCTAGGGTTTTGAAAGTAAGTTTCGGGAGGTTGAGCACGAACAGTTTTTGCCTAAACCACGCACAGTAGCCGTTCAAAGGCTGCTTCAGTCACATGGAAGAAGGATTAGGGTTGGTCTTAGGGAGGAAAGCAGATATAGAGAGAGATCAGAGAACAAGTTATTGCTCTGAGAGGTTACGAGAAAGATGATCGTAGCTTGGAAAATAGATGACCTATTTATAGCTGGATTCTCGAATCTCAAGTCGATGAAGATAAGGATTGCTTTCTGTGTCGTGCGGAACAATTCTCCCGTTTATTCAGGAATAAGGATAAACTAGGTTGAGTTTTTCTCATTATTCCACCGCCTTTATTCTCTTCTGTGGTAAGAAATAAGCCGGATATTTCTCACACTTGCCGTAGACCGCCAGACCAAAACCCTAATTGATATCCCCCGATTTGTGTGAATTGAGTCAGCTTTTGTGATGAAGTATTTGAGAGAGAAATATTCCATTTAGCCGAGTTGGCCAAGATAGAGAGATATTCTCTGATTTGTGAGAATGACTAGGATGAGTCACGTGAAAATGAATGGAATTCCTTAGTAATCGTGTGCAGAGTGCGAGAGGAGCTGAGGCTGATCTCCCTTTCTCCATGGCCGATCACACATGTCACGTTAAAACTATATTATTGTTTGTAGGTCCCTTTGTTGAGCATGCGGTGCTCAAGAGAGCCTATCCACGTTTTGGATGGCCATGTATAATTCAGGCTCAATTTACTAGCCATGAGTGTATTTGAGAGGCTGAGAAATAGGCTTAAGCACTAGGTAAGGCGTGTGCCTATCATGTGAATATATCCGAGATTTTGAGGAGAGATTCGAATCTCTCAGAGATTTTTGCGGACAGCTCAAAAATCTCTCTGTGATTTTTGAAGAGAGACTTGAATCTCTCAGATATTTTTGCGGACAACTCAAAAAACCTCTTTGTGGACAACTCAAAAAATCTCTTTGTGATTTTTGCAGAGAGATTTTGAATCTCTCAGAGATTTTTGCGGACGGCTCAAAAATCCCTCTGTGATTTTTGCAGAGAGATTTGAATCTCTCTGAGATTTTTGCAGACGGCTCAAAAATCTCTGAATGATTTTTGCAGAGAGATTTGAATCTCTCAGTGATTTTTGCGGACTGTTCAAAAATCTCTTCGTGATTTTTGCAGAGAGATTTGAATCTCTCTAAGATTGTTGCGTACGGCTCAAAAATCTCTCAGAAGATTTTCTTAACAGATCCATATCTCTCTGAAGTCAGCTGAGACTCGGCCTGGGGAGAGAGAGAAAAGGCTTTGTACGCCCGATTTAATGTATCTGCGAGACTTTGGCTCACTTGTCTTTGACCAGCGTATCTTGCAGAGATGTGCTAGGAATCAAATGTGTGTCCATATGATGATCCAACAAGACCATTGTATCTTGAAAGGATGTTATAGGAGTCTGTCGAAAAGGCTCAGAGGTAGAATAACCAGCGTATCTCACGTGGATGTCCTAGGAGTTATCCGGAAACCTCAGTAAGTCGAGTCAGAACCTAGAGCAGACATAACCAGTGTATCTCGCGATGATGTACTAGGAATCAGTCTTTGATCTCAAATAGGGTGAGTCGTGCTTACGGTAGATATGCAAATCTCTGCTCTGGGGCATAAGTCCGACGGGGACGTATTTACGCATCTACAGAGCCTACATGACCAACAACATCTCGTTGAGGACGTATACTAGGAATCGTGGCATCACAATCAGCTGCGTCTCGCGAAAACATGCTGGAATTGTGGTTGTTCTGGTTCATAAGTATGTCGGGGGCGTTTTACGCTCTACAGAACCTACGTGACCAGCAGTATCTTGTTGAGGGTGTGCGCTAGGAATCACGGCATCACGACCAGCAGTGTCTCGCGGGGACGTATACTAGAAATCGTGGCTAAGGATGCCTTGAGGACCAAGGGTTTAATCTCTCCCGTGAGAGTTGAATCCTGCCTATAGGGTTGAAATGTCACTTTTGCCCCTTATCCAAATTTCACTGTAAAGACCCTCAAGCTCGTCAACGCTATTAGGCCGGTCAAGAAACGATCTAGTGATGATTAAGAGACGATTTAATCGCTAATGACTCGATTAGTTTAACACGAACGTTAATTAATAGAAAATAATCTTACAATAATCTAGATACTAAAATAGTATCGTTAGATATGTCTCGAAAAGTTATGCGAGATGGACTACTCGAACGTGCCATTCGGATATCGGACGAAGAAGATATCATCAGTTTTGTTTGAAGGGAAAAATAGTCATTTTTGTAGTTAGCCGCCTTGGGTGCCCTTATCTTTATGGAGGGTGTCTTTAGCAATTTTGGTCGGCCTTATCCTGAGAGAATATAATCTCGTTTTCTTTTCTCTTCTTCTTCTTCTTCTTCATTCTTATTTATTTTCTCTTCCTTTTCTCTTTCTTCTTCTCTGTTTCTTTTCTGCCGATGATTTGTGTGTCGTGCATGAGGATTTTGAGATCGAATCAAGTATAGAAAGATCAAGGTTGGTTTGTTAGTGGTGATGATTGTTGTGTCGTAGGTTATGAGTTAAAAGAAGTGACGAGTTAGAGAAGATTGAGTTAGGGTTTGTAGTTTGATTAATGGTTTGCAGACTTATAAGACGAAGAATAGAGCTACAGATAGATGAAGAAACGAGGGTTGAGTTTTAATTGAATTATATGAAGTTGTTTGATGATGAATCAACGAGTTAGGGTTTGTAAGAAATTCCGAGAAGCTTAAGAGGATGAAATTGAAGATAAAGAAGATGATGATTAAGAAATTAGAAAGATGGATTTGTTCTTAATTGAAGATGTGAAGTGGTTCTGTGAAATATCAGTGAGATAGGGTTCTAAAGAGGATTGAGAATTAAATTGGGGTTTATGGTGTTTTTGTTCTGATTGACTGTTGAGGAACTGAATATAGTTAAAGTAAGAAGAATTGGATTCAATTGTTTCTGTAAGTTAATTCAGTATAGTCATTCAGTTCATTGTTTGTTTATGGGTGATTGATATTAGATTTGTAAAGGGTGGTATTAAGAATCGATCTGAATGTGGAATTGAGTTTTGATAATGGTATTGATGTGAACCAGTTGGAAAAGGAAAGGAGGTAATCGTATTGAGTGATGAATGACTATTGTATTGAGAGAAGTTCTTGTATACATATATTTCAGAGCATAGTTTTTAGGGTTAAGTTTTGAAGCAGATTTCTTAATTGAATGCTTAAGTATATGATTTAGAATCTTAGTGCCTCTTTATTTAGTTAATCTCTTGGATTAGTCAGTTGTTAGCTTTGGGAGCTCTACAGTGTTGGTATCAGAGCTCACTATTAAATCTTACATGGGAAAAGATTGAAATAGCCAGTGTCAATTAGTGAAATAGATTAGTTTAGAACTGGGTTGGATTGTGAGATAAATCTTAATCACTAAAAGTTATCAATAATTAAAAGATGTATTTAATTGATTGATTTGTTTGTTTGGTTGTGTGTGTATGTAATGAAGTAAAACTGTAAGGTACACCAATAACTTTAGCTAATAAGGATTTGAGAATAATTGATCTAAAAAGTATGAACACGTAGACAATTTAATACCATAAAAATAGTAGATTAGTATTATAGATAGATCTTGTAAATCACATAGAAACTTATTGAACACCTTGGCTTATATGAAGAGTAAACAAATTATAATTACATAAATGTTAATAATATTGTTGGGACTTAATAATATTTGTAAGAGCAGTTAGAATAATAGTTCGACCATCAACGTTAATAATAAAATACTATAACAATAATTATAGATGATAATAATAGTAGTAATAATTTTAATAAAATAATGTTAGCATTTTATCAATTAGTATCATATTGATCTTGACTAATATTTCAATAGAGATATATGAAATAGCTACGGAAAATTTCAATAATGTTATATGAAATAACTAATATTTATGATTAAATAACTATGGAAAATTATTAACGCTTATCAACGGTTAAATTTTGTAAATTAAACTAATGACAAACTAAATATGTTTTGCGTTTAAACTAGATAGTTAATATAATACTTATTAGGCGTTAGACGTAAAAAGGTGAGGATATATTATAATTTTATGCATACTCAAATTTAGATCATATTTGTTAGAGCATAGCTCGGTCAACCTCGCATGCGTTGCTATCTCAAGCATGTTTGTCAATGTTAGTGATCAAAACTATAAGTCTTGATTTCTAGCCTACATAGCTAAGTCTCGGACTAGGATAGAAAAGTGTAGTTGAGCTCAAGGACTTCATGGCAATTCATCATACAACAACGAAGATCTATACAAGAAACCGTGGAACTTCATCAACAAAAAGGTATGTGGAGACTTGAACTTATCTATCACTCAAAAGTCAATCTCTTCTATCTCCTACTTCTTATGAGACAAAATTCGTATGCTATATAGACTAGATCATACACATTTGACATTTCGAGCTGAGCATTCATTGCTTATCTTTTATCTCGAAATCGTGTGTTGGTAAAGCGTTTCGCTTTGATCAAGTTTGTCTTCCCCTAGTGACGAAAGTCATGAAAAGTTTCAATCACTTTGAGAATTGCTCTGACGTGAATCGGTCTGTGAATAACGGCTACATAGCGTCTTCTGAGAATGTCTCAATGATTGAAATGATATTTTATATTACATAACCATGTATTCCTTGAACCGAAGTTTTCGAACTTTGTTGATCAAGAGAAATCGGGAGGATTATGGAATTGGCTTGACAAGTCCGCGAATTGTCGGAAGTTCTCGACCGAGAATTTCTGCTGGATTTTCCAAAACTCGTTTGTGTGCTAAGTACGCGAACCCAGTCTGCAAACTGGCGGAAGTTCTCTTTCCGAGAATTTCTGATGAGTTTGGAAAACTTAACCGATTAACTTAAGTCTGTGAACTTGTTTGTGAACTTAAGAGGTTATGATCTAAAGATGTGCTCTGAACATGAAACATTAAATTACTAAGGAATTCTTTATGCAAACCGTGGCTATAATGTTCATTAGCCGATTCAATCGAATCAAATCATATTTGTTTCAATTGTGTCTTGTGTAGTTACATAAGATCTCATAGCAATTGAACAACTCTTTAACTAGTTCATTTGAGTCAATTGAACTAGTTATGGTGAAGAAGAACAAGTTTAATATGAAATTCTCATATGGTTAACCTTTTGGGCTACTATGTGGAACCAACATACACGTACACGTTTGGGCATGGTTTTCACGAACCCAGTAAACGTCTACCCAAGTGTGTGTGACAATATAAGTTTTCTATCTAACGGTTGGGAAATATTAGATTGAATCTAAATCAGGCTTTCATCTAATGGTGAATAAGGATTGCTTTGTAACTAAGGAAAAATCCTGATTTGATGGCTATATAAAGGAGACATCTAGCATTATGTAAAACTAATCCCCACACGTCTGTGTGCTACTAGTGCGCCCGCTAGAGTCGATCTCGATTAACCTTTGATTTTCTTCTCTAAAATCAGGTTAACGACTTAAAGACTTCATTGGGATTTTGAAGCCAGATCGATACTACTTTATCGTAGTTGTGTGATCTGATCTTGCATCTTCTATCGTACGAGTACAATCGATTGATTGGCTTGAGATCGTGAGAGTTCTCCGATAGGTAAGATAAAGAAGTCACAAACATCTTCGTCTCATTGTTTGTGATTCCTCGACAATCCGCTTGTGTAGTCAGGAAGGATTGTAGAGAGGTGATTGATTAATCTAGGCTGTTCTTCGAGAATATAAGACCGGATTATCAATTGGTTCCTGTTCACCTTGATTTCATATCAAAAGACGGAACAAAACCTAGGGTTTATCTGTGGGAGACAGATTTTTCCTTTTATAAACTTTTCTGTGTGAGACAGATCTGTTTATTATCAAGTCTGTGATTTTGGGTTACAACAACTCTTGGTTGTGGGTGAGATCAGCTAAGGGAATCAAGTGCGTAGTATCCTGCTGGGATCAGAGGCGTAGGAGTACAACTGTACCTTGGATCGGTGGGAGACTGATTGGGGTTCAACTATAGTCCAGTCCAAAGTTAGCTTGGAGTAGGCTAGTGTCTGTAGCGGCTTAATACAGTGTGTATTCAATCTGTACAAGGTCCCCAGGTTTTTCTACATTTGCGGTTTCCTCGTTAACAAAATTTCTGGTGTCTGTGTTATTTCTTTTCCACATTATATTTTATATAATTGAAATAATACAGGTTGTGCGTTCGTGATCATCAATTGGAAATCCAACCTTTGGTTGTTGATTGATTGATCCTTGGACATTGGTCTTTGGTACCGTCCAAGTATTCATTGTATTTGATAAAGACTCGTTATTGGTTTTAACTTGAGTAAAAATCAAATCAAGAGAGAGATATTAACTCCTTGAGATACTTTTATCTTGATTGAGTCCGACTGTCTAGTTGATTCTCTAGCAAATTATTTCGGAGTTAGTCCATACAGATTGCTAAGAGAAATATTGGGTGGTGTTGTTAGACCCCCGCTTTTTCAATTGGTATCAGAGCAGGCAAACACGTTTAAGACCTAACAAGTCCGTGTTTGTAGCGATCTGACTCTATCGACAGAGGTGCTATCTCTATTAGCGTACCACCAGTCTTCGATGGCTCCAATTACTTATGGTGGAAAATTTCTATGAGAGCTTTTCTTCAATCGTGTGATTTTCAATCATGGGTATATGTGGTGAATGGTTATGATGCGCACGTTGTTGCAGCTGGAGACGGAACTGTTCCCAAGAATATTGGTGAATATAATGCTGCCGAGATTCTTACTGCAAAGCAGAATTCTGAAGGGTTAAATGCTATCATACATGCCATTTCCCCAAGTCTTCAACATCATGTGTCTAATTGCACTAGGTCTAAAGATGCTTGGGATATCGTAGAAACCGTATTTGAAGGAAACTCCAGTGAAAAGGAAGCTAGGCTTCAAAACCTTAATTACGATTGGGAGAACCTTCGTATGGCAGATGAAAAAACATTTGATGAGTTTAATCACAAAGTGTCTGAAATTGTTAATGCATCTTTTGCATTGGGTAAGACTATTCCTGAAAAGGACATTGTGATGAAAATTCTCAGATCGCTTCCATCTAGATACGAGTCTAAGAAGCATGCCATCATTGAGGAGAATAACCTCAATAATATTTCCAGAAACACCTTGGTTGGGAAGATAAAGATCTTTTACCATAAGCATACATCCAAAGTCGGTAAGGATGTTGCCTTTAAAGCACAAAAGAGTACTAAATTACTTGCCGAAGGTAAAAGTGTTCATGTCTCTGAGGATGATCAGTCCGAGAATGATTTTTCAGATGAAGACCTTGACAAGTCGGTCTCCTTGATCACAAGACAATTTAGGGATCTTCTATTGAAGAGAAGTAAACGATTTTCAAGAGACAAACCTAGGTCATCAGACAAACCTCACGGTCGCGTACCTCCTAAAAACAGGGATGCTGACGAGGCTGATGACGAGGACATGCCTCAGTGTTTTAAGTGTAAGGGTTTTGGCCATTTTGCTAACGAATGCCCAAATCGTAGAAAATACACTGGGAACAAAGGTCTAGCCGTAACACTTGATGAAATGTATGAAACCTATGATTCCGATGAAGATAGGAAATCAAGTGTAGGGCTCCTTGGTGAAAACATCGATTTTGATACTTGTAGCAATACATATATCAACCTCAATGGGCTCGGATAAGAAGGAAACCCAATCAAGCTCTAATCGGTATTTGTATGGATGAAAGTACGAATGGACTTTTGACATATACAAAAGTTATGCCTATGTAATCATGTATTTGATGGAAAATAGGATAAAATCTTTTGTTCAACATGGATAAAGTCTATTATGTCATTATGATGGAAAATATAATAGATCCTTGTATGTTATCCACGGTATTGATCTTCATTGATACATTTTATTATGTTTTATCGTGAAGGCTTCATTGTATGTCTTATGTTGAGCACCTTACAACTAAGCCGATTTACCTTGGCTTTCTTGGTTGTTCCATAAGATGCTATATGTCGAGCATTAGGAACTAAATTAATCAACTAGTTTGGTTATTTAGTTAGTACTCCATAAGTCTTCCTTCTTATGTTGAGTACATGTACGGTTAAGCTTGTCATATTTTATGATGAACTTAGTCGGGGTTCCATAAGTTCTTTTATGTTGAGCCGAAAATAATTAAATTGATTACTTCGGTGATTAGTTTGGTTGTTTGTATTCCAATTAGATTAATTATAGGTTCTTTTATAATTAATCTAGTTGAGTTTTCGTATATTCCACAAGTTCTTGTGTTGAGTATATGAAAGGCTACACTATCATGTTCTTTGGTTAATGTAGTCATATATTCCGTAAGGTTTTCCTTATGTTGAGTATTTGAACGGTTAAATTAGTCATCTCCGTGTGATTGACTTAGTCGTAGCTTCGTGAGTTTACTTATGTTGAGCACTTTCAATTAAATTGATCACTTTTGTGGTTTAGTTTAGTTGTGTATTCCAATTGAATTAATCATGGGTTTACTTGTGGTTAATTTGGTTGAGCTTTGGATATAGAAAATCATTCCTATGGTTTTTGGTGTCCAATAAAAAATCCTTCTTTTCTTTTGAAATTAAGGTCTCTCTTGTTGTTCTCTCGGGAATGACATCAAATGGGGGAGAGTTCTTTTGAACTTTTGCTTAATGGTAATATCTTGCGGGGTGTGCGATTGTGGAATTTTATAGGGGTTATCTTGTATATTAAAACTCCTTGATGAATGTTGTTAGCTTCGGCTATTAGATTGCATCTAAATTAAGTCAGTATGTATTTTTCTTTTGGTCATGAAATGTCTCTTGTGGAAATTTCATTATGATCTCATTCTTGTACCTTTGCCAATTTTATTGACAAAAAGGGGGAGAAATATTGTAGTTCACACTACAAATACATATGGTTTTTGGATCATTGTGTAAGGGGGAGTGGTTTCCATGATCGAGATGGAGTATTGACTAAGGGGGAGTGATACATATCACCGTAGTATTATTGTTAAAGTCGTGATACAATTGGACTTTGATGTAATATAATAATACTATGACGCTGTATAAAAATGATCGAGAATCTCGATTTTTCTCATTGTTATAGCTACGGATCTTCAACAACGATGGTGCTAAGATTACAACCTTTGGGATAATTGGAGTACTTGGAAGGACGGAGATTTCAAGGAACGTTGAAGATTAGACTATGGAATAGGAGCCGCTAAAGTTTATCTTTTTTGTATTCCATATGTATTAATAGTTTTGTCACTAAAATTGACAAAGGGGGGGATTGTTAGAGCATAGATCGGTCAACCTCGCATGCGTTGCTATCTCAAGTATGTTTGTCAATGTTAGTGATCAAAACTATAAATCTTGATTTCTAGCCTACATAGATAAGTCTCGGACTAGGATAGAAAAGTGTAGTTGAGCTCGAGGACTTCATGGAAATTCATCATACAACGACGAAGATCTATACAAGGAACCGTGGAACTTCATCAACAAAAAGGTATGTGGAGACTTGAACTTATCTATCACTCAAAAGTCTATCTCTTCTATCTCCTACTTCTTATGAGACAAAATTCGTATGCTATATAGACTAGATCATACACATTTGACATTTCGAGCTGAGCATTCATTGCTTATCTTATATCTTGAAATCGTGTGTTGGTAAAGCGTTTCGCTTTGATCAAGTTTATCTTCACCTAGTGACGAAAGTCATGAAAAGTTTCAATCACTTTGAGAATTGCTCTGACGTGAATCGGTCTGTGAATAACGGCTACATAGCGTCCTCTGAGAATGTCTCAATGATTGAAATGAAATTTTAGATTACATAACCATGTATTCCTTGAACCGAAGTTTTCGAACTTTGTTGATCAAGAGAAATCGGGAGGATTGTGGAATTGGCTTGTGATAGACGCATTTATGTGTCTAATTTATCTCAATTGTGTATATTGTTAGTGCCCATTGTTGTACTTATTTTGGTTTTTAATCTGTTTGTAGGTGTTTTCGGATAAATAAGGCTTTGCGGCAAAAATTGGCTAAAAATGTGGCCCTTGGATTGTCGTTGATAGTGTACCGGAAATTCCCCAGAAGTGTACCGGAAATACCCCAAAGGAACCCTGAAAAAGTGCGGAAAACATCCCAGAAGAATTGCTAAAGGCATCCCTAATTTGTATAAGGGGCACCCCATTTCAAGGAATATGCTAAAGGGACTCCCAGTCTGGTTAAGGGGACACCACATTCAAAGTTCAAATAATGGAATTTGGCGGGAAAACTAAAGTTCACGTCTGATAATTTGTTGTTGGATTTCTGGGCAGTTTTGAGGGAGATTAAATCCCTGAAATCAATTGGGCTAGGCCTGTTAAGACTAAGCAGACCGTATGCAAGTGATTTTATCGATCAACTTGGGCTGGAATGGCTGGGAGAAGCGATCAAAGTCCAAACAGGATACGTATTGTTCTGTCCAGTTTCAAGGATTTCTATGAAAGATTTTGTGAGAGTTTTACGCTGGATAGTTACGTACTAGGTCCTGTTCAAGTCTTGATAAGAGTTTGGTGGAAATATTATAGCTAACAGACGCGTACGAATAGCTTTGAGAAATATTTTCCGAGACTTTGGAAGAAAGAAAAAAAAAAGAGATTTTATCGGGATTTCTTTGAGCTGTGAAGTATATAAGAGGTGGAGAGAAGTTAGAGAAGGGGGATCAAGAGGTTTGGGGTCGAGCAGAGACCAGAGAGAGGCTAGAGGAGCGAAGAACGGGAGCTGCAGGAAGGAGGAGTTCTGTTGCTGTTGCTTCCATTAAAGAGCACGAAGAACACGAAGAACAGACTCCAAAAGACAGTCGTTTATCAACAGTGACAACGACTTGCTTCTGAGGGTCTTAAAACAACAGCGTCAACAGCAGCAGTGAGGTATCGTTATTTACAGCAGTGGTGTTTTATCGTTCTTCTCTGGACGCTTAAAGAGGGTCGTAGTTTCACTGTATTATATTTTTCACTCTTTTAATCATATTTTGAGCATCAAATATTTATCTTTAGAACATGATTATTATGAGTAGCTAAACCCCATAACTGGAATGATGGAGGAAACCATTCTTTATGCATGAGTAATTCTATTTAATTCTTTTATGACTATTTGCACTATTATGAGTTGTTTTATGATTTTTCTTGATTATTTGTGATTTTATCTGATGATGTATGCTTAGTCTAGGAACTCTTGATGCATCATGCTTATGATTTACATCTAATACTTTACAAAATCTATTTTTGGCAAAGAAAAGAGTTGATATTGTTATCATTATAAGCTATAATTGTCTAGAATTAATAGTTGATTCGCATGAGTATAAGAATTGGTGGAATCCTGAGTCCTAGTATCTCTTGATCCTGTGACAAATTGTGTATATATTTTTGTTTTAAAAATCTTTTCAAGTCCGAGTAACGAACTCTTATTTACCGCAATCGAATTACTACAACAGCTTGCCAAGTCCGCGAACTGTCGGAAGTTCTCGACAGAGAATTTCTGCTAGATTTTCCAAAACTTGTTTGTATGCTCAGTCCGCGAACTTGTTTGTGAAGTTAAGAGGTTATGATCTAAAGATGTGCTCTGAACATGAAACATTAAGTTACTAAGGAATGCTTTATGCAAACCGTGGCTATAATGTTCATGAGCCGATTCAATCGAATCGAATCGAATCATCTTTGTTTCAGTTGTGTCTTGTGTAGTTACATAAGATCTCATAGCAATTGAACAACTCTTTAACTAGTTCATTTGAGTCAATTGAACTAGTTATGGTGAAGAAGAACAAGGTTAATATGAAATGCTCATATGGTTAACCTTTTGCGTTACTATGTTGAACCAACATACACGTACACGTTTGGGCATGGTTTTCACGAACCCAGTAAACATCTACCCAAGTGTGTATGACAAGATAAGTTTTCTATCTAACGGTTGAGAAATATTAGCTTGAATCTAAATCAGGCTTTCATCTAACGGTGAATAAGGATTGCTTTGTAACTAAGGAAAAACCCTGATTTGATGGCTATATAAAGGAGACATCTAGCATTGTGTAAAACTAATCCCCACACGTCTGTGTGCTACTAGTGCGCCCGATAGAGTCGATATCGATTAACCTTTGATTTTCTTCTCTAAAATCAGGTTAACGACTTAAAGACTTCATTCGGATTGTGAAGCCAGATCGATACTACTTTATCGTAGTTGTGTGATATGATCTTGCATCTTCTATCGTACGAGTACAATCAATTGATTGGCTTGAGATCGTGAGAGTTCTCCGATAGGAAAGATAAAGAAGTCACAAACATCTTCGTCTCACTGTTTGTGATTCCTCAACAATCCGCTTATGTTGTCAGGAAGGATTGTAGAGAGGTGATTGATTAATCTAGGCTGTTCTTCGGGAATATAAGACCGGATTATCGATTGGTTCCTGTTCACCTTGATTTCATATCAAAATACGGAACAAAACCTAGGGTTTATCTGTGGGAGACAGATTTATCATTTTATAGACTTTTCTGTGTGAGACAGATCTGTTTATTATCAAGTCTGTGATTTTGGGTTACAACAACTCTTGGTTGTGGGTGAGATCAGCTAAGGGAATCAAGTGCGCAGTATCCTGCTGGGATCAGAGGCGTAGGAGTACAATTGTATCTTGGATCGGTGGGAGACTGATTTGGGTTCAACTATAGTCCAGTCCGAAGTTAGTTTGTAGTAGGCTAGTGTCTGTAGCGGCTTAATACAGTGTGTATTCAATCTGGACTAGGTCCCGGGGTTTTCTGTATATGCGGTTTCCTCGCTAACAAAATTCTGGTGTCTGTGTTATTTCTTTTCAGCATTATATTTTATATAATTGAAATAATACAGGTTGTGCGTTCGTGATCATCAATTGGAAATCCAACCTTTGGTTCTTGATTGATCCTTGGACATTGGTCTTTGGTACCGTCCAAGTATTCCTTGTATTTGATAAAGACTCGCTATTGGCTTTAGCTTGAGTAAAAATCAAATCAAGAGAGAGATATTAACTCCTTGAGATACTTTTATCTAGATTGAGTCTGACTGTCAAGTTGATTCTCTAGCAAAGTATTTCGGAGTTAGTCCATACATATTGCTAAGCGAAATATTGGGTGGTGTTGTTAGACCCCCGCTTTTTCAATATTAAATTACCAACACCAAAATTTACACCAAAATTTAACAAGATATAGTATATGGATTCAATCTGAATGAATAAAAGATGTTATATCAACCTTTACATGAATGTATAATTATATTTAGAAGATTAAGGCCTAGTGTACCAACTGGACTAGCAACTTAAGAATAATGAGAATAATATCACAGTTGATAATACTATTTGAGTAATTGAGCTAGTAATAAATCTATAGTAAATAGTATTTGGAGAATTTAATTTATTTATGGTTTACACTAAAATTAAAATATCAGATAATTATAAATTGACGTGAAACCGACTTTGGATAACTTATATTGATAAAACAAATAAATAATAATAAAAATAAAAATAAAATAAAATAAAATAAATTTTGAAGATTAAATTGCTTAAAATGATGTAAATTAATTATATATTTTACGAAGTAAATTTATCAGACTGACACCAGTTACGATAAAAGTTAAGAAACTAATTAATCTTAATAATTAATACTTAGTTAATCCAACACTAGGTAATAATGAGGTTGGTAATTCTGATGTGTTCGGGTGATACTTGTTACGGAGGTAGGCATTGTCAGGCGTCGCGAACCTAGACAGGGTAACTGCAACCTTGTATCACTAGGTATAGAAGGGAAACTTGCTTATGATAGTGAACTAATAGATCCCGAATTTTATTTAGAAGCTTATAGAATATGTTTCTTTTGTAGTTAGAACCATTAATCTATTTAAGTAGAAATTTAGTGATAAGAATTTAGACCTAGTCATCGGTTAGGAATTAATTCAGCATAGTGAGCCTAGAGATAATCGTCTTATGGAATATAAATTAGTTTATTGAACCTAGAGCCACAAATTTTAGTTGTAGAAAGCCATTTAGGTTTGTGCTTTGTTTTATGTTGTTTGCGCTTAGACAAGAGATATGATCTTTCTTTAAGGTGGGGAGTTTTAAAGACCAGAAGGGTAGTTCGATTTTCGAGGACAAAAATGAAACAAGGTGGGGAGAATGTAAAGACCCTCAAGCTCGTCAACGCTGTTAGACCGGTCAAGAAACGATCTAGTGATGATTAAGAGATGATTTAGTCGCTAATGACTCGATTAGTTTAACACGAATGTTAATTAATAGAAATTAAACTAACAATAGTATCGTTAGACAGGTCTCGAAAAGTTATGTGAGATAGACTACTCGAACGTGCCATTCGGATATCGGACGAAGAAGATGTCATCAGTTTTGTTTGAAGGGAAAAATAGTCATTTTGTAGTTAGCCGCCTTGGGTGCCCTTATCTTTCTGGCGGGTGCCTTTAGCAATTTTTTTCGGCCTTATTTTGAGAGAAGATAATCTCGTTTTCTTTTCTTTTCTTCTTCTTTATTTTCTCTTCCTTTTCTCTTTCTTTTTCTCTGTTTCTTTTCTGCCGATGATTTGTGTGTCGTGCATGAGGATTTTGAGATCGAATCAAGTGTGGAAACATCAAGGTTGGTTTGTTGGTGGTGATGATTGGTGTGTCGTAGGTTATGAGTTAAAAGAAGTGACGAGTTAGAGAATATTGAGTTAGGGTTTGTAGTTTGATTAATGGTTTGCAGACTTATAAGACGAAGAATAGAGCTACGGATAGATGAAGAAACGAGGGTGGAGTTTTAATTGAATTATATGAAGTTTTTTGATGATGAATCAACGAGTTAGGGTTTGTAAGAAATTCGAGAAGCTTAAGAGGATGAAATTGAAGATGAAGAAGATGATGATTGAGAAATTAGAAAGATGGGTTTGTTCTTAATTGAAGATGTGAAGTGGTTCTGTGAAATATCAGTGAATAGGGTTCTAAAGAGGATTGAGAATTAAATTGGGGTTTATAGTGTTGTTGTTCTGATTGACTGTTGAGGAACTGAATATAGTTAAAGTAAGAAGAATTCAATTCAATTGATCGATCTGGATCATCCTGAGGTAATTGTTTCTCTAAGTTAATTCAGTATAGTCATTCAGTTCATTGTTTGTTTATGGGTGATTGATATTAGATTTCTAAAGGGTGGTATTAAGAATCGATCTGAATGTGGAATTGAGTTTTGATAATGGTATTGATGTGAACCAGTTGGAAAAGGAAAGGAGGTAATTGTATTGAGTGATGAATGGCTATTGTATTGAGAGAAGTTCTTGTATACATATATTTCAGAGCGGGGCTAGTTTTTGGGGTTAAGTTTTGAAGCAGATTTCTTAATTGAATGCTTAAGTATATGATTTAGAATCTTAGTGCCTCTTTATTTATTTAATCTCTTGGATTAGTCAGTTGTTAGCTTTGGGGGCGCTACATTCACCATCTACAACCTCAAAACAGGTTTCAAAATTATTCCCCGGAGAATTACCGGGGGCAGACTAGTATCAATCCATAGATTCAGCGACCGAGATTATTTTGTTTTATATGGATTGGCAGAAGCCCCACTAAAACGGTATTCACCTTTAGACCAAGCACTATGGGAGAGGGCATCCCTTCACTATCCCTCAAATAAAGGGAAGGGATAGCACAAGGAAGGCAATCTCACTATGGTGCCCGGTTTTCCCTTCCCTACATGATACGGCTGCTCAGCAGCTGTATGAATAGTTCCATACGGCTATTCAGTAAGTCAACTCGTTGGAAGCAAGGTCGCTCGGCCATTTCTTCTTCTTCCTTCTTCTTCTTCTCTATTTTTTTCCTCTCCACAACCTCGTTCGATTTGAAGACTCTCTTGTGCGATTCAGGAGCTAAAATTCAATAGGTTTGTTCCTTAGTACCCGCTGAAGTATTTCCTTTTTTCAATTTCGTGTTTCATCAACAAAATCCTCCAAGGTGAGTGTTTCAACTTTTTGGGTTTAAATTTAATTTGATTTTGATTTGGTTATGATTAAATTGGAGATGTTAGGTTGATTATAATGTGTCCTTGTATGTTGTTTGATAGTTTGAGACACTGTTGATTGAATTTATGATATTTTGTTGATTGAATAAAAGAGGTTGTTGTTTATGATTGATTTTTGATTTAAATATGGTATTGTTATTGAAAATTTTGGATTGATGGATGATTAAATGAATATGTATTATGTCTAGGACAGATTGTTGGCAGAGAGATTGTATTTGGATGGAATATTTGGACTGATTGATGATTTTGTTGTAATTTGATAGATAATGTGGCTAATATTTTTTGTTGCTCTTGTACAATATATCCATTGTAGAATTTTTGCATAATGGATTGTTTTGTGATGATTTTGTGTACATGTGTGTTGTAGATGTACTCCTATGATTTTCAACGAATTATGGATGATAGGATTCCGGTTTGTTCAAAAGATCATAGTGACCATAAACTGAAAGTACCAACCTCGACAGATGATAGGGGTAAACCTCTGAAACATCGAAGTAGTGTAAGCCAACTTCATGGAATGTATACCGCAGTTTGTAGATTTCCACATGCTAGACAAATTGTAGACGATTGTGGGTTTGGTTCAATTTTCAAAATACATTATCCGAAACTACAAGACAACTGCCTAACTACTGGTATATTTGAAAGGTGGTGGCATACCACCAGTACATTTCACTTCCCTAATTTTGAAATAGGTTTTACCCCATTAGACTTCACTCAAATTACCGAAATTCCTATTGGCCAAGGAAATCCCATATCATTGGAAGAAATTAGTATGGACCAACTGCATCAGATTGCTCCTGAAACCATAGATTGTTTGCTCTCATATATTAACGCGGAAGCTACAACAAGAAGAAAGAGAGGAGGAGAATCTAGAGTCATAATAGGAATACAATAAGTGAGACAATAAAACTTAGTCGACTTGAGAGGTCAAATTTTGGATAGATGCAATGGGATCAAGAAGAGTTTGATTAAATTGTTTCTTGACCACAGAGTCGGCCTAGAAAACGATGTTGTATTTCAGGAGAAAATTTCAAGATGGTTTTTGATGTGGTGTTTTGGGAATGTCCTTTTCCCAAACAAGAACAATGTTGTTGAGATTAAACGGATAAGTATAATGAGGGATTTAAATGTGCTGAGGCATTATGACTGGGGTTCGGCGTTGTACGGTAGTATGTTATGGGGCTTGAGTACTGGAGTAACGGACAACAAGCCTGATTTGCAGTTCTTTTTCGTATCCATTGATGGTAAAAATTCATACCCACTTATAATCTTACTCTCCTTACTTGTTTATTATTGGTGATCGTATAATGCAATTAGTTGTTAATAATAACTATGTTGCAGCCTTGGTTTTGGTCATATTTCCGATGTCTATTTCCCTATACAAAGTCTGAGAATAAAAGACAGATCCGTGGCCGGCGGGTAGGTTATATGATGAAGACCAAAGAGACTTGAGCAGAGCCGCACAGAGTGATACAGGTACCCATTTAGTAACTCTTGTGCGTTACCAGATTGATAACTTCTCATTCAATTCTGTAGTATGGTCGTCGTGGGAGGATAGTGAATGGAAAACTAACCCCGAGGTGGTAGAGGCTAAACAAATCTATGTAACACAGAGGGTATTTTACGATCCATTTGGTCACAACGCCTTGTACCTGGGAGAACGGTGTCTCAAACAAGTCTTCGAATGATAGTAATACCGTGCAATCCTCCTGATTCAACAGTAGACATCAACACCCACTATTTGTATGCCGACATGTAATTTAATCCCTTGCATTATGTTGAAGTACCCGATCATGAGTATAAGCTATGGTGGAAGGAGAGGTCAGTTGGGAAGTACTCGGGTGTAATTGTACATGAAGGAAACAAGTGTTGATGGTGGTTTTTAGTATAGGGCGAAAACTGTAAAAGTCTTCCTACCTGACCTAGCATCAGAAGTAGTAGACCTTGATATGTTTATATTCCGCAAGGAATTTGAAGAATGTATCAGAATCTGATGAGTGCATATGTCTCTCTTCATATTATATTGAAACTCAAGCTCCTAGAGAATTATTCACTAGTATAGAGCCTAATGAGTATTTAAGCTCCTAGTTGCATTACTCACTAATGTCGGAGCCTGCCGAGTATTTATTCCATGCAATGTTCCCAACTGAACTCTTTATTTTGACATGACATGACAATTAATGTTCGCTCGCAACTGAGCAGCATGAATTTCCCGAAGTGTCAGGATTAAGATATGCATGGAAATACTCAATTAGGGGCACGCAAAGTTATGATTCCCTCTGAATCATAATTAGTGATTCTATATCAATATGCGAAATTCACCAAAAATTGATTGGTTTTGCGGCAACCCGCACAATTCAGTTCTTTAACCTAATTTTATCAATTTGCAAAAATTAGGTTTTTTGCCCCCTGCGCGATAATTCGAAACCTATTGGTCGAAACTAAACCTAGGTAAACTAGGAAATTGATCCATCGCGGAGCTAGTAGGAGCAAGATCCAACCAAAAATCAGAAAACAAGAAACAGAGAGGAATTGTAGTAAGTAAGAGCAGCAACAAAAGGAGGCGTGTCCGCGACACTTGGTCGGCCGATTTTCCTCAGCAGGCGCCGCCCGTGGCTGGCCGACCACGCTAATTTAACGACCATATTCCACCAAAATTCAGTTTGGGGCAAAAAATGAAGAATGCAAGGAAGAAGAAATTCGCTCAAAAAATTGTAGACAGATTGGGAACCAAGTCTAGCAATAGTTATTACCTTATCTCCTTCATGAAAACTAGGATGGGGATGAAAATATTGGATATGATACCCCAAATGCAGAAGCTACATGACTCGTCAAAGAAAAAAGTTCCCAACCTAAAGGTAGTTGCAAAGAACAATGGAAAAGATAAGAATTTTTACTAAGATAAACTAAGATAGTAACAAGGCATGAGTTTGTATGTTTATAATTACAAATTGAAAATCTGACAAATTGAAAGATTTTAATTAAAATATCAAAGGGATATATGTGTGTGTGTATTTTGTTTGAGACGTATGAAATCTCAAGATTCTCAACAATATTGAATGTATCTACATAGAGATATCAACCAAAGATTTAGAAAGTTTTTAGCATCCAGAAATATCTCTTGGTTTCTCATCAAACTCTTCTACGTTGTATTGACCACTGTAGATGAATAAAAACAATTTGCTGGTTATTTAGGAGAACAGAGAGATGACCGTGCGGACGGAGGCTCCTCAACCGAGCAAACTGCCTAACCTCAAACAGATGCACTGTAGGGGAGTGCTTTGAGTTTGAGAGATCAATCTGTAGGACTCCGGCCTAAACCAAGACAATGGTCGTTCCATAGTCAATTAGGTCACAGAGAGAGAAGAGGGTTGATCTGTAGGAGGGAAGCTGAGAATTGGCGAGATCAATGATGATTATGAATGTGTTTAAGGTTTCTGCAAGTTTTCTGTGAACTGTTGAGTTCGAATAAGTTCTGTTTGATTGATGGAATTCTTGAGAGTGATTGCTCAATTAGAATTCTTATGTTAGGCGAACGTTGTCTTGTCCTCCAATCATGGATTCATAGACTTATTTATATTTCCAGAATAGTAGACACATTGATCTCCAGTAAGTGTGACAGTTGCTCGAGTGAAAGAGTGGGAAAGTGGGAAATCGTGGTTTAACTACTTCCAGGTCGTGCGGAGACTTGGTTGATTGTCCACCCACTACTTTGATAACTCCCTCAACTGCTTGCACGATTACTCACATTTCTCATCGTGGATGAACACATGTGTCATAGGCCGCCAGACCAAAACCCTAATTAATATCCCCCATGTGACGTGACTGATGTCTCACGAACGTGGAGTCTGCAAAGCAGATGTGTATTTGATTAGTTAGTCGTTGACTTGATTAGACGATGGGTCTAAGTATTGTTTAGTCGAGCATGATTGCTGAATGCTCTAGGATTCATGAATTGAACATGTCTGCTGGGACGTATAGTTCTCGAATGAATGATGTTGATAGTTGAGTCATCATGATGGACATTGATAGTCTGGGAAAATATTGCTCGTATGATGAATTATTGAATATTGATAGTTGGATCAATATTCGAGCAATTGAGCAAGTATTTCTTATTCGATAAATTACTGAATATTGACAGTTGAATCAATATTTGAGCATCTGAGCAAGTATTGCTCATTCGATGAATTATTGGTAGCATGACCGAATAAAATGTTAATTAAAATATTGGTAGCTGGACCGAATATTATATAATTAATCTGGATATTGATTGCTGGATCAACATAACATTATTAGTGTTTGAACTCGCTCATAATTATGAATTGCAGAGCATTTGTTCGAAACCCTAATTTTGGTCAATTGCTGGTCAATTGATGATTTACTGAAAATAAGTCACTGAGTGAAGGAGGGACCTTCTACATGGGATGATGGTCGACCATGTAGCGCCGAAGTTCTCGAGTGAGCATGCACCAAAGTCCTTTGTTGACCAGTTGGTGAAAGGATGATCAAATGTTGGTTCAATCATTTATTAAAATATTGCTGGTGTGAGCGTTAGGTGGTAAAACCTAGCTATGGAGAGATGAGGGACCGACCAAGGGGTCATGGGACCGTCCTTTGGTGGTCGTTGGACCAGATTACGGTCGATAGTCCCAAGTTGGTTGGAGAGATTTTGGACTCAATACGAACAATTGATAGCAAATTAGGTCAAAATTATGAAGATGTGTGGGACCGGCTCCTTGAAAGCCTTAGGGTCGGCCTTGGTCGGTCAAGGTAGCATGCCCGTGTCACCATGATATCCGTTTCTCAGTCCTGAGAGTTTAAGTATTTTCTGGTGCGCGTTTGAGCAATATTTTGGATTTTCATAAGAGTTTGATCTTGACTGAAATTCTCGATTTTGCTCGAATAAGCGAATAGATCTTTGCTCGTGCGACAAATATTTTGAGAATATTAAAATAATAATATTTTAATATTTGACGTGAGTAGCCTAGTCGGTCAAGTGATCATTTAGATTTTTGGCTTTTCCAGGGTTTGAACAATATTTAAGAAAATATTGAAAAACTAGAGTTTTCGCTCAAACGATGGAGTTCCATGAGATGAAGGAAATAATAATATAAGAAAATAAGGGATTGTAAGGTGTGGGACCGGCCACGACTAGCGCATGGCTGGCCGGCTAGGTGGCCCGGTCCCGTGACACCTTTCCCTATTTTCTTCACTATTCTTCATCGTTTGATGGAAAGTATGGAGAAACCAGGAGTTTCGCTCAAACGATGGAGTTTTCTCAAATGAGGGAAATAATTAATGTAAAATAAAATAATGGGAGAGGGAGACCGGCCACAGCGGCATGGTCGGCCGACCGGTGGGCCCGGTCCCACACCTCTTGCTTATTTTATTGTTATTTTTCTTCATAAGTTGCTCGTTTGTCCATATTTTCACTAGTGGAAAATGGGGTTTCTTCAACCCACAGAATCGACCCCGTTGACCATCATTTGACCATTGACCGATCAAGACGGTCGAGGAATAAGAAAAAACTCTGAGACGGCTATCGTTTTATCCCTGAGTCAACTGCCGACCCAGCGGCCGATGAAACACGATTTACCTTTGATAGATTTTATTATTCAGCATATATATACCTCTTTTTCTCTCCCCTTTACAATCTCACTTTCTTCTTCTTCTGCTCTCAACTCTCGGTCCCCATCTCTAACCTAAGAAACTAGCTCCATGAAAATGGAGAAATCAGTAACCCTAGATGATGTTTCAACCAAACTAATAAACCCTTCTCTTTATTCTTCTTCTGAAATCCCTCAACTCATTATTCGAGTTGTAGATCTCAAATCTGCTGGGAATAGATTCAATCCATGTTTGTTTGTTTTTCATTTTTAGGGGTTTTATCAAAATCTCTAACTAGATCTAAAAATAATAATCATCTCATGAATGATTACTGCTAAATCTATTGGTACTCTAACTAGATCTAAAAATAATAATCATCTCATGAATGATTACTGCTAAATCTATTGGTTTTAGGGTTTTTAGAACTTGAGAATCTTGAGATGTTCTTTGAAGATTTAAATTGGTTGAAGTCGTCTTCAATCTGAGAAGTAAAAGTCAATACCCTCACACTAAGAATCGATTTCTATTGTTGGTACAGAAAATTGGTTACTTTTTATTTTCATCGCAAATCGATTGTTTTTAGCTCACTGGTTAGATGTCCCATGTTTAGTTGTTTTAATTGAATCTGAATCGTTTTAATTGAATCTGTTTAGTTGTTTGCATTTTGTTTTCTATGATTGTGTTTGGGTCATTCGTAGATGCCATGGAAAGAAACTGAAAGTGGCTTTTTGATAGGAGATGTTGTTAGATCAATTTCAGGATATGTTATATTTGATTCAGTCATATGTATTGCTAGCCTTCTAAGTGGAAGACTACTGAGGGAAAGAGTTGCTCCAGCCATATGTATCTGCCTTACAAATTAAGGTAATTCGAAATTTTCATTACTAGTAGATTTATGTTAATTGGTTGTGTTTCTGGAATGGAATATTGAAGAGAGTTTGTGTATTTTACATGACTCATATGTTAGTGTGGTTCTGGATATTGGTGTTGCTCAACATTTTTTCTATGTTTTTCTTATAAAGATACTAGGAGTTGAGCATCCAGGTGCTAAGGTAAGATTGATACATTAGGAATGCGTATATTTTTTATTCTTTGGGTTTGTTTTTGTTCTTGAGAAGGATTGATGTCAATTTTAGTATGAGTTATATGAAAATGGATCCACTAAATGTTGATTGTAGTGTTGCTTAAGTTTATTGTACATTTAAGAGGAAGTTCCTTATATGAGCGAGGTATAATTACAGGGTTTAAGCAGGTTGTTCTGCTTATAAGTGATGTGGCTGGAGCTCTCACGAAGATGAGTGGAACTGGTGGCCACACCTTGGGTTGTTTTCACATTCAGTTTTCTCATCCTTTTTGTTGTGGACATTAAATTTTCTGATTGATATTGCTTAGTGATGAATATAACCAAGAGTCTTGGTGAATGTAACCAAGAGTCTTTCTTTCGCTTTTTCTAGTTGCATCACAACGACATGATATTTGTATTTTGTAATATATTCAGACATTTTAGGTTTTTACTTACTGGGTGTTGTTCAAATTTCACAGGGAAGGTTCCACAAAGAATCCTCTGGATTTGAGGGACCCTGGACAACCAACCCCTAGTGTTTGATAACTCTTCCTTCAAGTAAGACTATTCTATACACTTCAAATTTTGTCTATGTTTTAAGAATTCCTGTGTTATATGTTAAGTTGTCAATATATAAGGTATTAATGATGTTTTATATGTTTTTTATTTGACTTCTTTGTAGGGAGCTTCTAAATGCGAAGAAGGAAGGCTTAATCCAACTCCTAACTGATAAGACACTTTTGGCTGATCAACTAGCATCCATCACCATCTTTCTTAAAAATAACTATGGATAATGGAATTATAAAACCAATATTTAGAAGAGTCCATTCAATTATGTTTCTTTTTTGTGTGGTAGTTCTTTATATTTTATCAAACTACAGGTGTTTGTATCTGAACCCCCTCTGTTCTCAGACCTTGTGGGGTATTTTTAATCTTTGGTGCTTGTTGTTCCATGTTGGATTTGTAGCTGAACCTCCTCTGTTCAGGTATTGTTTGTGTATCCGTTGTGTTTATTAAAATTTAACTGAGTTGGTGGGTAAACTAAAAATGGTCGTGCTTCTTTTACTGTTTTTGCATATTATTTCACCTGAAAAGAGAAAATCTTGATCTAATTATATTTTATGCTGACTGAGTGCAATTTGGTTCCACAGACACTTATTAATTGCTTTCAGTGATATTGCTGGTTTAGAAGAGTGCATTGAAGAATACGTTAACTTAAAGGTACTTATCCTTTCCATAAGACAATGGTTTTCTTATCCTTGTAACTCTTTCACCATATAAGACCATTTAAGTTTCGCTACCATATGTATGACGATGAAACAGGTTGGTGCATGCTAGAAGTGGATTTACAGAATCAATTACCTTACGACACTTACCTCTTAACCTGAAGGATGTTAAACCAATTGGAAATCCCAAATGCTCAACATATAGATATGTTAAAAGGCTCTTGTGACATCAGCTGAATAGATTATCATCTCGTTAATGTACTAAATGGTGATAAATGGTAATTCTACTGTTTTTAAAGGGGAAAGATGCTCGAGCGATTTTCGGTAAGTACTTGAATATATGTCCTCATCAAGGTAGCAGAACAATTCGAACAGAAGTACCAGTCTGACTAATTCATACTTCTGTGTAGTTTCTACATCTCTGCTTTCTCAACTGTATCTTATCCTTGCAATCTGCTCCGTTAAACCATATGTCTATCGTGAAACTGATATTCTTCTTCAGTTCTCCATTGGGGTTTCCCATTCCCTGATTACTCGAACCATAGGGGACTGTCTAACTCTTTTCTAATAGCAGGGTAGTAATTTCGGATTCCCTAAACCACTATACATGGCACGTAAACTGCAGTTTTAGCTTAGGGATGATAATGAAAGATGATTTATGTCCCTTCTTCTTAAATATTGATCTATTTAAGTGTTGTACGCATGGTAACAAACTAATCTGCCTAAATCTAGGATTCATCCGGTGGATGGTTCAGCGCATGCGGATCCAAACCAGTGGCATGTTGCAGTATGTACAGATACAATGGAGGTTATGAAGCCTAAGGTGTTGTATCATTATAATACCTATCTATAAGTAGAGCTTGATGATTCAGCTGATGGATTTTTCTGTGCAGGTACACCATTATGAAGTAGGAATAAGTTCTTCATCATCATCGGAATTTATAATTTTGTTGTTTAATCAATAGTTTTTTAGTTCATCGTTTTGAATGTCCGTTCGTGCGTTCGGGTGCTCGTTCGTGCATTATTGTCAAGTACACTTGCACCATTTTCTCGGGGCTTACTCGGTGATGGTTCAGACGGCCGATTGTTGAATATTTATTACTAATTCATGAAATTCAACTGAGAATGATTCATGAAACGAAGTAATAAAATGAGTTGAGTATCTATTACTAATCCATGGAATCCAGCTGGGGATTCAGGGAACGAGTAATGAGATAAAATGGTTATCTATTACTAATCCATGGAATCTAGCCGGGGATAAGCCATGGAACGGAGTAATGAGATAGAATAGATTATTTTCTAGGAATTCAGTTGGCGAATGACACGTTAGAATTAATCTATCTGCAGAATCGAGATATGAGATAGTTGAAGCATCATATTCGTTCTGAGGGGGTGTATAGTCAGGGAACAACGAGCGGTGTGACGTCATGAAGGCGTTAAGCTCTCTAACAAGCATATGTCTAGGAACCACCTGATCATTAAGAGATTCTATACACGGTCTCTCTACGTAGTCAGGGAATAACGAGCAGCGTGATGTCCTGAAGGCGTTAAGCTCCCTAACAAACATTATGTCTAGAGAACCACCCAATCATTTTGATTCTATATAGAGGTGATGATGAAATGTGTGAAGCATCGAATGCTCAGCTGGGAGGCCTTTCGAGAAACATATTCATCATAGCTCTGAGAGGAATATTCGCTCAGTCAGAGATCGTGAATTCACGGATCGTAAAATATAAATCGTCACATACAATCCTGAAGTCGAGTCAGAAACATGCAATATCATGATTTTACGATTTTATCCCTTGCTGAAAATCCACCATCAACAACCACTAAGTGTTGGAATATCTTCATTACAAATTTTGACAATAATACTACTTATGCGTTATTTTTTCCAATTCGTTACAACATTGTAACCATGGGCTTCGTTTATGTATTACATCCCGTAATTCTAATATCAAAACAAGAAAAAAGAATAGAAAGAGATAATCAATATATATTAAAAACGAAACCTACTCGAATCTTTCTTTATGATGTTATTCGTTCCGCATATATGTGTCATAACGGTTTGATAACACACGCCACCTAAGATACAACGGTTCCTTTCGTCGATAACACAACATTGGAATAACAACGAAAACAGGATATGCAACATGAGTTTGTCAAGAGCTAAACAAACTCTTGTGTAGCTCTTGACAATATGCAAGCTACATTTTTTGTACCTGCTTTGTATTCTAAAACTCTTTTTTTTTTCGTTACAGGGTTAATGGGGTTTAGGAGAAATCTTTTCATGAAAAATCGCATCCCTTCAGATAAAAAGATTCAAATGAAAATGAAAATTCTCGTATGAACGGACACAACCATTAACAAGTTCATTCAAATTTGTATATCTAAATACCTAGTAATTTTCTATCTAAAAATTCCAAAACTAAGGACTAATACATCAGAGTTTTAGGATGGATACTGGATTGTCAAGTTTTGTTATCCGCCCATTAACACATGGCTTGCTTATCCTAGAAAAGATTTGCGATTAATCGCAACAAACTATATTCGGGTGGGAGCGGACAACGCCTTAAAGAAAGCGTCTCTACGGCCTCAAGCCTCAAAGCCAACTTATTTCGATTCTGATTCTGAACCCAAAATTTCTATCATTATTCACCCGGTTGAAAAATAGGGTAGGAGCTCCCTGCTGCCATTGATGTTCTTACTATTTTTCGGTAACATTTTCTTCTTTGTTGATAACTTATCCACTTTCACACTCCAGATGCTTTTAGTCCTTAGCCGGTGGTATAGCTGAATTTAGAACAAAATTACCCGGAAAAAGTGACACAATGGCATCCATGAATCAAACTCCCCTAGCTTTCCCTTCCCGCCAAACCCTTAAACCCACCACTATTAATCAGCACAACCACCTCCCCTCCGCCCTAACCTCCACAATAACACTCCCTCAGCTGAAACAAATCCACTGTCAGATTCTCAAAACTGGTCTAAACCATTCAAATCCACTCCTCCTCGAATTCCTCATTTCATCTTTTTCTCTCCCTAACAGTCTCGATTACGCTCTTTCAGTTTTCAATCAAATATCAGAACTTGAAACCCATTTCTGTAATCAGGTTTTAAGAGCATTATCTAGAAGTATCCAACCAGAAAAGACTTTTTTAGTTTATGAGAAAATGAGAAAAGATGGAGTCGTCGTTGATAGATTTAGTTTGCCTTCTCTTTTAAAAGCTTCATCTCGGATTTCTGGGTTGAAACAAGGAGTGGAGCTTCATGGGTTTGCTTCAAAATTAGGTTTTGATGTAGACCCTTATGTTCAAACTGGTTTGGTCAGAGTTTATGCCGCTTGTGGACGTATTCTTGAGTCGCGTCTGTTGTTTGATAAAATGCTTCAAAGAGATATTGTTACTTGGAGCATTATGATTGATGGGTAAGGTATTCCGTTTATTTAGAAAGATGCTCTTGAAGTGCCTTTCAATACCTTCTTATACGATTTCTGATTTCTACTAACAGTTATTATCAAAGCCAACTTTATGACGAAGCCTTGGTGATGTTTGAAGAAATGAAGAATTCAAACGTGGAGCCTGATAGACTGGTTCTTACTACCATTCTTTCAGCTTGCAGTCGAACGAGAAATTTGAAATCAGGTAAAGCTATCCATGACTACATTATGAAAAAGAATGTTGTGATGGACGCTCATTTGCAGAGTACCCTTATTACCATGTATGCAAATTGCGGGTCCATGGATATGGCTCAACATTTATACGACAAGTTGAGACCAAGCAACATAATTGCTACCACCACCATGATCACTGGGTACTCGAAAATTGGGAAGATAGAAGCTGCTCGATCCATTTTTGATCAAATTTCTGAAAAAGACTTGGTCTCGTGGAGTGCAATGATTTCTGGTTATGCGGAGAGTGATTGGCCTCAAGAATCTCTTAAACTATTTAATGATATGCAAGCTTCTGGTCTTAAACCTGATCAAGTCACCATGTTGAGTGTTATCTCAGCTTGTTCGCAACTGGGCGCTTTGGATCAAGCCGAATGGGTTCGTATCTTCATCGAAAACCTTGGATTTGGAAATGTCCTGCCTATAAATAATGCTCTTATTGACATGTATGCAAAATGTGGGAATTTAGCTGAAGCAAAGAGGGTCTTTGATAAGATGCGTAAAAGAAATGTAATCTCTTGGACGAGTATGATTACGGGATTTGGGATACATGGAAATGCTGATACTGCACTACGGCTTTTCCATCAAATGAAAGATGAGAAAATAGAGCCGAATGCCGTGACATTTATGGGCATTTTATATGCTTGTAGCCATGCAGGGTTAGTCGATATGGGCCGTCAAATATTTGCCTCGATGACAAATGATTACAAGATTGCACCCCAGCAAGAGCATTATGGTTGCATGGTAGATCTTTTCGGTCGTGCCAATCTACTCAGAGAAGCCCTAGAGCTCATTGAATCAATGCCATTTCCTCCCAATGTTATTGTATGGGGAGCTCTATTATCAGCTTGCAAGGTTCACAATGACGTTGAATTAGGAGAATTTGCCGCAAAAAGACTTCTTGATTTGGACCCAGAACATGATGGCGCCCATGTTCAGCTATCAAACATCTATGCGAAGGCAGGGAGATGGAATGATGTTGAAGAAGTAAGGAAGTTTATGAAAAATCAAGGCATTTCTAAAGAAAAAGGGGGTAGCAGGATAGAATTGAATGGTCAAATACATGAGTTTTTAGTGCGTGATAAGAATCATCCACAGGTCAATGAGATATACGAGAAGTTAGATGAGGTTGTGAACAAGTTAAAGTTGGTGGGTTATGCTCCGAATTCTACTGGAAGTGTGTTAGTTGATTTAGAAGAGGAAGAGAAGAAAGAAGTAGTTCTCTGGCACAGTGAGAAATTAGCTCTCTGTTATGGATTACTCGGTGTGGAAAAAGGTTCCTGTATTAGGATAGTTAAGAATCTTAGGGTATGCGAAGATTGTCACACTTTTATCAAATTGGTTTCTAAGGTATATGAGATGGAAATAGCTGTTAGAGACAGAAGTAGATTTCACCATTACAAAGATGGTGTCTGTTCCTGTAAAGATTACTGGTAACATCTTTCTGTATTCTCATGTGAATTTAAAAATGTTATTCGGATTTTCCCTAATGCCTAATGGTGATGTATCAGGACATCCTAAAACTTGTAAAATCGTCAAAAATGGGTTCCATTAGGAATCGACAAATGACCTAAAAAAGCCTTAAACCTGGATGGGATGTGCGACCTTTCATACTGAAAACAACTCAAAACAGTCAAACCAGGGTCCCAATTACAGATAGGTTAATGTCCTTGCTCAAGGCATCGTACAAAAGTCGCAAACCACAAAATTTCTGGGGTATACAGGATGAATTTTAACTATTGCTTGTTCATTTGTCCCCTGGTTCGCTTCTCGACAGTCCAGGAAAGTGCCCTGAGGGTGTGCAAGGAGGGTGATCGCTCAGGCCCCCTGGATCCTCACCCTATAAATGGGTATTTTCTCAACAAAATTTATACAAGTACGTAAATGAAATTCTTTACTCGAAAAGTAGCTTAAACGGCCCTCGTTAGTACTCCCTCCGTTCCTTTTTAATAGGCTGGTTTCTATAAATAGATGTTTCAAAAAAATAGGTTGGTTTCCTAATTGGGAAAGTCAAATGTTACTTTAATTTTCTGGGACCACTTTTCTCTTAACTTCTTTTGATGACAAGTGTCATGTGGACCATTTCACTTTACTTCTTTTGCTGACAAGTGTCATGGGGACCATTTCACTTCACTTCTTTTATTGACAAGTGTCATGAGGACCACTTTCAATGATTAATTCTCTTAATTTCCTTAAATTTCTCTAAAAATAAAACCAGCCTATTAAAAAGAAACCGAGGGAGTACATGATTAGGGTTAAGGATGTCGAAACAGAGCTGGCCATGAGATTTATCAATAACTCTACGTTCACTTCGGAAGAAATCCCGAAGTGATCACCCACAGACACAACACACATGGACCCCACATTTGCACGCCATAATCCCAATGTTAAGAGCGCTGCAGGGACCGTCCGATTTTTCTTTGGGAGCTTTCACGGTGGAAAGCTCGGTGTGCCTAGCACCACTCGAGATTTATTCGCTCCAAAGCCAACAAAAGAGCTCTAGTGTTACACGTGTGACATTAATCCATAGAAAACGATGGACGCACCGAAAAATTTAACCGAGCTGCGCACCCGTGTGAGAGGGGATGGGGTCCGCTCATGCCCACTCCCTATCTCAATGTTAAGAGTCACACCAGGACTGTCTGATCCCCTCTCGGTGCTCCTGTTATCATTGCTATTTGATGGGGACATGTTCTAAAAAAGTCGGTGGGTCTAGCAACATACTTGATCCATGATTAAGAATCCTCAAAACTCACATACCAAACGACACAAAACGCATAAATTGCCAAAGCCAATGCAAATCCTTACAGACCAAGTACTTATGAATTAAGATACTAATAAGAATTATGTGTTACAGGAAGGAGTTCGCCAACTTAGGCTAATAGGTTCTGGCCGCTCTAGGTCTAAAGGCATTTTTTTTTTGATAGCATAGCACAGTGGTCCTAGACTATTTCTAAATCCACTCATTTAGGATTATTAAGAAGGGCATATTGAGCTGGCATCTCTTTCTATTAACTCTTTTATACTTAAGAAAGGTTTAACCGTCTTTTCCAAAACATCCCTAGTTTGAGGCCTATAAGAATTATTTGAGGTCTATCATTTTGTTCACCTACCTAAACTAAAGGGATTAGGGGTGTCTAAACTAGGTAAAAATACTAAGTTGCCCTCATTATTAAAATTCAATATGAAGCTTTATCCTTTTAGATTTTAAACCTATTCAAATCCTTTGAAAACTAAAACTCATTCAAATCATTTCCCTCACAAACTAAAATTAAAACCTAACTTCATCAATCGACTCTAACTACACCGATCATTTTAATGGAAATTTCATTATCTCTTCTTTAAAAAAAAAGAAAAAAAAAATTCAAACGAAACACGTCGATAGCAACCCATTACTCTTAATTATACTTGTGATTGATTTATCCATTCAAAATTGAGAATTACAAACAATCTTGGATTTTTGTGCTTAACCATAATCGGTCGGCATTCATGCCCATATTGACCGATTCCTATGATAGTCGATCTATGTTCATGACCACGTCAACCGATTATTCTGTATGTGTTTTCCGGTTGAGAAACATTTAACCGTAATCAGTTGATTCTCATGCCCATATCACCCGATTTTGATATGAAAGGAATACCAAGTTTTTTGTATGTTTCTTTTTTTGCTAGAATCGGATTATGTGAATGTTCACACAAACCGAATTGTACAACCTTTGATTTCTTGCAAAGACCGATTCTGATTAACCCATTTTTTTTGTCAGTTACTACTCGATCGTAAAATGAATATGAAACCATACTCATTGTAAAGCCGAGTGATGTACACTCGATCTCGAGTATAAATTTAGTATAAATTTTTTAGTCTAAATGAAAACAATTTTATACCTGAATTGAAAATGAGTATGATTTTACCAATTTGAAAACGAGTATGATTTTATACTCGAACTGAAAATGAGTATGTCTTGAATATGGTTATACTCGATTTCAAAAAGAGCATGAAATCATAGTCATTCAAGTACATATTTAAATTATGTTTGATGTTTTTCAACACCAACAGATAATCAGTCGATGTGAAGATTGATATTGACCGATTTTGGGTAAAAGAAAAATTTAATTTTTTTTTTTTTTGAAGCTACAGTCGGTCTATGTAGTAATTAGTGCCAACTGATTCTGTGTTTTCTTCATGAATGATGACAATCAACCAGAATCGACCTACAAGAGCATGCGCATGAACATCGACCCATTGTTGGTTGATGATTTTACAAAAAAAAATCAAAAAAAAATTATGTTTGGTAACTGGTGTTGATTTCGGAGTTAACAAGATTAAACATTTTTTAATCAATCGAATTAACACTAATTAATCACCGATAAATTAGCCATTAACTAAAATAGTTGGATAAGGGTTTTTTTTATTTTACTTCAAAATATCTCTTTTTGTCTTCTGGTGGGTCTCAAATAAAACTTATAGGCTTCAAACTATACAGGTTCCAAAAAAAAAGAAAAAAAAAAACACAATTCCTTAGCCTAATAAAATATATCCATTACCGGTCCTAAACCTCTTTAGCTGCTTTGTGTTGTTAGAAAAATAATTTTGCACATGTTATCATTACTTAAAATCACCATTAGAATCTCTTCCGGAGAAAAGTATTGGAAACAATGAGTGTGACAAGAGGTTTTGGTTTTGGTGTGGTTCCTGTTGGAAAACAATTAATAGAAAATTGATTTTTAAAGTTTTTAAAAAAAATAATAACTTATTATTTTCTTTTGTGAATGAAACTTTTTAGTCCCGCATCGGGGAGTTCCTCTTTTTAAGTTGTATTATTCCATTATATAAACAAATTTTCTACTTTTGTAAAATCTATGGGAAAGGGGTTTCTCTATATTTTAGAGAGACCCCCAAGGGAAAATATTTTATATGGATTTCTTTAGCATTTGCGATTTTCCTTAAGGGTTTTTTCGGAGTTTCCAAGCTCAAGTTGAGCATCTACTACATATGCTAGTAGTAGGTGTATTAAGGTGTTTTATCCTGGAGATATCCGTCCTGTGAGGGCTATAGCATCACTCTTGAGTGTAGCCGGGCGCTAATATCTTAAGGACAGCATGTTGAACACGTGACTCACTCTGTTTTTCCAAAGTTTTTCCTTGTTGTTGTTGCGGAGATTTGGGGAGCTCGTCTGTTTCGTCAAATCTATCACTTCCATTATAAAAGATCTAAGTATCAATAACTTTTACTTGTTTGATTTTTCCTTGTTTTTGATTATTGCACCCAACAATCTTAAGACATTATAATTTGTAATAATCATGGATGTTAATTGTGGAGTGAAAAACAAAAAACGAATATTTGGTCAACTGTAGAGTTTCGAATTTATCTCTTAACCTAGAAGGAATTTCGATGAACCCTTTTGACATAATGCATTAGACATCCTGATAGTTACCCACATGTAAAGTATTTTATTGATATTTTACAAAACAGAAAAACGTTCCTGAAAAATTTTGACGAGCAGAAATTTGTTGTTGACTAAATTAGTTTTTATGGGTAACAATGAGATGGTGATTTAAACGAATTTTGTAGATCTAGATGTTATCTTCAAAACTCATATTTTATTTTCTTATTCAGAACTAAGGTTTGTGAGATGTGGTGTATTAGGTGATTGGGAAATGACGGTGTCCCTAGTCAAATAATAAACGAAGATTGTGGGACGTGGCTTACAGGCACATGTGGATGAACACAAGTCTTCCATAGATGACAAAGGCGAGAACATCAAACACAACTCTAAGCGTAGTCTTCATAAGAAAGGTATGTTTCGTAAACCTGAATCTGGCATTACTTTAATTAAGGGTGATTGTTATGTTTGTAAAATTCCTAGCCATACGGCAGTAAATTTTAGACAACATAAAAACCTTAATAAGTATAAAGTTAATGCTAATTTAGTTGAAACAAACTAGATCGAGTTCAATGGTATGACCAGAAGTTATTTAATAACCAATGTGAGAGACTGGTGGGTGGACTCTGGAGCCACTAAGCATGTTTGTTGAAACCGAGACATGTTCACCTCCTATCAGAGGATAGGGGGTGTCGAGAAACTCTATATGAGTAACTCATCTACGATAGAGGTTGCATAAAAGAGAAAGGTCAAGCAGAAGCTCATATCTGTAATATTCTCATAATGAATGAAGTTTTCATGTTCCGAGCATATGCAAGAATCTTGTATTTTGTTCTGTTGTAGATGTTAAAAAACTTAAGATATTAATTGAATCTGGAAAACTTGTCATAACTAAGGGCAGTGATTTTTTTTAGGCAATAATTATAAGACTTGGGGTTTATATAAGCTTAACCGAAAAAATGATGAAGTGGACATAGTTGATTCTTGTGTTTTGTTTTGTGTGATTGAATGTTTTTCATGGTAGACTTGGAACCGTAAACTTATAAGTTAATGCATAAATTGTCTAGCATAGGCTGCGTACCCAAATTTAGTTTGGATATTGAACACAAAAGTGAAATCCGTGTATAATCAAAATATGCTATAAAACCTTTTAGCAAAATTGTTCAGAGTAATTCTAACCCTTAGAATTAATTCAGTTAGACATAGTTGACATGAAATCAACCCAAACTAAGGTGGTAAAAGGTGGTTTATAACTTTAATTTATGATTGTACGAGGTACTATCCTGTATACTTGGTTAGGGGTAAGCATGATGCCTTAAAATCCTTAAGAGTATAAACGAAGTATATATTACCACTAAACGATTTAGGTCTGAACGTGATGGCGAGTATGAAATTCATTTAGTAAAACTTTACTTGTTAGATGGCATTATTCATAAGATTGCACCTCTTTTTTCGCAGAAGTCTAATGGTATAGTTGAACGTAAGAACTGAACCATTAAGGAGATAATATATGCCATGTTGATTAAAGGATAACCGCCATCTTGTGGGGGAGGTCGTTCTCTATATTTGTTATATCCTGAATAGAGTAACCTTTAAAGGATCAGATAAAACTCTGTATGGAAAGATAGAAAACCTTCTAATGCATACGTCTAAGTTTGGGGTGTTTGGATAATGTAGTTATTCCTTCTCCTAAGAGAACTAAGATTTGACCCAAATTGTTGAATGTGTTCATATGGTATCTTGAATATCCGCATATAGGTTTTTGGTTGTGAGTTCTGATTTTCTGAATTGGTGGGAATACTTTTATGGAGACTAGGGATGTTGAGTTCTTTGAACATGTTTATATTGAAACTTGTCTCTTCTTAGGGATGTGTTGTTGATCCCCTAGATATATTTTCAACTGGTCATAATTTACCTTCAAAGGAAGATGGAGTAGAGTTGTTCCTAGGAGAAGTAAAAGAATAAAAAAAAAAAGACTTCTAATATACCTAGCTTAGTCTAAGAAGACTCGTAAAGAATCCGTAATACTGAAACCCCATTCTGGTAAGAAGCTTCATTTAGTGAAATAGACTCAGTCCGTCAGAACCAGACTTGGGATATTGCTAGTTTACTTCCAGGAAGTAAGACCATAAGATGTAAATGAGTCTTTAAGAGGAAACATAAGGTAGATGGAACTGTGGAAAAATATGTGTCTAGGTTGGTAGTTAAAGGCTATAAATAAAAATAAGGTGTGGATTTCCTTGATTCTTATTCACCTGTGACGAGAATTACTTCTGTTGAGGTGCTAATTGTTATTGCTGCCATAAACAACTTAGAGATACATCATATAGATGTAAAGTCAGCTTTTCTAAAACCGTGAATTAGATAAAGAAATTTACATAGACCAACCTGAGGACTTTGTAGTGAAAGGTTGTGAAGACAAAGTTTGTAAGTTGAACAAATCTTTTTATGGTTTTGAAATAAGCATGTAAACAGTGACACGTAAAATTTGATCATGTGATAATGAGTAGTGGATTTAAGTTAATGAATTTGATAAGCATATTTACAAGTAACTTGTTAAGGATACATGTGTGATTGTATGCTTGTATGTTGATGACATACTTATACTGATACAAACATAGATGTGATTACCTCCACTAAAAGCACGCGCTGAATGAGAATGTTGACTTGAAATACTTAGGCCCTGTTGATGTAATCTTAGGGATGATGATTAGAAGATAATCTAAAATTTATATTCTTAGTCGTTCTCATTATGTTGAATTTGTGCTTAAGAGATACAATCAGTCTGATTGTAAGCCTGCTTGTACTCCGTACGGTTCTGCTTGTACTCAAGAAAAATAAGGGTAATGGAGTATCTTAACTTGAATACTCAAGAGTTATAGGATGACTAATGAATTTAATGAATTTTAAGAGTCCAGACATTTCTTATATTGTGAGTCCAGAGCAAGAGCATTGGGATGCACTTAGTAGAGTATTACGGTACCTAAAATACTCTATTACCTTTTGTTTGATTTATGAAAGGTATCTTGATGTCCTTGAGGGACTTTGTGATGCAAACTGGGTAGTTGACTCAGAGGTGTCTAAGTCTACGAGTAGATGTGTTTTGACTTTAGCAAGAGGTTTGTTGTTGGAAGATTTCCAAACAGACATATATTTCTTAATTCATTATGGAATCTGAGATTATTGCGTTAGATAAAGCACGAGAGGGGGACGAGTGCCTAAGATGCTTTTTAGAAGACATTCCTCTCTGGCATAGGCCTGAGCCAGTTATATCTTACATTGTGTTAGCCAAGTTGTAAATAGATAAAGCTAAAAAAAAGAATAACTTATCACAATAGGCGTTATTTATCCATTGATTGGATAAAGTCCAAGGAGATTATCGCAGACCCTTTGACGAAAGGTTTGTCTAAAGAGATAGTTAATGTTGCATCGAGGGGGATGGGACTGAAGCTCATTAAATAAAATTGCCATGAAGGATACTCAACCTTGCTGACTAGAGACCCCAAGATCAAGGTTTCGAATGAGACAACTAATTTGTGGTGATTAAAATATGCACTAATAAGATAATTATATTATTATTTATCCCTCCCTATGGTGCTTTGTTGTGATAGTGTAACTGCATGTGAAGGATGACTTTTAAGAAGTCTTAATGAGTTCTATAGTTCCAATTTAAGATTGAAGTGGGGTGTAGCAGTAACACTCTTTATGGAAACTCACATATCTGAATGAGGAAGTGGGACCGCTTCTTATGAGAATATGAGCTTTGAATCTCTAGGGCATTCTTAGAAACAGGATATGTCCAGGGCCAAATTGGACAAAACGGCACGAGCTTGGAAGCAACCTTGGAGATATCTTATCGCGAATTACATCAAATGCTAGCAGTTCAAGACATCGGGTTCACTGTTTCTAGCAAGTAGTTCCGGTAAGATGTCACTCAGCAAAGGTTCAAGACCTCATGGACAGCTCTTCCTAAAATGGTATTTCTTGCGTTTTTATGTGATTTTTGTTTTGATGGTTTTTGTATTACTGGAACTTAGGACCTAAGGGTCACTAAGAGTTCATTAGTTCATGCTTTTTCACTTTGGTGAAAGAAACCTTTAGTCTCACCTGTGAAAAACTAAAGATGAAAGCTATTTGTACTATTATGATTTATGCAATCCATAGTATGACCCTGGGGTCAACACACTTTTGTGTAAGGGAGAGGACGTGGAAATGACTAGTATGATTTCAACACACGGACGGTCCGTATGTCTGTCCGGTCAGACAGAGTCGTGAGGTTGGGTTGTTGATTTACCAAGATCAATCTGTGTTTTTCATGTTTTATTGAGGTTTTTCATTCATGTGGGGGATTGTTGGAAAATAATTAATAGAAAATTGATTTTTAACGTTTTTAAGAAAAATAATAACATATGTCTGCAAGAGATTCTATTTTGATGCAGTTAAGAAGCAAATCCCAGACCAATTCTCTATGTATGCAAGAGATTCTATTTTGTGGCAGTGTAACCGTATCAAACACGCTCAGGATTATTTATTAGTTGTACCAATCAGTGGACTTAATCAGTGTATCGGGCCTAGACAATTCCGAGCCGTGCTTTGCTATCGCCTTGGTATCCCATTGTTTGTTGAGAATGGCTTATGCACTAGTTGTAACAAATCTATGGATATCTTTGGTGACCATGCGCTTCATTATGCTAAAGATGTTGGAAGTAAGTTTCGACATGATCTTGTCCGCGATATTGTTGTTGATATTTGTTACAAAGCTAGTGTACCTGCTCGCAAGGAAGTTTCTCTTGGTATTCTTTCGGATGAGGATAAAGACTTGAGGCATGCCGATATTCTTGTCCTCAATTGGGAAAACGGTCAAGATGTTTATATGGATGTCACTGGTGTCTCTCCCTTTACTGGTAATGGTATACGTTCTTTTGTCCCAGGGAAAGCTATTTCCAAGGCGGTTTCAAGAAAGCGTGCTAAATATTTAGACAAGTGCACTTCACTTGGTTATGGTCTAGGAGTCCTGGCCTTCTCTACTTTGGGGAAACTCGGTGAAGATACTTTATGTTTCTTTAAGCGTCTTAAGAACTGTCTTGTTAATAATGACGCTAGTAGTGGTTTTGGTAGTTTTATTTTTCATAGATTAGGCATTGCTATTCAAAGAGGGGTTGGTGCCCAGCTTGTTGCTAGGTTGCCAACCACTAGCTCTGTGTGATTTGTTTACAATCCATTGAATAACCTACTGATTTCTTTTGTGACTGAAACTTTTTTAAACTATTTTTAAACTTTTTAGTAGTAGGTGTAGTAGGGTGTTTTATCCTGGAGATATCCGTCCTGTGAGGGCTATAGTATCACTCTTGAGTGTAGCCGGACGCTAATGTCTTAACGACATCGTGTTAAACACGTGACTCATTCTGTTTTTCCAAAGTTTAGCCTTGTTATTGTTGCGGAGATTTGTGGAGCTCGTTTGTTTCGTCAAATCGGTCTCTTCCATTATAAAGGGGCTAAGTATCAATAACTTTTGCTTGTTTTTCCTTGTTTTTGATTATTAACCCGACAGTTTGATCTCATAACCTAATAGTCTGAGGATACTTGCTCATTTTGTGAGTGAAAGAAATACAACCTTTAATCTCACATTGGATTGCTATCATGGGAAGGCAAATAATGCTTGGGCTAATACGTGCATTGAGCTTGCGCGCTTATGGAAAACGTGTATCAACCTATTTTTGCCAAAAATATTCTCGAGTGATTTTCTTCAAGAATTAATTCCAAAATATTTTCTTATTAAGAGTTTTATTTATGAGAGAATTTTGTTTCAGTTTTAACTTGACTTGTTTTACAAGAAAGCCAAAACTTGTTTTACTAGAAATTTCAAATCCTGGATTTGCTTTTCTCCTAAAAATAAGAACTCGAGCTTTGTTGAAAAATTACCCACAGACCGGTTACTATCTCGTCTTCTTTTCACATCTTCTTGTTTTGTTTTGTTTTGTTTTGCGCATCGCTTGTTTACTTCCCTTTCAATCCTTGTTGATAAGTTCAGAGAGGGGATATCTTGTATTTGCTGATACAAGTTATATCGGGCAATCTTATCCTGGATACATCTTCGCTATAAGGGTTTTAGAATTGCTCATACAAAATATACCCACGTACTAATATGTTAAGGACAACATGTTAAATCTGTTGTCAAGTTATTTCTGGTAAAGCTATTTTTCGTTTAGTCATTTATGTATTACTTGATACATCTCACTTTGTTGTTTATTACTGCAAGAGTCCAACAAGAAATGCACAATAATATGGAATTCTGCCTAACTTGAGGGAGGATGAACCGAGAAAGGTAGTCTATGACACGTCCATGTGTACAGCTTGTTTATGCTTCATATATAGCGTTTACGAACTTAGAGCATCCATATTGGGAGAGTAAACCTATTTATTTGGTAAAAAAGTAAGACACGGTGGGACGGACTATCGACTAAAACCCAGACTATAACCAAATTCCAGACTATATTTGGTCTGGGACCAAGACTAAACCCAAATATAGTCGAGCGGTCGTATAGTGCACGCCCCACACCAGGCGTACATAAAGTCCATGCCCCACACAGACGTGCTTAATACCTCCGTCCCATATTTTTTTTTATTTTTTTTCCTTTAGTGTGGGGCGTGCTTTATACCTCCGCCCCATTCTTTTTTTTTCCTCTTTATAGTGGGGCGGGATTTATACCTCCGCCCCATTTTTTGTTTTTTTCATTTTTGGAATCTCCCCCATCCGGCGAACGTATAGTCCACGCCCCATCCCAGGTGAACGTATAGTGTACGCTCCACCAAATTTAGTCTTCTACCCGTAGCGTCACACACCAGATTAAACTCAAATTTGGTCGTTTTTTTTTAGTCTTTGATCTTTGATTATACTCGCACCACTGCAGTTGCTCTTAGAGAACCATAATAATGTTTTTGATTAATAAATAGATTATCTCATAAGCACCAAATCTTAATTATTTTAGAAATTTCATCAAAATAAGATATTTCACACAGGATACTTATGAGAAGTCAAGTACCCTATCATACTACACCCTCCGTCCCTAATAAGATGACCTACTTGGTTTTAAACTTTGTCCCATAAATAGATGACCTATTTCACTAATCAAGGGATATTTCTAAAACTACCCTTTTAATTGATTATTTTTTCTATAAGAAATATGTATAATTTGATAGTCATGTTTATATTCGTTGCGGTAGGTGTTTTAAAATGCTTTTCAACGGTATAAAGTTTATAAAAAGGGTATAAAGTTCATCAAAATAAGATATTTCACACAGGATACTTATGAGAAGTCAAGTACCCTATCATACTACACCCTCCGTCCCTAATAAGATGACCTACTTGGTTTTAAACTTTGTCCCATAAATAGATGACCTATTTCACTAATCAAGGGATATTTCTAAAACTACCCTTTTAATTGATTATTTTTTCTATAAGAAATATGTATAATTTGATAGTCATGTTTATATTCGTTGCGGTAGGTGTTTTAAAATGCTTTTCAACGGTATAAAGTTTATAAAAAAAACCGTGGTATGGCTTAAGAGATAAATCGTTTCTAAATTTTACTAATTATTGTCCATAAGGGTATAATTATAAAAAATAATTAAATATACTCCACTTTTCTCCTTACCTTAAAATTTGTGCAAACTACAACTAGGTCATTTTATTAGGGACGGAGGGAATATAAGATACATTTGATTATTGATTACTAAATGGAACAGCCATAATGATTGTGCCGGCTACTTCGTTCAACTTAAGGGAGATTAAAGTCATACATTACTTATGTTCAAAGATAGATATTGTTTCTTTTTCTTTTATCGGTCCGCGAGTTATAACCCCAGAGGTGTCACCATCCTTCCACAAAAAACTCATCAAAACAAAAGTAACACAAAAATCCCATCAAAACAAAATTAACACAAAAACCCCAAATTTAAATGTTGGTTTCATCAAATTTTATTTTGGTTTCATCAAATTTTATGATGGTTTCATCATAAAATTTGATGAAACCAACATTTAAATTTGGGGTTTTTGTATTAATTTTTAAAAATTTGGGATTTTTATATCAATTTTGTTTACAATGGAGTTTTAATGGATCCCAATATTTAAGTGGGGTTTTTGTACCACAAGTTTGGTCACCTTGGGTTTTTATGATTAGTTTTGTTCTTTCTTTTGAAAAGGAATGATATGTTTTCCTTTCGTTGCATGACAAGAATAAAATGTGTTTTGATGTTGAGTTTTGGAAATATGTCAAAGTAAAATGTCTGTTGCTTTATTCATTTCGTACTTTAATAGTCTAGTGGTAGTGGGGTCAACGAGTTTCATAAGGAAATGAATTATGCATGCAGCTTGCCGATGAGCAGAAAGAAAGACGACGCAATAACGGCACATCCGCATCAAAGAACTATATGTGTCACAACAAGTGGAAGAAGAAGTCCATATAAGCACTATATATCTCGGTGTTTCGAACGTCAAATTTTATAGTATTATGTGAGAAAACTTGGCGAACGGACACAGCCAGTAGGTATTGAGCTAGATCGTACTGCTTTGGCATGAAATGCACGAATAAAACAAACTTGCAATGCGATTGCTTAAACTGTAATACTATTTATATGACGATCCATCCATTGCATAATGGGTGTTGGCTAAATTTGAATGTCCGTTTGAGAATGATGAATGATCTTAAGCTACCAATTACGCTGTCTCTATCTTCTCCCCCTTCTTTCTCTTCATCTTCCCTTTCTCAAAAAAAAAAAAAAAACTCAAGAGCCGTCTTGCTCGGATTTAGTCCTTTTGGACCAGATTCGAGCAAGGATTTTTTCTTTTTTTAAAGTTTTTGATAGTAGGTAATAGAATAAGATGTTTTTACATCATTTTTGGTGTCTTTTGACATATTTCTTCGTCGTTTTGGGGCGATTTTTCTTCGTCGTTGTGGTGCGAGTTCTTCATATTTTAATGGCTGGTTCGTGGCTTGATATTTTCGATTCATAAACATCGACGATTTATCACGACATCGCGCATCCGTGTTCGTGTGGATCGACAATTTTATGGGCAAAGTACTCCTTTGTATTAGGAGCATCTCTTATGGAAGAAGAATACAATCAAATTAAATGGTCGGAATATATTTCCGGATATACCATCATCTTTCCCTTATACATAAAGTTGTTTTGGATATCTTTGCGGTTTATCGCTCTTTTTCTTCGCGATCTACTTGTAATTGATGTCCTTATTTGTATTAGGATTTTGATTATCTCTTATTTTGATGTTGTCATTCTTGTAAACGAACATGTAATCAGTATCTTGATTTGAATGAATTGAAATATGTTGATTGTCCAAAAAAAAAAAAAATTACGCTGACCCTGGCCGCCGATATTAATTATATTGTTCAGGCGATAATTCATGCATCTCTTTTTAAATAGACAACCCCCGGTGCGTGGCCGACTGAAATGCATAATTTTCCGCTTTTCTTTTTTTTTTTTTTTTTTTTTTTTTGAGCCAATAGAAGTTTGAAACATATATTTTGTTCCTAATTGTTTAAGCGACCGTTACTTGGTTAGTGTCATGGCTAATAAGTAGAAGAATTTTTAGGGGACCACGGAAATTTTGAATGGGACCACTATTTTATTTTTGGTATGTTATTATGAAGTAAGGTTCAACACCCATTATCCACCATATTTTAGTTAATGGCTAAAATGCATTTATATTATTTTGAGTATTATTTTTTATTCTATTTTTTTCAAACTTTTTTTTCAATTATTTTTCTTAAAAAGGTTTTTAATTTAAGCTTTTTTTTATTTCTTTTATTAATTTCTTTAATTAAAAAAAATAAAATATTATAAAATTCAAAAATTAAGAATATAATTAAAAATTAAAAATCAAAAAAAAAATTAAAAAACTATTAAAAAAAAAAGTTTCATACAGAACTTTGGTTGGTAGCCTATCAACAAGCTGAGCTCTAACACCTTTTTGAATAGTTACACCTAATCTGTGAAAAATGAAACCACCTAAACCACTACTAGCATCATTACTGACCAAACAACTTTTCAAACGCTTAAAAAAACACAAAGTATCCTTACCAAGCTCTCCCAAAGTAGAGAAAGCTAAAATACGCAAACCATAATCGTGTGAAACACATTTGTCCAAGTATTAGTGCGTTTTCGAGAAACGACATCCGAAATAGCTTTGCCGGGGACGAAAGCACTAGCACCTTGTGTAGTGAAGGGTGAGACACCTGTGACATCCATACAAATGTCCTTACCATTCTCCCAATTTAAAACAAGAATGTCTGCGGAGCGCAAGTCTCTGCCATTATCAGACAAAGATCCAAGAGCAACTTCCTTACGGGCAGGCACACCAGCTTTGTAACAAATGTCGGTGATTACATCACGAACTAGGTCATGTCGAAACTTGAGACTGACATCCTTAGAAAAATGGAGCGCATGATCACCAAAGATATCCACGGATCTGTTACAACTATGGCACAACCCATTCTCCATAAACAAGGGGATACCAAGGCGATAACAAAGTACAACTCTGAACTGTCTTGGGCCAAGGCATTGGTTGAGCCCACTAATAGGTGATTAATAATTTTTGATGGGGGTTGTAGTAATGAGTTTCAAACTCTCGGAATTGTGAAGGATAATTTTTTTAGAAAATAAATATATATACAAATATTGACAAATTGGTAGAGAGTTACTGGGACTAAGGACTTGGCCAATTCTCATGCATATGGTACATTTTATTTATCCTTAACAATTATCGCTCAAAACATAAAATGTAAGGACTCTTATTTTGCCAATATAGATTCTCAGAATATTAGTTATAAATCGTAAGCATGGGACATCAAACATTTAAGCAAGCATGCCACATCAAATAAAATGATAACTAATTAATCAAAATCATTTTTCAATTTTAAATCAATGCAAAAGTCATAAAAAGAATAAATTAAATTTACCAGTATGACGAAAATCGTCTCCTCTGTTGTCCCAATGTTGGGTTTAGCTCATCATGGTGAAATACCTCTCAAAATATTTTATTAAGCTCAATTGGTATTTACAAGAAGAGAAAACAATGAAACAGGAAATCTGCAACAGAGCATATGCGTTACAGACCGACTGTTTCAAGTCTCAACTGTTATGCTGAAGATAATAGTTACAAATATGAAGATAAACGTTGCAAACGAGGATGAAGAAACTGTTACAATGAAGTTAAACGTTGCAATCCAGTTGAAGAAACTGTTACAACCAGTTGAAGAAACTGTTAGGACGGATGAATAAACTGTCGTTGTTTCCCTGTTCTTCACGAGCAGCAGGAGCAGCAACAACAGAGTTCTGAAAACTCTTGATTCACGCCTTCTGAGCTCTCCTATCGACCCCAAACTCTCGACATCGATTCTACATCACCCTAAGAGACTATTTATACCCATATCACGCATTGAATCTCGTCATAACTCCAAATAATCTTCATTGAACACAAATATTTTCCACGGGCAATAATTTCTATATTTTCTTTCTCCACGCGTTTTTGAGATGTTTCGATCATTCCAATATCTTCTAAATATGTATATGAATCCTCAGAATTATTTTTCTTGCCTTTAGTCTCCTTTAATTTCCATAAATCAACTTGAAACCCTATTTTCCTTTTTTAACTGTTGTGAAAAATATCCGGTAATTGGGCCCAACTCAAGCCATTCCAACACTCAAAATATATTCATATACCCATAAGGAGTCTATCCCTTGAATTTCAGCTCTTTAGTCTACTCATAACCCTTTCAAATCATGCCCGTAAAATCTGCCAGTGTCTATGAAATAATTTTCCCGCCAAAAATATTTTCAAATTCTGGGAAGAAAGTGACCTCCCCTAATCCATTCCTGGGGTCCCTTTAGCAATTGGGGCGGAAATAGTAATTTTTGGGGCTGAAACAGTAATTTTTCTGGGGTTCCTCTGGGACATTGCTGGGGTTCTTCTGGTGCATTTCTGGAGTGTCTTTAGTACTTTATCCTAGGGTGTAAAACACCACTTTTTGAGCCAATTTTTGCCGCAAGAGCTTATTTCTCTAAAAATACCTATAAAGACATAAAATAACAAAATAAATAGAAAATCGAGTACTAACAATACATACAATTGAGACATATTAGACACATAGATGTGTCTATCAACACCCCCAAACTTATTATTTGCTAGTCCTCGAGCAAAACTAATATTGAAAATAAAATCCTAACTCACTAGGTGTCCCTAGTGACCGAGTTAATCTCGGGAGGGTTTACCAGAGGTGTACCCACAAAACCAATACTCCAGACCCTAGCTATCTACAACGAACCTTGGAAGGCACTAAAGAATCTTCTTGGTTGGCATACTTATTGACTACAAGAGGAAGTACCCTGATGCGAAATTCCAATTGATGTACACGAGTTTGCACTCAAGCATACTAAAATTCATATATAAATGACAGACACTCTACTCAGATAGTTGCACTATGGACATCATATTCGGAGTCAAACTAATCACATGGAAAGATTAAGAGATGGATATAGAAAAACATAGATGGTTTTGATGTTTACTAAGTGAACGGAGTTTCCCATATCTGTCTGAAGGCCTCCGCCAAAATGAACCTATCCTAATGGATTGAGATACTAGTCTGACTAATATCAACACACTGGCATATACAAGGGTACCAGTGGTCGACTTTATTGAATTTTCCTTTTGGTCGAATGGTCTGGTCTCAATTTTTTTTATTTTTTTTTTCAACTTTTTTTTTTCAACTTTTTTTTCAACTTTTTTTTTTGTAACTCAATCACTCTAATTCATCCTAGCATTGGTAACAACTTGAATCGTGGGCCCCACCTATCACTTAGAGAAACATGGTTTAAAAACAAAATAAAATAAAACTAGAAGTGAAAAGGACTCAACGAGATATGGTGAAACTATCATGTTATTTCTAACACCTGAGCTATGTGCTTTTATGAATAGACTCTTTAGATGTTTCCATCTATTCAGATTGGTTCCTCAACTCATACAACTAAAATGCTTCCATCCACTTAGATTGGTTAGTGCTATCCTAAATACGCATAAATTTCTAGGCTCTGGAGTTTATTTATTCATACTGCAACTAAAAAGTTTCTCCCACACCCCCAAACTTAAATCTAACATTGTCCTCAATGTTCTAAAGATGAAATTAAAAGCATGAACAAGGAGAAACTGTTACCATTTGAAGCAAAAGAGATAAGGAAAGATATTACTGTGCTGCATGAGATTGGGTTACCTCCCAAGAAGTGCTAAGTTTAAAGTCTTCATCCAGACTTAGGAAAGGATTAGTCAACTCGAACCATAAAGTAACAGTCGAAATAACTGTGGGTCTTCAAAACGAAATAGAGCTGACCAAAAGTAACTACAATAACCCAAGAAAGTGAACAAGAAGAGCATGCCCTTATCTAGTTTCCTGATTAAGATATTTATATCTAATTGTGGTTCAGGTTCAGGTTTTATGAAAGGGTCTAAATAAAATATTTTCATAGGTTGCGTTTCTCATAGGTGGGATCCGAATCATTAGGTCCTAGAGTCTGGAAAAACTCAGATATATCTTAGAAGCACAATAATAACCTAAATAACTGAGGATCCTCTAAGTCAATAAGATTTGACTTACATATTGACCAAAATGAGAGTAGTGGTCATTCTTAAGCAAATGTGTCGATTCTAATTTCCTAAAGCATTTAGGTTTAGTCTCACAACTTAATATTCGACACATTTGAATATAAACGTTCCCACATTTGGAAGAAAACTATTTGGTGGGAAAACAAAGTCAATCTGGGTATCATAGCCTGGGAAAACCACATCAACCAGAGGATGGGTTTCTAACGACTGAACTTCTTCCTACATCATTAGGTTCGGGAAAACGAGTATGAAGGTAATCTTGCAAAATGGTCGAGGCAGAGATATCAAGTCCTAAGTGTGGGGACTTTCTGAGAGTTAAAGGTAAGGCACTAGGAAAGTGATAATCACCCCCAAACTTAGAGTTTTCAGTGTCTCTAGATAGACCTCTAATTATTTCTTGAATTTCCGTATCTTCAGAGTCCTTAAAATATTCAAGAGATTCTTCTAAGTTATTATCAGGTAGTGCATCTTTACTCATCTCTACGGGTCTATCTTCTTCTTCCAAGACTATTGTTTCTAAGTCGCTAGACTCTAAAACAGTATTTTCGAAATGAACCCGTTCCTCTAAACCACTATCGGCTTCGTAATCAAAAGGAAAAACTACATCGTCTAAAACGGTGGTATCCCTAATCAAATCCTCGTCCTTTTGAATAGGTGAATAATCATAAAAATTATTTGGATTTGAACTAGAAATAATATAATCACTATACAGCTCAATTGGATTACTAGACTCCTGATCACTATGCCTACATATTTCGATTCTTCATTACTGCTATCCTCATCCTCATCAGTACGAAGATGATTGAACCTTATCTAAATAAGTAGTGTCTTTTATTCTAACCTCATCCTCTAAATTAGGCAAATATTCACTATTTACATCAAGGGTAAAATTGGAAACACTATTTTGGAAATTTAGATCTTTTAGAGAAGTTCTATTCTGGGTCTCTAACAAAAGCTTTTGGGCCGACTCACATGAATTCCTGACATAATCTAGGAAGTCAGGTAAAGAAAGTTCACTCATTGCATTATTTTCGTCCATAACTAAGTTATTCATTTCAGCGAACTTACGTGTTTTCTCAGCTAACTTACGTGTCGACTCAAGTAAAGAGGAATTAGCAGAATTTTTCTCGTATGACTGATGGTTGTGAGGATAGTGATTGGGATCACCATGGTATGAACCATAACCTTGAAAAGTTTGGCGTTCCCAACCACTATTCCCACCATGGTAATAAAACTGATGATGTCCATATTCAAATTCAGGTCGATATTCATTGTATTGGCTTCTATCATACCAGCTCGACATTCTTAATTGCAAGGGAATTCTACACAATCACAAACAAGGCTGACTCGACCAAATCAAACCTATAAAATCTAGCAAACAAAAAGCATGATGTCTCCATTTAGATTGTTTCTAGACCAGCTTCTATCTTTCGAAAGGGAATTCGTTACAATTTAAGCAAACCCCTCTGGAATCAATCCGAGTCAAAGTAAGTTGAATTGAGGCGAGGGAAGCTCAGTGGAGCTTTGATACCCAAGGCCTCACCGCTATCACAAGGCGGCGCAGTCACGCATTCAACTCACAGAAACCATCATGAACTTTGGAGTGTGCTTAAAGAGCAACCAATATTTTTCGAACGAGTTTCCTATTAAGCTCGTTACCCTATCGGTCTCGTTCTATTCCAAATTTTAATCTTGGGTTCGCGTTAGGTTTCGTTTTCCTAAGGCGGGCAAGAAGGGAGCGGTGATGAAATCCAAACCCTTATCTTGTATTGGCCAGGCCTTGCCCTTTACTAGGAATTTAAAAACAGTCCAAATTCGTCCTCAATCAATGAATCACCTTAAAGAATACAGTAACTCGCTTACAAGAGATTCGCGAGTGTTTCGATGGACTTACCTCCCGTACCAGATGGGGGATGAACCGTTGAAGTCGACTCGGGCCACGACTCCTATGTCATGTACGAACCCGAGGGGCCGAGACGATATAGTAATCGTCGTCCTTCCCTGCACACAGTTTATATAAATTTTTTTTTTTTAATAATAATACCCTTCCGTAGGGTTAAAAAAAAAAGAATAAAGTCCAATTTTCCAGAATAAAGTCCAAATAAAAAGTCCAAAAATTACAAAAATTATGAAAAATAAAGCCTATTTACAAATCCTAAAAATATTATGTCTTTTTTTTCTTCTCTTTTAGCTTTTAGCTTTAAGCTTTTTGTTCCCAAGTCCTTAGTATTCCACTTCGAACCTGTAAATCAAAGACACAAAAAGAAACGTAAAAAGGAACAAATAATAATAAATAAATAAAAAAATAAACCTAAAAATTCTACCTAAGCACAAATCCGCGTCGGCGGCGCCAAAATGATTAATAATTTTTGATGGGGGTTGTAGTAATGAGGTTCAAACTCTCGGACTTGTGAAGGATAATTTTTTTAGAAAATAAATATATATACAAATATTGACAAATTGGTAGAGAGTTACTGGGACTAAGGACTTGGCCAATTCTCATGCATATGGTACATTTTATTTATCCTTAACAATTATCGCTCAAAACATAAAATGTAAGGACTCTTATTTTGCTAATATAGATTCTCAGAATATTAGTTATAAATCGTAAGCATGGGACATCAAACATTTAAGCAAGCATGCCGCATCAAATAAAATGATAACTAATTAATCAAAATCATTTTTCAATTTTAAATCAATGCAAAAGTCATAAAAAGAATAAATTAAATTTACCAGTATGACGAAAATCGCCTCCTCCGTTGTCCCAATGTTGGGTTTAGCTCATCATGGTGAAATACCTCTCAAAATATTTTATTAATCTCAATTGGTATTTACAAGAAGAGAAAACAATGAAACAGGGAATCTGCAACAGTGCAATGCGTTACAGACCGACTGTTTCAAGTCTCAACTGTTATGCTGAAGATAATAGTTACAAATATGAAGATAAACGTTGCAAACGAGGATGAAGAAACTGTTACAATGAAATTAAACGTTGCAATCCAGTTGAAGAAACTGTTACAACCAGTTGAAGAAACTGTTACGACGGATGAATAAACCGTCGCCGTTTCCCTGTTCTTCACGAGCAGCAGGAGCAGCAGCAACAGAGTTCTGAAAACTCTTGATTCACGCCTCCTGAGCTCTCCTCTCGACCCCAAACTCTCGACACCGATTCTACATCACCCTAAGAGACTTTTTATACCCATATCACGCATTGAATCTCGTCATAACTCCAAATAATCTTCATTGAACACAAATATTTTCCACGGGCAATAATTTCTATATTTTCTTTCTCCACGCGTTTTTGAGATGTTTCGATCATTCCAATATCTTCTAAATATGTATATGAATCCTCAGAATTGTTTTTCTTGCCTTTAGTCTCCTTTAATTTCCATAAATCAACTTGAAACCCTATTTTCCTGTTTTAAGTGTTGTGAAAAATATCCGGTGATTGGGCCCAACTCAGTCCATTCCAACACTCAAAATATATTCATATACCCATAAGGAGTCTAAACCTTGAATTTAAGCTCTTTAGTCTACTCATAACCCTTTCAAATCATGCCCGTAAAATCTGTCAGTGTATGAAATAATTTTCCCGCCAAAAATATTTTCAAATTCTGGGAAGAAAGTGACCTCCCCTAATCCATTCCTGGGGTCCCTTTAGCAATTGGGGCAGAAATAGTAATTTTTGGGGCTGAAACAGTAATTTTTCTGGGGTTCCTCCGGGACATTTCTGGGGTTCTTCTGGTGCATTTATGGAGTGTCTTTAGTACTTTATCCTAGGGTGTAAAACACCACTTTTTGAGCCAATTTTTGCCGCAAGAGCTTATTTCTCTAAAAATACCTATAAAGACATAAAATAACAAAATAAATAGAAAATCGAGTACTAACAATACATACAATTGAGACATATTAGACATATAAATGTGTCTATCAATAGGTACAACCAGTAGATAATCTTGTGCATGTTTGACATTATTACATTGCCACGGAATGGAATCTCTTGCAGACATGGAAAATTGGCTGAGTATTTGCTTCTTAACTGCATCAAAATAAGTAACTGTTAGGGAATGCATATAAGGGGGACAGTATCATCGACGCGATAGCTAGAAGGTAGTCCACATACCTGGATGAATTTTTGAAGAGTCAGCTGATAAGCAGAACCTTTGTCTGAGGAGAATAAGTTACCAAGTATTACCTTTTGCGCAGAAGCAGTATGGATTTCAGATGCAAGATAACAATAGGCGCTAGTATCACCCATAGTATAAATACCCAATCCACCATCTTTGATAGGCAAGGTAGCTAATCTCTGCTGCAAAGATCCAAAATCTGCACCATCCCCAGTGATCAAAAGTCTCAGATAACGGAACAGATGATCATCAAAAAGATCGGTGGCTTGTTGAAGAACTCCAAGATTGGTAGTACGCATTGCAGAATATAAACGAGACACACAGTGCAATTGCGAATTAATAGCATCTCACTTTGAGGATCCTTGAGTTTTTTTAATGGCATTCATTATTTGAACTGTCTTGTTCACCCTGCTCAAAACCATATCGCTTGTAAAATTCATATCCAAACTTACTGGTCCTCCCAAAATTTTAACGCCATTAGTAAGTCTACCAATATCAAGGTGCAATACACCTTCAGCAGTGCTTCTATGATCAATAGAAGGTCAAAAGACTTCTGTTTTCTTTATATTTAGATGAAAATCCCTACTTGTCCCTTCAATTTCTATTATGATCAAAGCCTTGGCCACCTCAAGTGTATCACCAATAATAGTACTAGCATCAAGGTACCAGGCATGCAAATCGAGTTTGCAACGGGAAACAAAAGACTTCACAGGGGGATGAAGAGTAAGTGCAAACGTGATGAGTGCTAAAAAGTGCATATTTTTATATATTTTTCTTGGCATTTAACTCATCTTTTGTGCATTAATTCTACATTTTATCCCATATTCTGTATTTTCATTGTTTTCAAGAATAAATATTTTTCTTACTTAATTTTGCATTTTTAGGTAATAAATAAAGTCTGGATAACTTGCGGAGCGGAAAAGAGCTGAAGAGTGGTGAAAAGCCGGAAGAAATTACGCAAGGAAGCCGCAAAGAATGGAGCGCACGTCCAAAAAGCTAGGAATGGGCTCAAGAAGGAAGAATTGTTCTTGAAGAAGATATGGGCTTGGCATACCCAAGGCCCAAAACCCTTACCCAAACCCATTTTCTATATCCATACCCGCCTCCATTCTCATCCGTTAGATCGGATCCATCTCATCATCCGACGGTCGCTACCAGTCTCTTCACTTGGAGCCATCCGATCAATCCATCATTTTCACATCCCACGGCCCATCTCACAAAACATCACCACTTGATGTCCCCGCTTCACACCGTAGAACCCGATACCCTATACCCAAACAAACACTTCCTTTCTCCCAAAACAGTCGAGCTTCTTCCCCTTCTCCCAAAATCAGTTGCAGAACCACCACCACCTCCATGCCCTGTCTCTGCAAACTGTCACTACCTCGCCTTCTCCACCACCATCACTTCTTCCCCGACCGTAGCAGATACCACCATCACGTCCCCTTCTTCTCTAGCCATCTATTACATCAACTTCTCAACCCGAAAACCCTAGTTTAGAAGTTGATGAAATAGGTGAGGTTAGAGACAGAAATTGAAGCAGCCGAGAAGAGCAGGAAGGTCAGAGGAAGCATGGGTCGAGACTACATGGAAGAAATTTCCTCGATTTGGGTGAGTATCACTAACCCTAATTTCTCTGTAATTTGGGGGTTTCTCTAGAAACCCTAATTCATGTTGGGACCGTACCAGGAGAGGATTAGAGTAGGGAAATGGGCTCAATTAGACCCATGAAATTAGAAAAACAGTAAACCTAATTGTACGGTTTTATTTTGGGATTTTTGGAAAATGGGTGATAACCCTAATTTGATGTTTTGGGTATAAATAGAACTGGAGGGTGTGTGTGAGAGAATATGCTGGACTAGCCAGTGTCCAGGACTGTGAAGTTCTGTTAATGTTCAATTTCAGTTTCAAATCAATTTTAGTTAATTTTCAATTTCTGTTTTATTTCATGTTTAATTCCATGTTCATTTAGTTTATGTTCTTATAATTTCTGTTTGTTTCTAATTTCAATTTAGTTTTGTGTTTAATGTTAGTTCACTGTGATGTTTAGTTTCTTCAATTTTCCTAGTGCATGTTCCTGTTGATGTTTGTGTTCCATGTAATGTTAATGTACCTGTCATGTGATACATGTTTTGTGGAATGTTAGGCTAGAAGCCTTAGAGCATTGTGTTGATTGAGCATTGGGGAGAAACTAGTGCTCACTAGTGACTGTGAGCAAACTAGTTCTCTTCCCATTCTAGTTGTATGCCTAGGCTCTCTTGTCTTGTCAACTGTTTAGGTTTAGTTTTGTGTTTAATCATGTTTTGTTCACTGTTAGTGGTAGAAGTTTAGCTTTGAAGCTTTGGATTGATTGAGCAGTGGGGAGAAACTAGTGCTCACTAGTGACTGTGAGCAAACTGGTTCTCTTCCCACTCTAGTAGTATGCCTAGGCTCACCTTCACCATTTCACCTTTCATTTTTTTGTTCTTGCTCACCTTCACCATCTTCACTGCCCTTGGCTTAGGCCTTGGTTCCATTGTTCTTGTTTAGTTTCATTGTTCTGTCACTGTTACCTTTGCTTCACTGCTTTTACTACTTGCTACTGCCTTGTTTTCTTCCCCTTGGCTTGCTGCCTTTTCCTTGCTGCTGCTGCTGCAACTGAGTTTGGCTCACAGCACAAGCCCAGCTCATCATTAGGTTACCAAGCCCAGTTCTCAGTCATTACAAAGGCCCAGGTCACTTTTAAAGTAAAAGCCTGATTCAATCAAAGCCTGAACTCAATTAAAGGCCCAGTCCAATTCAGGTTTAAGGCAAAAGCCTAATTCAGTCCACCAAAGGCCCAGTTCAATGTCAAGGGTACTCAAAGCCCATTGAAATTCAAAGCCCAGTACACTTCAAGACCAACTGAGCCCAAGCTCAGTTCACTTCATTATCAAACAAGCCTATAATCCAAAGGTACCCTAAGCCCAAAGCCCAAAAGGCTTCATAGTTAACCAACAACAAATTAGAGCCCAAAACAGCTACACACTCCAAAACACACCCAGTCTCTGTGGATCGACCCGTACTTGAACGAGCTACAACTGACGACCGTGCACTTGCGGTATTACTGTAGGCCCGTTTTCAATTCACTTCAATTTTATACGCTTTCCCGGGCCCACCAAAACGACAGGGGACCAAGCGGATCACCTTGTTGAACACCGAGTGCAGACGAAAAAATATATTGGTCATAATAAAGTCTAGCAGGCCTTGTGTAGCAAAATTCAACCCAACGAGAAATACCTGGACAATGAAGGTGAACTTCCTTGATGAGATGAGATCGACACACAATGGTGAAAGCATTAGAGAAATCAATAAGCAGCATTGACATTTTCTCGGAGTGACCTTTCAACTTTAGAAGCCCATTTACAGCGTGTAAAATGCCCTCACCTCCAAATGGCACACCAACACCAAATTGGTAGTCTCCCAAATAAGAAGCCATGTCCTTGCCAACTGAAAAAACAACCACCTTAGAAACAAGCCTTCGCCAAACAGTACCAACTGCAATTGGCATAATTCCGCCATCGGGTTTAAGTAATGGTGTTAGGGGTGCACTAGTTGTGAACTCGTCTAAACCATTTGGTCATTTCCCCGCCAACTAAAGGTTGACAACACCTGTAATTGATGAAAGCAAATCATTCGCGACTGCCGCTGCTGCCCCACTCGACACATCGCACAGGTGTTGTGCACGTAATCCGTCACGGCCACAAGAGGTATCTTTTGGGAAGCTCTTGATGGCACTAAGAACTGTACATGATTCCCCCGTGATGGGATCAATGTTGACAGCATCGCAAGGGACAGAAGGTGGAGGAGCGTATGGATGTTTCAGCTGCAGTTCCGAGTAGATACTCTCGCTACATGGGGCAACACCGTTCGAAGATAGAACCCGAATTGCTGCTGTAAAATGTCTGCAACTCATTTTCATACAACGGGTATTCAAGTTAGCTACCTCCCATTTCTTTTTAACTGCCTGTTTATGAACTTTATGGCTAGGTAGTTGCAACAATTTACTAATCTAAGTGTAACAACCATTCTCCTCTTTCCAGACAGAAAGGTCTTTGTTAATAGCCGCGACTTTGAGACGTTTCCTGTTGTTAGAACACTGCTTGGTCGAACTCGCATGCGTTGCTATCTCAAGCATGTTTGTCAATGTTAGTGATCAAAACTATAAGTCTTGATTTCTAGCCTATTTATAGATGTCTCGAACTAGGACATAGTTTGTGTAGTTGATCTTAGACTTCATGCCGCTTATCACTTGAAGACGAAAAAATACTAAGGAGAGCTTGTGGGACTTCATCGACAAAAGGTATGTGGAGACTTAAACTCGTCTATCACTTGGAAAGTCTATTTCTACTCCATCTCCTATATTGAGACATAAGTCATGTCACGATATAGTTTTCTCTATACATATTTGAGATTTCGAGCTGAGTATACATATTTCTCGAAATATGTGTTAGTAAGCTTTCGCTTCTACCAAGTTTATCGTATATCATGAGAAAATTGCCGAGTAACATCTTACATGGTTTGTGTGATACAATCATTTGGTGTAAGACTTGGAATGTTTCGATAATGATTATTTCAATATCTTGAAAATTGCTTTGATGTTGATAGTGTGTGAAAACGGCTATTTTCATTATATAAAAATGTTTCAATGATTCAAATAAAGAGTTTAGAATTGTGTAACCTTTTTTGGATAAGCATATATAGTGTGTTTGCACATTAGTGTATAAATCCATAAACCAGGAGCCAAGTGTATGCATATGTGTGTATACGAAATTGGCGGAAGTTTTCGAACCGAAAAATTCTGCTGAGTTTGGGAATTGACAAACTCTTAACTAGTCACCTTAAGTATGCGTACCCATATGCATACTGGCGGAAGTTCTCGAACCAAAATTTTCTGCTGAGTTTGGAAACTAAAACAAACTCAAATCCGGTTACTTAAGTACGCATACTTAAGTGGTTACCTTTTTAAAATCGGTTGTACATGAACCTAAAACATTTATCAATAAGGAATGCAATCTTTGCAAACCGTGGCTATAATGTTCATGTATCGATTCGAGTGAATCAAACCGATTTTGCTTCAATTGTGTTCTTGTATAAATCCATGAAAATAATGCAATTGAACAACTCTTTAACTAGTTTCATTTAAGTCATTTGAACTAGTTATGGTTAAGATGGATAAGGTTGATATGAGAGTAATCATATGGCTAACCTTGGTTAACTATTTGTGAACCAACATGGTGTACACGTTTGGGTACGGTTACATAAACCTAAACGGTTGAAAGATATTAGCTTGATTGAATCGGGTTTTTCATCTAACGGTGATTATTGAATGCTTTGTTACCAAGGTAACTTGGATTGCAAACCCTGATTTGAAAACTATATAAAGGAGAACTCTAGAAACTAGAAAACCTAATCCCCACACCTCATGTGTGTTACTAGTTGCATAACTAGAGTTGATTCTCCTTTAACCTTAGGTTTATTCTCGATACCCTGTAGGTTAACGACTTGAATACTTCATTGGAATTGTGAAGCCCGACCCAACTATTCTCTTTGTAGTTGCGTGATCTAATCTTGTTGTTTCTATCGTGATTGAGTGCAATTGTAAAATTGGCTTGAGATTTATATCTCTGATAGGTAAGATAGAAAAGTAATCACAAACACCTTCGTCTCATCGTTTGTGATTCCACAATAAGTTGTTTCGCTAGTCGATTAAGTTTATTGTTAGGTGATTGATAATACTAGGTTGTTCTTCGGGAATATAAGTCCGGTTTATCAATTGGTTCCTGTTCACCTTGATTTATCAAAAGACGGAACAAAAACTCTTGGGTATTTTTGTGGGAGACAGATTTATTCAATCCTATAGACTTTTCTGTGTGACACAGATTTGTTTATCAAGTCTTCGACTTTGGGTCGTAGCAACTCTTGGTTGTGGGTGAGATCAGCTAAGGAAATCAAGTGTGTAGTATCCTGCAGGGATCAGTGACGTAAGGAGTGTAACTGTACCTTGAATCAATGTGAGATTGATTAGGTTTCAACTACAGTCCAGTCTGAAGTTAATTGGTAGTAGGCTAGTGTCTGTAGCGGCTTAATACAGTATGGTGTTCAATCTGGACTAGGTCCCGGGGTTTTTCTGCATTTGCGGTTTCCTCGTTAACAAAATTCTGGTGTCTGTGTTATTTATTTTCCGCATTATATTTTGTTATATAATTGAAATATCGTAGGTTGTGCGTTAAGATCAATCAATTAGAATATCCAACCTTGGGTTGTTGATTTACATTGATTGACACTTGAACGTTGGTCTTTGGTACCGTTCAAGTTACTCCTCTTAGATTCAATTGGGATCGCAGATTTCTATTTGCTGATTGCGGATTGAATTAAGAGTTAGATATATTAAACTCTTTGATATACTTTATTCTAGATTGAGTCTGACTGTCTAGTTGATTCTCTAGAAAGTGTATTGGAGTAAGTCCTCTCATATTGCCAAACGAACTGTTGGGTGTGGTTGTTGGACCCCCGCGTTGTCAATTGGTATCAGAGCAGGCAAACACATTAAAGACCTTATAAGTCTGTGTTTATAGCGATCTTAGGATGGGCGATATTATCTCTAATAAACGCCCAGAAATAAAAGTTTTGTTTCTATGAAGTCTATTAAAGAGAAAGATTTTTCAATCTCGAATATAAATGAACCTAGTGTTCCAATGAAACAGACGTACGTTGACAAGTCTTTCCCTGACAACCTTACTGACGAGTCTGACTCGGAAGTTGAAAGGAATGCAGCCAAAGAGAGTGAAGTGATTCTAAAACACGTTAGAATCCAGACTGATAATGTCAATCGGTTGAAACACAAAGTCAATGTCCTTGTTGGTATGATATGTGAGCGTGACTCTCGTTTAAAGATTCTTCAAGAGGAAAATCTCAAAAAGGATGCTTTTAAAATTGAACATCTCTTAAGTAAACTCTCATTTCAAGAGTGTTCAAATGAGTTCGCCATACCAAATGCTTCTGATTTAACTGAAAAAATTACTGGTTCAGAAGCAAAACCGAAAATCCTTTATGTTGAAAAAAATGTACATGTATCTTCTTCTAATCAAGGGAAGCCCACATCACACAGAAGGAAGAATTCTCCCGACAATGGTGTTAAGACTGTTCTGGCTAATCACTCAGGCGATCAGAAAGTGTGTCTCTTTTGCGATTCAAAAGGGCCGGGTAAACAAAAGAGGAATTTTAGGTTGAATGACAATTCTATTATTCGTCTTCAACACACCTTAGATTTAATTCTCAAAGGTGTAACTGATATTCGTATGTCTAAACCTATTGGTTTCAGTACTCACCCTGTGTACTCCACCAGGAAAGTCAGTTCAATGTGTTCCTCAAACGTTCAAACACATAAAAGTCTTCCTAAGCCATGTCGACGAAGAAGAACTCATAGATATTCTTCGATTAATAAGGGAGATTACGTTGTTTATGATGTGAAAAAGGTACCAGAAGAAGGAAGCAATGGAAAAGTGGAAGCCAACCTAAAAAGGATAATTGAAAGATATAAAGATATCATCAACAGGCTGACAAGTCCCTCTGTAAATTCTTCAGGTAAGAATCAACATTATGAGTCATACTTTGATGATAATAAGTTTTATGATAACTTTTTACATCATAATGGTTTTCCTCCAAAGATCAGGAAAAAGAGGCTTAACCATAAGCAACGTTCATTTAATGAGCTCAAGGCTCATACTTGTGCTAATTAATCACAAGGTTGAATTCTCATTCTCAATAAAAATCCTGACAAAGTGAGATATTTTTCAGGTATTCTTGATGACAAAATGTGTTTCTGTATCTCCAGCTATCTTCTTATTGTTCTTAGTTGTTTTTTCAATTACAAAAACTTTTTGTTGCATGAGTTTTTTGTTTTTCTTTGTTTGTTTTGGTTGTTTCTTACAAAAAGGGGTGTCAAATTGTTGTGCTCTAAATTTTTCTCTCTTGAGAACAAATTTATTTTAGAGTTGAGTTTTTACTCATTAAGCAAATTTGTGTTATATCTTCTTCGCAACCAATTGGTATAAGGGTAAGTCTATGTACGTGCATGTATCTCTTTTCACACATGCACGAACCAAACTTGGAAACCCTAAAACTTTGGTTCTTGTGTAACCTATAAATACCGAACCTTTTATAAGAGTACATATACTTTTGTTGTGCTCTTTTAAGGATGGGATCTACTCCAAGTTCTTGGGATTTACTAGCAAATTCATTTGATGATTCAGTTTATTTGGAGTTTGTTTTGAAGAAGAAGAAGAAGAGAACCCTTGTTAAGTCTGATGAACTCAAATCCTATGCCTCATGATATTATGCGTTTTCTTATCAAGATCGAGAAAATGCTGAGATGGTCTCTGCTGAAGTAGTTCATAGTTTTCAAACTGATATTGGGAAGACTCAACTGAAGCTCGAGAACTCTGTAAAGGATCTTAACTTATTACGAACTGAGTTGAAAAAGGTTGATTCTGACCTTGTTCTCATGAAGTCACAAGTTAAGGATCTTCTCAATGAGGATATCTTCTCCGAAGATGCAGTTGATACAGTAAGTCACAAGTTTGAAGGTCTTGGTACCAGTGAAGCTTCCGTACAGGAACTCTGATTATGGCTTGTGATTACTCTTTGTTTTTGAGTTTGTTTTGATTTATATTGTCTAGTAAATCTTCTCTTTATGTTTTTAGAAGAATAACTAGGGTTTGGAATAGCCATTATTGTGAGTACACATAGCTATGTCCAACGATTTTCATCTTCAATGTTTTTAGATTTATTTATTTAAATTCTAAGTTATTTGGAAGATGATTTTTGCAATTTTAATCTTTATGATTTTATATATTGCAAATTGTTATGGGATATGTTGTTTACGTCCGTGAACCTGTGACTGTCCCGTACTTGGTCAAAAGTTATCTCTATTATGTTGGTATGAAAGTATTGATAGAAGATATAATGAACTTTTGACATTACAAAAGTTAAAGCCTTTTATGTCATTGTTTTGATGGAAGAAAGGATAAAACTTTTGTTTACAAGGATTAAGTCTATTATATGTCATTGTGCAAATAGTGACGGAAAATAGAATGAATCCTTGTCTATTGCGCAGTATTGGTCGATCTCCAATACACATTTTTGTGCATATACTCTGTTGCTCCATAAGTTTTCTTATGTTTGAGCATGACCAATTGAATTGATCATTCTCTTGTGGTCAGTTTAGTTGTTGTTCCGTAAGTTCTCTTATGACGAGCTTGACCAATTGAATTGTTCACTTTTTGTGGTTAATTTAGTTGCGTAATTCCAATTGAAGTAATCATGGGTTTTCTTGTGGTTAATTTAGTTGTGCATTTCGATTGGATTAATCATGAATTCTTTTGTGAATAATTCAATTGAATACTTTGGACTCAAATTCATGTTTTCATGTGATTTGGTTATGTCCAAAGAAATCCTTATTTTCTTGTGAAAGTAAGGTCGCCTTTGTTGTTCCTTCGGGAATGACATTTTATGGGGGAGAGTTCTTTTTGAACTTGTGCTTAATTGCCAAATATTTTTGGGGAGTGCGGCTGTGGAATATTATAGGGGTTATCTTGTATCTTTATAAACTCCTTGATGAATGCATTTAGCTTCGGCTTTATGATGGCATCTAAATAAGTTGATATGGTATTCTCTTTTGGTTATGAAGTATCTCTATGAAAATTTCATGAGCATCCCACTAGTTTTCGTACCTTTGCCAATTTATATTGACAAAAAGGGGGAGAATTAATGTGTAGTGTGATACTACAAATACATATGGTTTACGGATCATTATGTAAGGGGGAGTGGTTTTCATGTCGAGATGAAGTATTGACTAAAGGGGAGTGATACATGTCACCATAGTATTGTTTTCAAAGTTGTGATACAACTGAACTTTGATGTTGTGTAATAATACTATGAAATTGTATAACAATGATTGAGAGCATTTGTTTTCTCATTGTTATCGCTACGGATCTTCAACAACTATGATGCTGAACTTACAACCTTTAGGATCATGGAGTACTTGGAAGTGACGAAGATTTCGAGTCGCGTTGAAGATGCCAATGAGATCAAGCATTTGGATGAGAAGCTACAATTTTTATTTATTTTGTAATCCATATGTATTGATAGTTTTGTCACTAAAATTGACAAAGGGGGAGATTGTTAGAGCACTGCTCGGTCGAACTCGTATGCCTTGCTATCTCAAGCATGTTTGTCAATGTTAGTGATCAAAACTATAAGTCTTTATTTCTAGCCTATTTATAGATATCTCGGACTAGGACATAGTTTGTGTAGTTGAACTTAGACATCACAGCACTTATCACTTGAAGACGAAGAACTACTAAGGAGATCTTGTGGAACTTCATCGACAAAAGGTATGTGGATACTTAAACTCATCTATCACTTGGAAAGTCTATTTCTACTTTATCTCCTATATTGAGACATAAGTCGTGTTACGATATAGTTTTCTCTATACACATTTGAGATTTCGAGCTGAGTATATCTCGCTTTCATATTTCTCGAAATATGTGTTGGTAAGCTTTCGCTTCGACCAAGTTCATCTTATATCATGAGAAAATTTTCGAGTAACATCTTACATGGTTTGTGTGATACAATAATTTGGTGTGAGACTTGGAATGTTTCGATAATGATTATTTCAATATCTTGAAAATTGCTTTGATGCTGATAGTGTGTGAAAACGTCTATTGTCATTATAAAAGAATGTTTCAATGAATGAAATAAAGAGTTTAGAATCGTGTAACCTTTTTTGGATATAAGCATATATAGTGTGTTCGCACATTAGTGTATAAATCCATAAACCAGGAGTCAAGTGTATGCATATGTGTGTATACGAAATTGGTGAAGGAGACAGGTTAATTATACGTACCCGTACGCATATTGGCGGAAGTTTTCGAACCGAAAAATTCTGCTGAGTTTGGGAATTGACAAACTCTTAACTAGTCACCTTAAGTATGCGTACCCGTACGCATACTGGCATATGTTCTCGAACCGAAAATTTCTGCGGATTTTGGAAACTAAAACAAACTCAAATCCGGTTACTTAAGTACGCATACCCGTACACATACTTAAGTGGTTACCTTTCTAAAATCTGTTGTACATGAACCTAAAACATTTATCAATAAGGAATGCAATCTTTGCAAACCATGGCTATAATGTTTATGTATTGATTTGAGTGAATCAAACCGATTTTGTTTCAATTGTGTTCTTGCACAAATCCATGAGAATATTGCAATTGAAAAACTCTTTAACTAGTTTCATTTGAGTCATTTGAACTAGTTATGGTTAAGATGAATAAGGTTGATATGAGAGTAATCATATGGCTAACCTTGGTTAACTATTTGTGAACCAACATGGTGTACACGTTTAGGTACGATTACATAAACCTAAATGAGGGTACATTTCATCTGTGTGTAACAAGCTAAGTTCGATCTAACAGTTGAAAGATATTAGCTTGGTTGAATCAGGTTTTTCATCTATCGGTGATTATTGAATGCTTTATTACCAAGGTAACTTGGATTGCAAATCCTGATTTGAAAACTATATAAAGGAGAACTCTAGCAACTGGTTAACCTAATCCCCACACCTCATGTGTGTTACTAGTTGCATAACTAGAGTCGATTCTCCTTTAACCTTAGGTTTCTTCTCGAGACCCTGTAGGTTAACGACTTGAAGACTTCATTGGGATTGTGAAGCCAGACCCAACTATTCTCTTTGTAGTTGCGTGATCTGATCTTGCTGTTTCTATCGTGATTGAGTGCAATTGTAAAATTGGCTTGAGATTTATATCTCTTATATGCAATATGGAAAAGTAATCACAAACACCTTCGTCTCATCGTTTGTGATTCCACAATAACTTGTTTCGCTAGTCGATTAAGTTTATTGTGAGGTGATTGATAATACTTGGCTATTCTTCGGAAATATAAGTCTGGTTTATCAATTGGTTCCTGTTCACCTTGATTTATCAAAATTTCACCTTTATTTATCAAAAGAAGGAACAAAAACTCTTGGGTATTTCTATGGGAGACAGATTTATTCAATCATATAGACTTTTATGTTGAGACAGATTTGCGACTTTGGGTCGTAGCAACTCTTGGTTATGGGTGAGATCAGCTAAGGGAATCAAGTGCGTAGTATCCTGCTAGGATCAGAGATGTAAGGAGCACAACTGAACCTTGAATCAGTGTGAGATTGATTAGGGTTCAACTATAGTCCAGTCCGAGTTAATTGGTAGTAGGCTAGTGTCTGTGGCGGCTTAATATAGTGTTCTATTATATTACCAGCTAATTGTGTGGAAATAAGATTATTAATTTGTTGAGCCTACGACACCCATCAAATTTTGGCGCCGCTGCCGGGGAGCAGTCGGTAGATTTAGTTGTTTCTTTTAATTTTGTTTTTGTTTCTTTTTTTTTTCTTTTAGATTTTCTTTTTAGTTTTTAACTTTGTTTTCAAGATTTTTGTTTTAGGTACTTAATCTCTGGCATCAAAGGATTGGGATTACCCCAGGTGCGAAATTCAAACTCGAAAGGGAACGGTACTAAAAGCACGACCAAAGTTGCAACAAGAACCTTCTGCAGTAAAGATGGTTAATACAGACGACGGGGGAAATCCTCCACCACCTCCACCCGTGGAGAGGAAGTTAGGAGAGTTGACATCTCCATGCTTAGATTCGCAACCACTGTGCATTACAATCACTAACCCAGTGGATTTGAAATCGAATCTACTTCATCATATACCAAAGTTCAAGGGACATCCAGGTGAAAATCCAAATCGACACCTTCAACAGTTCCAGAACACAATGACAAGTCTGAGGCATGCAACCGCAGACAGAGATATGGTTATGTTACAAGCCTTCCCGTTCTCATTGAAAGACTTAGCAGAAGAATGGTTGCATTGTCTTCCTCCAGGGAGTGTTACAACATGGACTGAGATGAAAAAGCTATTTCTGGAGAAATATTTTCCTGCTTCGAAAGCGTCATCCGTTCGTAAGGAGATTAGTGGCATTCTACAGATGTCTGGGGAGTCTCTATATGAATACTGGGAGAGGTATAAGAAGTTGTTGGCAAGCTGCCCAAACCATAATATATCCTCAATACTTATCATTCAATACTTCTACGAAGGATTACTTCCAGAACAGAGGAATTTGATTGATGAGGTTGGCGGTGGTTCACTTACTGAGAAGACAATCTCGCAGGCAACCAGTTTGATTGAGAGTATGGCTTCCAATGCTCAACAATTCTACACCAGAAACAACTCTAATGTCAGAAGAGCTATCGAGATAGGAGAGTCTACACAGTCAGAGCAACGGATGAACAACATAGAAAAGGTAGTACAACGAATGGGGGCAGTGATTATTCCTACTTATGAAGAAGAGTCTGAACAGGTGAATGCTATGTTCCCTAATCAGAGGCCAAAGTATGATCCCTACTCTAATACTTATAATCCAGGTTGGAAAGATCATCCAAATTTTAGTTATGCAAATCAGCAAGCTGCAGCTCCTAATCCGTATGGGCGACAAAATGTTTTCAACAACCACAACCTCCACCTCAACAGCAAACTCATAATTCTAGTTTAAAGGAGATGATGAAAATGATGATGCAAATGCTCAGGGTCAAGATACAATTCTGCAGAAGCAAGATATGTCTATAAAGGACTTGCAAACTCAAATTGGACAATTGGCTACAGACATGAATGAAATAAAAATGCAAAATTCGGCAAAGTTGCCATCACAGCCTTTCGTGAATCCAAGAGCGAACGTTAATGTTGTAACTCTAAGAAGTGGGAAGCAAACAGAAGAGCCAAAACAACAAGAAAAGTTTAGTCACGACTTGGAAGAGGAAAGGCCAACCTCAACTGGCCAACCTAAGGACAAAGTTCATACTTTTACCACGCCACCTCCTTTTCCTAGTCGTTTTGCCAAGTCAAAGAAGCAAGCTCTAGACAAGGAGATTATGGATATTTTCAGCAAGGTGCATATCAACATTCCATTTATTGAGGCCATCAGAACGGTACCCAGGTATGCCAAGGTTCTGAAGGATTTGTGCACAAGGAAGGAGAGGTTAATTGCTAACGAGATCACTCAGGTGGGAGAAAGTGCTTCAGCTATGTTGTTAAAGAAGATGCCTGCAAAGTGTAAAGATCCTGGTGGTTTTACAGTGCCAATTACTATTTGTGAAAAATGGTTTGAGCGTGCTTTGCTTGATTTGGGAGCTTCCATAAGTGTGACGTCAGCCGATGTTTATGATTCATTGAATCTTGGGCCTTTAAAGAAGACAGGGATTATCATTCAATTGGCTAATAAGTCTAACATATATCCTAAGGGACTCGTGGAAGACGTGTTGGTGCAAGTGAATGAACTAATCTTTCCGGTTGATTTCTTTGTTGTGGATATGCAAAATGGGGACAATGTTCGTCTACTTCATTACTTCTTGGGAGACCATTTATGAAGACTGCTAAGACGAAGATTGATTGTGATACTGGGACACTCACTATGGAGTTTGACAAAGAGGTTATACGCTTCAATATTTTTGAAGCCATGCGTTATCTAAGTGATATCCATTCCGCATTTTATGTTGATGTTATTGGTTCATTAGCACAACAGATGTTTGATTTGCACAACAAAGATGAACTTGAATCTGTGCTAAAAAATAGCATAGATATGGACGTCCATGGCATGCCTAACTTGGATGTTGATATTCCCGAAGAGTTTGTTGAAACATGTGGTGCTTTAACGGCATCACAAGAAGTTACCAGAGGTAATATTTCATATATCTCCTTACCTGTAACTGATGAAGTTCCTTTACCTTCTTTTGTGCAGGCACCTAAATTAGAGCTGAAACCTCTACCAGATCACTTAAAGTACGCTTACTTGGGTGATGGGGAAGAGATTCCAGTCATTATTGCAAAGAATCTCACAGCAGTACAGGAAGAACGCCTTCTTCGGGTTCTGAAAGAGCACAAAACGGCTATTGGTTGGACAATTGCTGATATCAAAGGAATTAGTCCAGCCATGTGCATGCATAGAATCCTAATGGAAGATGATGTAAAGCCAGTATGTGATGCTCAGCGTAGGCTTAACCCCCCAATGATGGAGGTCGTGAAGAAAGAGATCCTCAAATTACTAAGTGTGGGGGTGATTTACCCAATTTCTGACAGCAAATGGGTTAGTCTGGTGCAAGTGGTGCCTAAGAAATCAGGTGTCACTGTTGTTAGAAATCAAGATGATGAACTTGTTCCAACAAGAGTTCAAACAGGATGGCGAGTGTGCATAGACTACAGAAAGCTCAATTCGGCTACACGCAAGGATCACTTTCCTTTGTCTTTCATTGATCAGATGTTAGAGAGATTAGTGGGACATTCTCATTATTGCTTTTTGGATGGTTATTCGGGCTACAATCAAATTGTTATTGCACCGGAGGATCAAGAGAAGACTACCTTTACTTGTCCTTTCGGTACATTTGCATACAGAAGAATGTCATTTGGTCTTTGCAATGCGCCTGCCACTTTTCAAAGATGTATGGTTAGTATATTTTCTGATTACGTGGAAAACATCATTGAGGTGTTTATGGACGACTTTAGTGTTTATGGCGATTCATTTGATATTTGTTTAAATAATCTTGAACTTGTGCTTAAAAGATGCATAGACACTAATTTGGTTTTAAACTGGGAGAAATGCCACTTTATGGTAAACCATGGAATTGTACTTGGCCACATCGTTTCCTCTCAAGGGCTCGAGGTAACAAGGAAAGATAGACTTGATTAGGAACTTACAATACCCCACTTCGGTGAGGGAAATTCGCTCGTTTCTTGGTCATGCAGGTTTTTATAGGAGGTTTATCAAAGATTTCTCCAAAATCTCAATGCCGATGTGCAAATTGTTGCAAAAGGAGGTTGCCTTTAACTTCAACCAGGAGTGCAAGGATTCCTTTAATAAATTGAAGGAATTGTTGACTACTGCACCAATTATTAAGTCACCTGACTGGAGTTTGTCGTTCGAGTTAATGTGTGATGCAAGTGATTATGCAGTCGGAGCTGTTTTGGGTCAGAAAGTAGACAAGAGGTCACATGTGATTTATTATGCATCAAGGACCCTAAACGATGCTCAAATCAACTATTCTACTACTGAGAAGGAGTTGTTGGCTATAGTATTTGCATTAGAAAAATTTAGAGCTTATTTGGTGGGTACCAATGTGATTGTATATTCTGATCATGCAGCACTACGGTACCTATTAAAAAAGGAGGCCAAGCCAAGACTCATACGTTGGATTCTTTTGCTGCAAGAATTCAATATGGAAATCAGAGATAAGAAAGGTGTTGAGAATACAGTTGCCGATCATCTTAGTAGACTTGTTGTTTCCGAAGAAGCACTTCCTTTACAAGATCGTTTTCCAGACGAACAACTTTTCTCAATTGAAGAATCAACACCTTGGTATGCTGATAGTAAACTATTTGGTTACAAGGCAAGTACCTAGTACGATGTCTAACTTTCAAAAGTTAAAGCTTAAGAAAATAGCCAAGCAGTATGTGTGGGATGAGCCCTACTTGTGGAAATATGGTGCTGATCAGATTATTCGCAGGTGCGTACCTAACTCTGAATTTCAATCTATTTTATCTTTTTTTCATTCTTATGCTTGTGGTGGTCACTTTGGTGCAAAACGTACCGCTCTCAAAGTCCTTGAGAGTGGCTTTTATTGGCCTACCCTATTTGAGGATACATATGCTTTTTGCAAATCTTGTGGTAGATGTCAACGAACAGGCAATCTAGGTGCTCGAAATCAAATGCCCCTCAATCCTATTCTCATTGTCGAGATTTTTGATGTGTGGGGCATTGATTTTATGGGTCCTTTTGTTAATTCGAATGGAAAATTTTATATACTTCTTGTTGTGGATTATGTTTCTAAATGGGTGGAAGCTAAAGCCACCCCTACTAATGATTCTCAAGTTGTTTGTGAGTTTGTGAAGGAATACATTTTCTCTAGACATGGTACACCAAGAGTAGTTATCAGTGATGGAGGCTCGCACTTCAAGAAATCCTTCCATGCTCTCCTCAAGAAATACAACATTACACACAAGATTGGTACGCCGTATCACCCACAAACTAGTGGGCAAGCTGAAATTTCAAATCGTGAGATTAAGTCCATCCTTGAGAAAACCGTTAACACCACACGAAATGATTGGAGTTTTAGACTAAACGATGCATTATGGGCGTATAGAACAACATACAAGACGCCGATTGGTATGTCTCTGTATCGATTGGTTTATGGAAAAGCTTGTCATCTCCCAGTTGAACTTGAGCATAAGGCTTTATGGGCAGTAAAGATGTGCCACATGGAGTATGACAAAGCGGGGAAACAAAGGCAACTACAAATCAATGAGCTAGAGGAGATACGTAACGATGCTTACGAGAGTGCTCGTATATACAAGGAAAAGACTAAGCTTTTCCATGACAATATGATTTCTCGAAAGAATTTTTTTGTGGGACAAAAAGTTCTTTTATTTAATTCTCGTCTTCGTTTATTTCCTGGTAAGCTAAGGTCCCGATGGATTGGACCTTTTATTGTTAGTAATGTTTTTCCTCATGGTGCAGTTGAGATTACTAGTAGTAAAACCGGGATAACATCCAAGGTCAACGGCCATAGATTGAAGACATATTACGAAAACTTCTCTACTGAGAAGGTGGACTCAATTAGACTTCAATATTTACTCCCTCTGGAGGAGTAGTAAGGAGACTGCCCAGTCTGGCTGACGACTTTAAACTAAGCGCTGAATGGGAGGCAACCCATAGGTTTTGTATTTTGTATCCTTTTGTTTTTAGTTTTCTTCTTTTGCATATCATATTAGGATTTCCCACCTTGACTTTACTTAGGATGAGTCAATTACATTGAGGACAATGTAACGTTTAAGTGTGGGGGAGTCTTTTGCATATAGAGTTTTTAGCCTTTTTGAGTCAAAATTTTCAATTTTTTTGTATATATTTGAATAACACCTCCAACTTGTAGAGATTTTAGAGTCACTAGCATACTTCTAGGTATATTTACATAGAGAATTCTGACCGACATAGCTGAATTTGGAAGTGTTAGGGAACTACGTTTGGATTTCTTACGAATTGGAGTGTTAAATAATGGATTTAATCATGCCAGTGATGCAAATGAGGAGCAGAGAGAAATGCATTATTAGAGTTGCTGATCAATCATTAGTGGAGGCTACCTATTTTCATATCAACCGAGGCACCATACCTTAAATTTTTTGGAGCTGATTAAAAAGCTTTCTTTTGAGTGTGTGTCACCGTACGTTATTTCTGGGTAGAATGGTGATCTACCCAACCTCCCACCAATAGAGGCACTACTCTTTGATCTCTTGAGTGCTAATTTTGTCAATCATGAGGGTGACGTTTATAGATGAAAACCACCTTCTTGTAGTTTGATTTGCAGTTAGCACCATTCTCTCTCTCGCCAACAACAGATCCATAGAAACACATCATCATCAACAAGTGGAGCGACATCAAAATCTACAAGGAAAGTTGAATACGTTTGAGGTTTACAAGCAACAATTCAAGAAAGAGCAAAAATTTCATATCCAAGTAAAAGCAACATACAGTGAGCGTATTTTTATATACATGTTGAAGACTTATTACAAGAGCAAAGAAAATCAAAAGATGAGAATTATTGAAGTTTATGATACGAAGACATTACAAGTTGTGAAGATCAAAGTGGTAACATACTTCTCACATGGCCATGTTAATTTTGTTTCATATTTATTGTTTTAGTTGAAATCTCTCTTCAAAAAAAAATATATATATATATATTAAAAAAAAGAAAAAAATAAAAAATAAAATAAATAAATAATAATAATAATGCAAAGAGATTTGCATTTAGGTTGTTATTTCATCAATAAGGCCATGTGGAAGAAAAACATATAAAGAAGTTTCAAACAACAAGGAAATTGAGGAAAAGAGTTACAAATTGTCAAAGTTCTGCGAAGTTCAAGAGTTTATCATCAACAGTTGAAGCCGAAGACGAAGACCATGAAGATGAAGAAGACGAGCCGAAGGAAGACGTTTCTATTGGAAGTTGTGAGAGTGGTGCTATCATCATTGCGATCAGATATGAAGGTGGTAAGTACTCCCATCCTTGCTATAATGGTTGATTTCCTTTCTTAGAGATTATCAGAAAAAGATATTTATTTTCCCACGATCTTGTGGGGTCTCCAAAAATAATTCGTAAGGTTTCCTTCCCACTATTCAACGTGTGTAGGATTCTCTCTCCATTCCTACCTGCACACATGTGAGACCCATAAAAAAGCTGTCTTATTGAGTGCAATTATCATAAAATCCTTTTAAGTGAGGCAGAAGTCGAGGCGAAATGCTTATTGATCGCTCTCAAACACGCATTCTCTCATTATAGTGTGGTTATTTCTCACTCAATATTTAAGAATGAATATGTTCTTTGGTATTTCTAACTTCTTATTACTAGCATGCAAAAACTCTATGTCCTCATAGATCTTTGGATGCTTGAGACGCTGGAACGCTTAGAAGTTGGAGTAGGTTTTGTGGGTATACCTCTCCTAAGCCCTCACGAGACTATAACTCGTCCACTAGGTACACCTAGGGGTTTAAAGTCTTGTTGCACATGCTAAGTGTAACCGTATCCTCGGCGAAATGGAGTTGTTGTATTTTGTTTTAAGTTAGGTAGTTTGCTCGAGGACTAGCAAAAGCCAAGTGTGGGGGAATTTGATAAGTGCATATTTTACATATATTTAGTGTTAATTCCATGCTAGTAATTGTTTATATTCTTGCAAATTATTGTACATTACGCTTGTTTTCTATTATTTTATGTTTTATTAGGTGAATCATCCAAAAGAAGTGAATTGACACTTAATTGTGCAATAAAAGAAGCTAGCTACAAATGGAGAATGGCCAAAGACCAATGGAACTTGTTCAAGTACAAGATTTTTACTTTTCATCTTGAAGAGGACGAAAATATAAAGCCAACGGCGAAAGGATGAAGTAATTCCGAGTTCGCATGAAGAAGTTATGAGCAAAACAAGAACTCAGAAGACAAAAGGGCAAAATGGTTAATTTCTGGGAAACTAATATTGACACCTCATCAAGTGTTAAGGGGCATTCAGCTCTCAAAGAAGCTTCTAAACACAGTCACGTATTTTACAAGGGGTAATCTTATTCAAAACTGAAAATCCCGCGTGCAGTTTCTTCTGCACGGTTATCTATTGCAGCGTTTCTCGAGCGGCTATGATTAACAGCTGAAAGAGATGGGTTTGGTGCCATTAGTGGTAAAGATGATGAACTACTGTTGTTGATGGCAGTATGATGGAGTTCGCATCTGTAATAGAAGGAAGCTGGCATGACAGTACGAACGAGATGGTGACTGGGAAGATTTAATGAGGAAGAGAAGAAGTCAGGGACGGTATGGAGCAGATGGGTTTACTGCCATCGGAGATGTAGCTAGGTTTGTTTGAGTTAAACAGGGGATAGACATAAGCACTCGAGCTTAGTGATGAAGCTCAAAAGCAGTCGGTAATGATGATAGCAGCAGTCAATGAGGGCTAGTGAGATGACGGAGATGACTGATGGTGACTGCATGATGGCATCGGTAATTGATGGAAGACGAGTAGAGAAGAAGACCTCAAGTTGGCAGTGAACGTTGCTGCCATTGTTGGTGACGATCTCGAGTCTGTATTCATGAGTGATGGGCTTAAGTTCTGTCTCAACTATGAAGAAAAGAAGAGGTGACTGATGTTTGTTGCCATCGGTGATGAGCATTGATGATGAAGCGTGAGAAGAACTTGAGATGCAGTTGATAATGGTGATGATAATGCAAGGTCAGGGACGTGATTGGAGCTGTGATAGTGATGACGCAGTGGTGGTGGTTGTTGGTCGGACATGGTGATAATGGTTGCTGCTATTCAAGGTGCAGTTCGAGTAAAATGTATGTTGTTGTTATAACATAGAAGAAATAGATCAATAGGAGAGCTCTAGTTGGACAAGGAACAGATAAGCACGGACCTGAGGAGTTTGATATTTTGTTAGCAAGATATTCGACCAAGAATACAAGATGGAACTGATGCTGCTGCCGTGATTATGTAGGATATTTCCGCGTCCAAAATAAACAAGGAATCATCGATACGCGTTTGTGGAGGTTGGATAATCTTTGGAAGTCAAGACTTGAGCGACAATTCAGTCAGAGAATGGTTTTGGATTGATACTGCAGCTGCAAAACAGCCACCGAGTGATGCTTTTACCGTTGAATTTCAAGATGAATGGTGAAGATTAAAGCGCGTTTGATTGTTCGTGGCGGTTTAGAATTGTTGTGTGGTTATCAGATTAGAATTTTCAGGGTTCGATTTCTATAAATAGAGGTCCAAATTGCAACCAAAAGATATCTCCTCAACCTCACATTCACGCCCACAAACTGCTCGATAAAATTCTCCAGAGAAGAACAGAAGCATAAAGACTTCACATATGCACTAGTAGCAGAAAGGTTATAGCAACAAGGAGACAGTGGATGATCTCCTGAAACAGAGGCAGTAGTAGCTAAAGTTTTCTTGCAACAAGGCGACAATGGCTGATCTCCTGCAACAGAAGCAGCAGTAGCTAGAGTTCTTCTACAACTACAGTTTGCTTTCTATAAACTCCATTATGTCTAGCTAATTTACTTATTTGATTGAGGATGAATTCTAAGTACTATATATGATTTGGTTTAGTATATGAATCTGTTATGATTTCTTCATATGATTATTGTTTGTGTTTATTATTAAAAATGAATATGATTGATTGATAGATTGTTTAGGTGGCCAACTGAATATATTTGTTAACTCAATCTAATGCTAATAAGGGTTAGGATATCCGTAATTGTTGAATAATTTCTTACACAATAGAGAACGTGAGACCTTGCGGAGGGATTCCGTAAAGCAATCGCGTGTAAACACAACACTAGAAAGTAGACCGAGCGTACTGAGTCTAACTACTAGGATTAAACCTAAATTCACAGACCATAAAGCATTCGACTGAATTACATCTTGTAAGCGTACCTCAAGGTGGTTCAGACGGATAGACTCTGGCGACTAAGCGTACCTGTTGTCTAGTGGCTTAAGGGATTTTGGAGATATCTAAGCGTATTTGTTATCTTACGGTTAGTAATAATCTATGATTAATGATGAATGGATGAATATACTACTTTGATGAATATTTAGTTACGAAGAAGGATTCCTCGATCATCTCACTCCATTTTGCTTGCAATCTTAATTACTTCTCATTGCTTTATTATTTATTTAGCTTTTGAATCTAAAACAAAAACCCCCATTTGTGACATTTTTGACAACTAAACTCCCTGCTCTTCGTGGGAACGATCCTTGCTTCCATTATATTACCAGCTAATTGTGTGGAAATAAGATTATTAATTTGTTGAGCCTACGACACCCATCACCAATCAATAAACCGGTCTTATATTCCCGAAGAACAACCTAGTATTATTGATCACCTCACAATAATCTTAATCGACGCAGCGAAAAAGATATTGTGGAATCACAAACGATGAGACGAAGTGTTTGTGATTACTTTTCTATCTTGCCTATCGAAGATATAAATCTCGAGCCAATTATTACAATCGTACTCGTAACGATAGAAGATGCAAGATCAGATCACACAACTACAAGAAAAGTAGTATCGGTCTGGCTTCACAATCCCAATGAAGTCTTTAAGTCGTTAACCTGGTTTTAGAAGAAGAAACCAAAGGTTAAAGGAGAATCGACTCTAGATATGCAATTAGTATCACACGTAAGGTGTGGGGATTAGGTTTCTCAGTTGCTAGAGTTCTCCCTTATATAGTTTTCAAATCAGGGTTTGCAATCAATGTTAGCTTGGTAACAAAGCATTCAATATTCACCGTTAGATGAAAACCTGATTAGATTCAAGATCATATTTCTCAACCGTTGGATCGAAAACTTATCTTGTCACACACAAATGAAATGTCCAATTTTGGGTTTACGAACCGTTCCCAAACATTAACATTTGTTGGTTCAACAATAGTTAACCAAATGGTTAGCCATATGATTACTTTCAGATCAACCATATTATTCTTCACCATAACTAGTTCAAATGACTCAAATGAACTAGTTAGAGAGTTGTTCAATTGCTTAGATCTTATGTAACTACACAAGACACAATCGAAACAAAAATAGTTTGATTCACTCGAATCGGTTCATGAACTTTATAGCTACGGTTTGCAAAATCATTCCTTAGTTTAAATAAACATGAGTTCAAGAACAACCGATTTTAGATATAACCTCAAGTTCGCGGACTGGGTTCGCGGACTTAAGCTCATGGAAGGAGTTCACAAACTCCAGCAGAAATTCTCGGGTCGAGAACTTCCGCCAGTTCGCGGACTTGGCTCACGCCACTTCCATTTCTCTTGATCAACAAAGTTCGCAAACTTTGGTTCAAGGAATAAGGACTTATACATGTATGTGTTTCCACAACAATGCTTATATCCTACCAATGGTTATGTAATCTAAACTCTCATTTGAATCATTGAAACATTCTCATATGACGGATATAGCCGTTATTCACAGACCATTTTTCGTCAGAGCAATTTTCAAAGTTATTGAAACATAACATGACTTTCGTCACTAGGTAAAGATGAATTCGGCTAAAGCGAAAGCTTACCAACACATATTTCGAGAAATAGATAGGCGAGATAAACTCGGCTCAAAATAGCAAATGTGCATAGTGAAAGTCTATATATAAAAACGACTTTTGTCTCAAGAGTAGGAGATATAATAGATAGACTTTTGAGTGACAGATAAGTTCAAGTCTCCGCATACCTTTTAGTCGATGAAGATCCACCAGTTCCTTGGGTAGTCCTTCGTCTTGTATGATGATTGCCATGGAGTTCTTGCGCTCAACTACACTTTCTATCATAGTCTGATACCTTTAGCTATGTAGGCTAGAAATCAAGACTTATAGTTTTTATCACTAACATTGACAAACATGCTTGAGATAGCAATGCATGCGAGTTCGACCGAGCAATGATCTAACAATCTCCCCCTTTGTCAATTTTAGTGGCAAAAATATTAATACATATGGAATACAAAAAATAAATAAATAACTTTTGTAGCTCCTATTCCTCATGCCTAATCTTCAACATTACTCGAAATCTTCGTCACTTCCAAGTACTCCAATGATCCCAAAGGTTGTAAGTTTAGCATCATCGTTGTTGAAAATCCGTAGCTATAACAACAAGAAAACAATAGTTCCCAATCATTGTTATACAGTGTCATAGTATCATTACACATCGTCAAAGTTCAATTGTATCACAACTTCAACAACAATACTACGGTGATATGTATCACTCCCCCTTAGTCAATACTCCATCTCACATGGAAACCACTCCCCCTTACATAATGATCCGAAAACCATATGTATTTGTAGTGTGAACTACATATTAATTCTCCCCCTTTTTGTCAATAAAACTGGTAAAGGTACAAGAACGGGATCCTAATGAAATTTTCGAAAGAGACGTTTCTTGACCAAAAGAAGGAAAAAATATCAACTTGTTCTTTAGATGCAATCATAAATCCGAACCTAAATGCATTCATCAAGGAGTTTATAAAGATACAAGATAACCCCTATAATATTCCATAGCCGCACTCCCCACAAAGATATGGCAATTAAGTGCAAGTTCAAAAGAACTCTCCCACATTAAATGTCATTCCCGAAAGAACAACGAGAGCGACCTTAATTTCGAAAGAAAAGAAGGATTTCTTTGGACATAACAAATCACATAGAAGTATGAATTTGAATCCAAAATGTTCAACTAAATTAACCACAAGAGAACCCATGATTAATTTTATCGACAAATTCTCAAACATAAATGAACTTGTGGAGACTTAAAAAAATACAATTAGATTAATCACAAGAGAACCCATAATTAATCTAATCGAAATACACAACCAAACTAATCACAAAAGTAATCAATTTAATTGGTCATGCTCGACATAAGAAAACTTACGGAGCAACAACTAAATAACCAAACAAGATGATTAATTTAGTTGAAATTGCTCAACATAAAGTACCTCACGGAACAACAACATAGCTAATCAAAAATAATCAACTTGGTTGTTTAATGCTCAACATAAGACACTTTTCGGAGCCTCACAGTAATACATAAAATATGGATCATGGAAGATCAATTACTGCGGAATACACAAGGATTAATTCTATTTTCCATCACTGTTTGCACAATGACATACAATAGACATAATCCTTGCAAACAAAAGATTTTAACCTATCTTCCATCAATTATTGACAATATAGGCTTAACTTTTGTATTTGTCAAAAGTCCATTCATTCTTTTATCAATACATGCATATCGACATATGAAAGACTTTACTTTTGACAAGATATGGGACGGTCAAGTTCAAGGACGTAAACACACACATCCCATAACAATATTTCAATATATAAAACCATAAAGCTTAATACTGCAAAAATCATCTTCCAAACAAATTTAGAATTTAAACCAATAAATCAAAAAATATGAAGATGAAAACGTTGGACATAGCTATGTGTAATCACAATAATGGCTATTCCAAACTCTAGTTATTCTTCTAATAAAAACAAATAAAAAAGAAGATTTACTAGAAATCAACAAGCTAAGGAACAAAAGCAGACTCCAGTGCCATGTCCGAACACGAACTAAGGTCAAATAGACGGTTCAGGATCCTCACGAGTCTTGGCGTCTTTGAGCTTGTGATTAGCAGCATCCATTGCATCTTCAGAGAATAGATTCTCTTTATGTGATTCATTTCATTTGGATTCTTTTTCAATTCTACCTTTCTAATCTATCGAGATAAATGCTCACTCTATGGAACAATTCCTATGACAGTAAATGTACATTTATGTATATATACTTGAGGTTATTTGATTCATGACTTTGGTGATAATAACCTTTATCTCTATAAAGGATCTCATGTTATAGTGAATGAGCTAGCTAATCCAATGAGCCAAGAATCACTCAATTCCGAGTTATAACGACAAAGTTATGAGTGATTTAAGTTCATTAGTAGGAAACATTTCATGGGCTTTGGAGTGGTCCGCGAACTTGGGCCCAATACGTGACTAAAAGGGATTTTTGGTCAAGTTGGTGATGTTTCCTTATCTAGGCAAGTTAGCTATTGGTCCAAACATTTTTGATTACCATATTAAAGTGTTTGTGATTCCTGCCTAAGTTAAAATGTGATTTATTCACATAAATATAATTTTTGCTAAATAAGTTATTTATTTAATTATTTTGGCGAGAGTTTTAACTTAGGAAAGACTCTCATATTTAGGAGAGTCTTGTAAAAGGAAAATAGCTTTGCTTAGCTTCCAAGCTATTGTTCATTATAAATAAGGAGTTCGTGAGTCTACACGTTTTTCATCCCTTTGGAAAATTGGCGTAAGCTCTGCAGGTTGTTTTCCACGTCTTCCGTTCTTCGTGAACGAGAATGAGATAAAAGTCTTTGTATTAGGGATCACAAAGCCAAGTTGGATTTAATCTTCGTGATTGATCATACAACTTGTAATCAAGGTTTTCACCTCTTGTCTATTCTAAGGTTTTCTCTTCTGATATAAAACCATTCAAGAGTTGTTGATCATAAACCCTAGGTTTTGATAGATTTCAGTTTCCGATCGTATACCAACACTTGTTAGTCGAAATCAGAGACTAGAAAGAAAAACTTCTTTTGAGGCATCTCGTAAAAATCCTTGAAAAGTTTTAAACAAGATATCTCTAGATTTATTCTAGTTGTTCTTGTGGTAGATTTATTAGGGTTTTCTTAACTTGGAAATTGATCTTTGGAATCACCCAAGTTTACTTACGGAAATCAGGTTCACGGACTCCTTGTGTGTACGCGTATTGATTGTAAGTTAAAACCCTAATCTACAAGTTTGTTTTGATATTACTTTTACCTAGTAATTTTTTTTGTCAAAATAAACACAAGATTTCCAAAACCTTGATTTACATCTAAAGGGAAATCAAACCGGTGTTTTGTGCAAACAAAATATCGAATCGTATCAATCGTGGTGGTGTATCTTCTAAAGAGAGCCTCGGGTTATGCAAGAAGATTTGTGTGAAGAATTTCTAAAAAGAATCGGTATTCTGCTAGGAGTTCTACAAGTGCTGAAGAAGGAATTACTTCTAGTCCGAACAAGTAGTACGAATTTGGTGTAACAATTTATTATCAGTGTGTATTTATTTTGGACTAGGTCCCGAAGTTTTTCTGCATTTGCGGTTTCCTCGTTAACAAAATCTGGTGTCTGTGTTATTTCTTTTCCGCATTATATTTTTTTTATATAATTGAAATAATACAGGTTGTACGTTAATCAATCATAGTTGTTAAATCCGACCTTGTTTGTTGGATAAGACTTGATTGATCTTGAACAATTGATTTTTTTAATTGAACATTGTTAGACCAGTCTGGACTAACCCTATTTCAAGTGGACACTATGTTGAAATATTCCTTTAGTGATTGTTGCTTAAAGAGGTTTATACACGGTGGATATTGAATAGGTTGTGATTAAAACAAAAGACTTTGTTTCAAGAGATTCACACTAAAATCAGGTTTACGGACTTGTTTTTGTTTAACTTTGATTGTGTTGAAATAGAGATATTAAACTCTTTGATATACTTTACTCTAGATTGAGTCTGACTGTCTAGTTGATTCTCTAGAAAGTATATTGGAGTTTGTCTATTCAGATTGCCAAACGAAATATTGGGTGGTGTTGTTAGACCCCCGCTTTTTCAAAAGCAGTCTTAACAGTCTCGTTAGGAGATTTATTCCTTCCATGTGATGTGGAACATCCTTGATCAATAGGTAATTCAGACACATTCTTTGCAACAGAAAGGGATTCCAATTTTACTTCTGGAGCTGGAGTGTTTTTAGGCTTAGCAGAAGTACTTGGTATAGTAGACTGCTTAGAGCATCCTTGAATAGAGAGTTTACTCAACCGATGTTCAATTTCCAAAGCATCCTTTTTGAGGCTAGCCTCAAGAGTCATTTTCTATGAAATTGCAGTCTCTAATTACACCAAGTAGAACATCGACATGATGTTTTAACCGATTAAATCTATCAGCTTGGATTCTAGCAAGATTTAGAATCAAGACACTCTCTTCAGATGTTTCCCGTTCATTTAGAGAAATAGACTTTTTTGAAGGGTAATCGGAAGTACTCATGTCGGATCCTTTTTGTCTTGTTGGAACACATGGTTCGTTTATATTCGAGAATGGGGAATCTTTCTCTTAAACAGAATTAGACAAGACATAGCCTTTATTTCTGGTGACGTGTTTATCAGAGATACTATCGTCCATCCTCAGATCGCTACAAACACAGACTTGTAAGGTCTTAAACGTGTTTGCCATCTCTGATACCAATTGAAAAAGTGGGGGTACAACAACCACACCCAATATTTCGCTTAGCAATCTGTATGGAGTGTTTTTAGGCTTAGCAGAAGTACTTGGTATAGTAGACTGCTTAGAGCATCCTTGAATAGAGAGTTTACTCAACCGATGTTCAATTTCCAAAGCATCCTTTTTGAGGCTAGCCTCAAGAGTCATTTTCTATGAAATTGCAGTCTCTAATTACACCAAGTAGAACATCGACATGATGTTTTAACCGATTAAATCTATCAGCTTGGATTTTAGAAAGATTTAGAATCAAGACACTCTCTTCAGCTGTTTCCCGTTCATTTAGAGAAATAGACTTTTTTGAAGGGTAATCGGAAGTACTCATGTCGGATCCTTTTTGTCTTGTTGGAACACATGGTTCGTTTATATTCGAGAATGGGGAATCTTTCTCTTAAACAGAATTAGACAAGACAGAGCCTTTATTTCTGGTGACGTGTTTATCAGAGATACTATCGTCCATCCTCAGATCGCTACAAACACAGACTTGTAAGGTCTTAAACGGGTTTGCCAGCTCTGATACCAATTGAAAAAGTGGGGGTACAACAACCACACCCAATATTTCGCTTAGCAATCTGTATGGAATGTTTTTAGGCTTAGCAGAAGTACTTGGTATAGTAGACTGCTTAGAGCATCCTTGAATAGAGAGTTTACTCAACCGATGTTCAATTTCCAAAGCATCCTTTTTGAGGCTAGCCTCAAGAGTCATTTTCTATGAAATTGCAGTCTCTAATTACACCAAGTAGAACATCGACATGATGTTTTAACCGATTAAATCTATCAGCTTGGATTTTAGAAAGATTTAGAATCAAGACACTCTCTTCAGTTGTTTCCCGTTCATTTAGAGAAATAGACTTTTTTGAAGGGTAATCGGAAGTACTCATGTCGGATCCTTTTTGTCTTGTTGGAACACATGGTTCGTTTATATTCGAGAATGGGGAATATTTCTCTTAAACCGAATTAGACAAGACAGAGCCTTTATTTCTGGTGACGTGTTTATCAGAGATACTATCGTCCATCCTCAGATCGCTACAAACACAGACTTGTAAGGTCTTAAACGTGTTTGCCAGCTCTGATACCAATTGAAAAAGTGGGGGTACAACAACCACACCCAATATTTCGCTTAGCAATCTGTATGGAATGTTTTTAGGCTTAGCAGAAGTACTTGGTATAGTAGACTGCTTAGAGCATCCTTGAATAGAGAGTTTACTCAACCGATGTTCAATTTCCAAAGCATCCTTTTTGAGGCTAGCCTCAAGAGTCATTTTCTATGAAATTGCAGTCTCTAATTACACCAAGTAGAACATCGACATGATGTTTTAACCGATTAAATCTATCAGCTTGGATTCTAGCAAGATTTAGAATCAAGACACTCTCTTCAGTTGTTTCCCGTTCATTTAGAGAAATAGACTTTTTTGAAGGGTAATCGGAAGTACTCATGTCGGATCCTTTTTGTCTTGTTGGAACACATGGTTCGTTTATATTCGAGAATGGGGAATATTTCTCTTAAACCGAATTAGACAAGACAGAGCCTTTATTTCTGGTGACGTGTTTATCAGAGATACTATCGTCCATCCTCAGATCGCTACAAACACAGACTTGTAAGGTCTTAAACGTGTTTGCCAGCTCTGATACCAATTGAAAAAGTGGGGGTACAACAACCACACCCAATATTTCGCTTAGCAATCTGTATGGACAAACTCCAATATACTTTCTAGAGAATCAACTAGACAGTCAGACTCAATCAAGATAAAAAGTATATCAAAGAGTTTATATCTCAATCTCTCGATTTGATCTTTACTCAAGCAAATAGAAGTCTGCGAGTCTTTATCAAAGAGAGATGACTTGGATGGTACCAAGGACCAATATCCAAGTGTCAATCAATTTAAATCAACAACCAAAAGGTCGGATATTCTAATTGGTTGAACAACGCACAACCTGTGATATTTCAAATATATAAACAAATATAATGCGGAATAGAAATAACACAGACACCAGAATTTTGTTAACGAGGAAACCGCAAATGCAGAAAAACCCCGGGACCTAGTCCAGATTGAACACACACTGTATTAAGCCGCTACAGACACTAGCCTACTCCAAATTAACTTCGGTCTGGACTGTAGTTGAACCCCAATCAATCTCACACTGATCCAAGGTACACTTATGCTCCTACGCCTCTAATCCCAGCAGGATGCTATGTACTTGATTCCCTTAGCTGATCTCACCCACAACTAAGAGTTGCTACGACCCAAAGTCGAAGAATTTAATAAACAAATTTGTATCATACAGAAAAGTCTACGGTAATAGATAAATCCGTCTTCCACGAATATACCTATGAGTTTTGTTTTGTCTTTTGATAAATCAAGGTGAACATGAACCAATCAATAAACTAGTCTTATATTCCCGAAGAACAGCCTAGTATTGTTAATCACCTCACAATAATCTTAATCGACGCAGCGAAAAAAGATATTGTGGAATCACAAACGATGAGACAAAGTGTTTGTGATTACTTTTCTATCTTGCCTATTCGAGATATAAATATCGAGCCAATTATTACAATCGTACTCGTAAGGATAGGAGATGCAAGTTCAAATCACACACCTACAAGAAAAGTAGTATCGGTCTGGCTTCACAATCCCAATTAAGTCTTTAAGTCTTTAACCTGGTTTTAGAAGAAGAAACCAAAGGTTAAAGGAGAATCGAATCTAGCTATGCAACTAGTATCACACGTAAGGTGTGGGGATTAGGTTTCCCATTTGCTAGAGTTCTCCCTTATATAGTTTTCAAATCAGGTTTTGCAATCAATGTTAGTTTGGTAACAAAGCATTCAATATTCACCGTTAGATGAAAACCTGATTAGATTCAAGCTAATATTTCTCAACCGTTGGATCGAAAACTTAGCTTGTTACACACAAATGAAATGTCCAATTTTGGGTTTACGAACCGTTCCCAAACATTAATATTGTTGGTTCAACAATAGTTAACCAAATGGTTAGCCATATGATTACTTTCATATCAATCATATTCTTCTTCACCATAACTAGTTCAAATGACTGAAATGAACTAGTTAGAGAGTTGTTCAATTGCTTAGATATTATGTAGCTACACAAGACACAATCGAAGCAAAAACGGTTTGATTCACTCGAATCGGTTCATGAACTTTATAGCCACGGTTTGCAAAAGCATTCCTTAGTTTAACTAAACATGAGTTCAAGAAAAACCGATTTTAGATATAACCTGCTCAAGTTCGCGGACTGGGTTCGCGGACTTAAGCTCATGGAAGGAGTTCACAAACTCCAGCAGAAATTCTCGGGTCGAGAACTTCCGCCAGTTTGCGGACTTAGTTCGCGGACTTGGCTCGCGCCACTTCCATTTCTCTTGATCAACAAAGTTCGCAAACTTTGATTCAAGGAATAAGGACTTATACATATATGTGTTTCCACAATAATGCTTATATCCTACCAATGGTTATGTAATCTAAACTCTCATTTCAATCATTGAAACATTCTCAGAGGACGGATATAGCCGTTATTCACAGACCATTTTTCGTCAGAGCAATTTTCAAAGTGATTGAAACATAACATGACTTTCGTCACTAGGTAAAGATGAATTCGGCTAAAGCGAAATCTTACCAAGACATATTTCGAGAAATAGATAGGCGAGATAAACTCGGCTCGAAATAGCAAATATGCATAATGAAAGTCTATATATCAAAACGACTTTTGTCTCAATAGTAGGAGATAAAATGGATAGACTTTTGAGTGACAGATAAGTTCAAGTCTCCACATACCTTTTAGTCGATGAAGATCCACCAGTTCCTTGAGTAGTCCTTTGTCTTGTATGATGATTGTCATGGAGTTCTTGAGCTCAATTACACTTTCTATCCTAGTCCATGAACTTTAGCTATGTAGGCTAGAAATCAAGACTTATAGTTTTGATCACTAACATTGACAAACATGCTTGAGATAGCAACGCATGCGAGTCCGACCGAGAAATGCTCTAACAAATTGTGCACATGCAAATGCAGGGTATACTAAATTAGGTAAGCTTGGGCTACCTCAGCAAAATATACCTACAGGTACGAGGCTGAGGCTTGTGGAATTTCAGTTGGTAACTCCGATAAGGCCCAAGGCACGCGTTCAACGTACTTTTCCACAGGTTTCCTAAATTCGGTAGTTCTGACGATGCAATTGGTGTGTGCAGCGTGTTTTTTTATATAAATAATAAAATACTAAAAACAAATAAATAAACAAAAATTACAAAGAAATAAAGAAACTACTAAAAATAAGATAAAAGTCTAAAAATAAAATCTTCAGTTTCTCCCTTTTTGTTAGGCAAGTTAAACTTTCCACGTTTCGCTTCAAGCCAATCCTGCACAGCAAAACAAAAATACCAAAGACGTAAAATGAAACAAAAATTAATCTAAATAAAATAAAATAAAATAATAAAAATAAAATAAATATTTACAAAACCTTAAAAAAAAATGCAACACCTAAAACCTAAACCTAACTACAAGTCCGCGTCGGCGGCGCCAAAAACTGTTGTAGTTTTTTACAGTGGTAAATCGAAGGTGCGTTGCTTGGACTTGGGAAGTTTTTGATTTTAGACTCAATAAAAGAAAATATGAAAACTAGCAAAAAAATATGTAAACAAAGGTAATAGGATTAAGAGTTACTAGGACTCAGGATTCCACCAATTTTCGTATCATGCGGTTCAAAAATCAATTCTAGACAATTATAGCTCCTATGATGAAGATTTATTGACTCTTTTACTTTGCCTAAAGTAGATTTTTAAAATATTAATTGTAAATCTTAAGCATGACTTATCAAAAAGAACTAACTATAAGCATAAACCATCAAATGAAATAACAACTAATTAAGAAAAATCATGAATCAATTTATTTTAATGCAAAAAGTCATAAAAGAAATTAATTTATTTACCACAGTGATGAAAAATGGCTTCCTCCATTGTCCCAGTGATGTGGTTTAGCTCCACATGGTGAAAACACGCTCAAAATATTTATTCATAGCTCAAAAGTGTGTTTACAATGGTGAAAAGAGAGAAGAATAATAGAAACAGAAAACTGCAACGTTTATAAGAGTTGCGAACTAACTGTTACAATGGGTTATTCTGTAGCAAGAACGACAGTTGTCTCTTGTAGCAGATTTCGCGACTGTCTTCTGCAGGCTTTTGTTCTTCAATTTTTTTTCTTCACACTCAGCAGCAGAGAAGTTTCCTGCAACTTCGATTCTTTCTCTCTGTCACTCTCTAAACTAACCCCTCACACTTGATAGATCTTCTATGGTATCCCAACACCTCTTTTATACTCAACAGGCGCTTTGAATCTCAACAAATCACTAGTTTAATTTAATATATTTTCTTTCCTTTTTCTCGGAGATAATTTCCCTGTTTGATCTCCTCACACGTCTACATCTGTAGAGACCCAACGAAACACGTTGCTACACATTTTATATTGAGTTAAACTCTCTCATGCCATACACAAATCCTCCAATTATAGCACACCTTCCCGGAAATAAACCCGAGAATATATATCTTCTCTGATTTATCAAACTCCGGTAATATGTCCAATTCCAATCGAGTCCAACAACGTACAAAATGAAATAGGTCATTCGGCAACCACTTCCGACCAAAATTCCGATTAAATTTCAGCCAAATCACTTCCACAAATATACGCAGATGAGCAGTCAAACCCGTGAACCCTGTTTTCTTTAAATCCAACTATCCAGCCAATTCTAAACGATTCCAAGACCATTACTAACCCTGTTAAGCCCAATATAACTTACCCAATTGATTTCAGCGCTTTAGTCTCTTCCTAATTCCCTCAAAATCCAAACCTTAAATTCTGTTCCTTTAAAACCAAATTTCCCGCCAAATTTCCAAATTCAAATTGTTGAAGATGACCGCCCCTTATCCAATCCGGGGGTGCATTTAGCAGTTGGGGTGTATTTAGCAATCTTCGGGGTGAGAATAGCAAATTGTGGGGTATAAGAAGTAATTTTGGGTTGTAAATTGCAAAAACTCCTCTGGATGCTTTTATCAACTCCTTCGGTTGCCTTTAACACATATCTGGAGTCCCCTTAGTAGTTTTTCGAGCCGATTTCTCCATAAGAGATTATTTCACCAAAAACACCTACAAATACATAAAACAAACAAATAAGTACAAAATCGAGTACTAACAATACACATAATAGAGATCAAAATAGACACATAAATGCGTCTATCACCAACGTTGACCCGCGTTGACTCCTTTGAGTGGTGACGTGTTTAACTGTTGACTTGATTTATTTTGTTTACACCCTCCAAAATAATAATATATTTTTATTACATCCCCAACTCTAATCTTCATCTTCTTTTCATCGCATCTTCTGCTACTACATCCAGATTCTCTTGAGCATCAGTTCCATTTGTCGTCATTCTCGAAACTAAATTAGCGACACTAATCTAAATAATCATAGTAGAATCCATTCAGATTCTCTTGAGCAGCAGTTTCATTTTTCGTCTTTCTCGAAACTAAATTGGCGACACTAATCTAAACAATCATAGTAGAATCTTTAAGCAATTATAGGAGAATCATAGTAAAATCAGACACAATCATTTTAATCCTCTGTCGATCCGTAGCTAAATTAGATAACGCATCAGAAACATCAATTTGAGAATCTGGTGACAAGGACCCTTGTGCTAATAATCTAAACACCTCCTTCAACAATAATCAGGTGACACAAACCCTTGTTTCGATCATAGTTCATTGGCAGCTTCAACACGATGAGATAAAGAGGCCATATCGAAAACAACAGTAAAAGACCATAACCATGATAAAATTGGATCATTACAAGCAATTCGACAAATTGAGTGAAAATTTTCAGTGATCTGGGTGAGTTTGAATTCGTTGAAAACTTGAGAAACATCAGCTGTCATTGGATAACAAACCCAAAATCCATCGTATACAGTTTACACAATAAAAAACCCCAAATCCCAACCCTTGGTTAAACGATTCAAGTAGTATTCAGAGTTCTTTCAATTCGTAACATCATGACCAGATACCAAACCCCACTAAAAAAATCCCCAAATTGTTAACACTTATTTCAATCAGAAAACCATAATTCTATCACCAATGGTTGATGAGTTGATGGAGGGGAATGTAATTTAAGGAGATTTTGATGGAGGAGCTGCTGTAAAGTTCTTCATCTCCCCCTCTCTACTCAGCCTCAGCTCATTTTCGTCTTCCCTTGTAGACACAACAGTGACACCAGCTTTCTCTTAAATTCGTCCACCAACAGCCATCAGAGAGCTCAATCAAAACTCAATTTCTCATAACTAACACGAATTCAGTCATCATCTTCAATTACATCTAACCCTAATTCCACCGGTTATATCTCTTCTCGGCTTCAACAGACTAAATTCCTCACCATATTTGAACCCTTCGATTCATGGCAGCAGCTTCTCATCATTTAACATCAAATCCCTCCAGTCTTCTTTTATTTCAACAGCAGCTCCGCGTTGTTCTTCCCTGATTTGATTAGGAATCCATCTCAGATTCATGTAGAACTCAAATTAAAAACGCTCATTTGTTCATCCAACCAATTAACGGCATCTGCAGCATCAACTCTTTCCCCTCAATCTTCATTTGCGAAACTCAAATATTTATCACCGTCTCTCAGTTGGAAGCAGCAACCTTCACCGGAAGAAGCTAATGAGAAAATCCAAAGAAAATGAAGGTGGGAGGGAGTTGAGATGAAATATTAAAATGAATTATAATTTGAGGGCCACAAAAAAATTAATTTAGTCAAATACTTATACATGTCACCACTCAACGGAGTCAACGCGGGTCAACGTTAGTCTTTAGACCAAACACAAAAGTTGGACAAATGTTAGACCGAACCCAGTTTTTTGTCAAAAACCTAAGTACAAAAAACCAAAAAACTCATAATTTAAACACACTTGAAAATATAATCGACATGATTAGTAGATGTACGAGTACAAATATACATTGTAGTTCGTGAGTCGGTTCAGTCACAGTACCATACTGGTTTGGAAACTTATAACCAAAACCGAGTTCCGGAGTTCACAGAGCTTTTTAGGTTTGCGTACCAGTTTGTAAACTTTCCACCAAACCAAAATTCCGGAGTTCACAAGACTTATTAAGTTTGCGTACCGGTTTGGAAACTTAAAGACTGTTGCCGATTCCAGAGTTCACAGAACTAAATCGGTTTGTGTACCGGTTTGGAAACGTTACCGAATTCAGGAACACATAACTGTCTTAGCTTGCACACTGCTTTGGATACTCACCCCCGGTTCTGTAACCACATTTCAAGAATGTTTTGCATACGAGTATGCATACCGAGCCGATTCACGAGTCACACTGATTTTCAGTATGATAAACATAAGAATACGTTTACCACTAATCTATAAGTGGATATGTATATAGCTACTCAGCTAGTTGTACGAATACATGTAATACGGGTTCAGACGTATAACAATTTTCCAGTCAAACTGGTACCATTGTCTTGTATCCGAATCAATAGTAGTTCTATATTTCTCTGAATCAATTCGAAACATTCTTGAATAACATCAATGACACGTATCACTGTTCCATCCTATTTCCGAATGATAAACTTGAATCATGATTTTGATTCTGAATATTAAATTGTCCTAAACCGAAATTCATCAAGTATGAACAAATGTTTATTAAGCTTAGTCATTATATTTCGAGAAATTCACTAACTAGAATTAGTTCTCGACTCGAAATTCTTGTCTTCGTAATTTCAAGTTGCAATGATTCTGAACGTGTTCAACTCAGTATCGTTGTTGTTAAAGAACCGATTCCATAGCGATAACAACTTTTGAAAAAAAATATTCTCAATCGTCGTTATACAGAAACATAGTATTATTCCTTTCTCCAAAGTTCAATTGTATCTCAACTATAAAGTAATACTACGGTTGAAAAGGAGGGGGTCTAAAAACCACACCCAATATTTCGTTTGTCAATATGAATAGACAAACTCCAATATACTTTCAAGAGAATTAACTAGATAGTAGACTCAATCTAGAGAAAAGTATATCAAAGAGTTTCATATCTCTGTTTCACAATGTAATCAGCAAATCAAACCGATAGAAATCCGCGAACCTGATTATTATGTGAAATAACTTGAACAGTACCAAAGACCAATATTCAAGGATTAATCAATTTCAATCAACAACCAAAGGTTAGATTTACCAATTGACCAATTCAACGCACAACCCGTGATATTTCAATTATATAACAAAATATAATGCGGAAAAGAAATAACACAGACACCAGAATTTTGTTAACGAGGAAAACCGCAAATGCAGAAAAACCCCGGGACCTAGTCCAGCTTTGAACACCACACTGTATTAAGCCGCTACAGACACTAGCCTACTACCAATGAACTTCGGACTGGAATGTAGTTGAACCCTAATCAATCTCGCACTGATTCAAGGTACATTCGTGCTCCTTACGTCTCTGATCCCAGCAGGATACTACGCACTTGATTCCCTTAGCTGATCTCACCCACAACCAATAGTTGCTACGACCCAAAGTCGAAGACTTGATAAACAAATCTGTCTCACACAGAAAAGTCTATTGGAATTGATAAATTTGTCTCCCACAAAAATACCTACGAGTTTTGTTCCGTCTTTTGATACATCAAGGTGCACAGGAACCAATTAATAAACCGGACTTGTATTCCCGAATAACAACCTAGTATTATCAATCACCTCATAGTAATCTTAATCGCATGGTAGCGAAACAAGATATTGTGGAATCACAAACAATGAGACGAAGATATTTGTGACTACTTTTTATCTTGCCTATCGAAGAATCTCGAGCAAATCTTAGAGAAGATAGTACTCAATAGGATAGAACAGGGCAAGATCAGAACAACTACAGAGAAAATAATTCAGTCTGGCTTCACAATCCCAATGAAGTCTTTAAGTCGTTAACCTACATGTTTTCGTGAAAAACCTAAGGTTAAAGGAGAATCGACTCTAGCTTATACAACTAGTATCACAAAGGAGGTGTGGGGATTAGGTTTCCCAGTTGTTGGAGTTCTCCTTTATATAGTTTTCAAATCATGGTTTGCAATCTAAGTTATCTTGGTAACAAAGAATTCAATATTCACCGTTAGATGAAATCCTGATTAGATTCAAGCTAATATCTTTCAACCGTTAGATCGAACTTAGCTTGGTATACTCAAATGAAATGTACCTTCATTTAGGTTTAAGTAACCGTACCTAAACGTGTAAACCATGTTGGCTCAACAGTAGTTAACCGAGGTTAGCTATATGAACACTCTCATATCAACCTTATTCATCTTAACCATAACTAGTTCAAATGACTCAAATGAAACTAGTTAAAAATTTGTTCAATTGCTATATTCTCATAGAAGTGTACAAGAACATAATTGAAGCAAAATCAGTTTGATTCACTCGAATCAATTCATGAACATTATAGCCACGGTTTGCAAATAATGCATTCCTTAATATATAAATGTATTAGTTCATGAGCCAACCGATTTTAGAACTTTAACCACTCAAGTATGCATACGAGTACGCGTACCTGAGCAGCCGGTCTGGGTTTGGGTTTGCCAGTATGCGAACAGGTACGCATACTTGAGTACACTTCCAAAACCCAGCAGAAATTCCCGTACCTGTACCTTACGCAAGTATGCGTACTAGTATGTGTACTTGGTACACGGAATTTCACAACTACAAGTACGCATACGGGTATGCATACTTTAGTTCCGGTCATGGATCACATACATGCAAGAATGCACACTATGTTCAATGATGGTTAAGTATTCTAAACTCTATTTCAATCATTGAAACTTTCTTAGAGGATGACAATAGCCGTTTTCACACACTATTAGCATCAAAGCAATTTTCAAGTTATTGAAATAATCATAACGAAACATTCCAAGTCTACACCAAATGATTGTATCACACAAACCATGTAAGATGTTACTCGGCGAATTTCACACGATCATCTTTTGACTTTCTTCAAGAATATAAGATGAACTTGGTTGAAGCGAAAGCTTACCAACACATATTTCGAGAAATGTGTAAGCGAGTTAAACTCTGCTCGAAATCTCAAATGTGTATAATCGACAACTATATAGTAATACGACTTTTGTCTTAATATAGGAGATAGAGTAGAAATAGACTTTCTAAGTGATAGATGAGTTTTAGTCTCCACATACCTTTTGTTGATGAAGTTCCACAAGCTCTCTTTAGTAGTTCTTCGTCTTCAATTGATGAATGTCGTGAAGTCTAATGCTCAATCTATCCTAGTCCGAGACATCACTATAATTAGACTAGAAATCAAGACTTATAGAACATTGACAATCAAGCTTGAGGTAGCAACGCTTGCGAGTTCGACCGAGCAGTGCTCTAACAACGGCAATATGTTTCTCCCCCTTAATTAATACTTACATCTTTTGCATAATAGGTAAAACCTATAGATTTTTGATTCACTCCCCCTTACATAATGATCCGTAAACCATATGTATGTAGTATGAAACTACTAAATAATTCTCCTCTTTTTTGTCAATAAAATTGACAAAAGTACGAAAATCGCGGGATCGTAATGAAAACAATCAAAAGGTACGTCAAGTCTTAAGGAAGTTTTGACATAGTTAAAATCCAACTCCTCATATCAACTTTTTCAGATGATATCACATAGTAATAAATACTTATCGCTCATCTAGGAGATTAAAAAGATACAAGCATCCCTTTTCAAATTCCACGGCTACACTCCCCACAAAGATATTGCAATTAAGGACAAGTTCATTTAAGAACTCTTTCCCATTTGATGTCATTCCCAAGAGAACAACATGAGTGACCTCGCTTTATAAAAAGAAGAATTTTGTTGGACATTAACAAATCACATGGATTTGTATTCGAAAATTGAATTAAAATAATCTCGACGCCAGTTCAGACAAAAAATAATTTTTAATCGATATGACTCAACATAAGAAAATCTTACGGAGTGTTTCAAGCAGTAGCAAACACAAAAGTGTGATCACAACACTACACCAAAACCAGGATTTTGTAACAGTGCAACCTGTCACAATTTATTTTTCAGTCACTGATACATCTGTGATAAGTCTTGCAACAGTTATAATTGTTATTAAATTTTGTATTCGTGATAATTATTAGGAATATTAAATTCTTTTATTAGTCACAATAATATTTGTTGACAATTTTACAGACAATCACAATTATAATTCAAAGTGATGATTCCACCTAAATATTTCACCACATCTAAAACAACCCCAAAATTATAACACTTTGAATTTTACTTGTCACTAATTTTCCCACATTTGTACAAATTAACAATTATATTTCATTTCTATAAATCAAAATACATTTTTCTTTTTCTTTTTAATTTTCTTAATATTAGAAAACAGGATCAAGACCAAGTCAACAAGTCATGACTTTATAGAAATTTGACTTTGACATATCTGCTTCTTCCGAAGACGGTGAAAATTACCAGACTACCCTTATCAGAATAAGCGCCATAAAAATTCTGAAGATTGTGAAAATGACCAGACTACCCTTATCGGAAATAAGTAAAATAAATATTACAACCTGTTAAAATGCCAATATTACCCTTAATGGAAAAAGTGCAACAAAATATTATGTAGACCGTGAAAATGACCAGACTACCCTTATCAGAAATAAGTGAAGTAAATATTACAGACTGTGAAAATGACCATATTACCCTTAATGGAAATTAGTGCAATAAATATTATGGAAACTGTAAAAATGACCAGACTACCCTTATCGGAAATAAGTAAAGTAAATATTACGGATTGTGAAAATAACTATACAACCCTTATAAGAAATAAGTAAAGAAAATATTACAGACTGTGAAAATGACCATTTTACCCTGCCGGAAATAAGTGCAGTAAATATTATGGAGACTATAAAAATGACCAGACTACCGTTATCGGAAATAAATAAAGGAAATATTACACATTTTGAAAACGACCATATTACCCTTATTGTGAAAATGACCATATTACCCTTACTAGAAATAAATGCAATAAATATCATGGAGACTATGAAAATGACTATATTACCCTTACTAGAAATAAGTGCAATAAATATCATGGAGACTATGAAAATGACCAAACTACCCTTATCAGAAATAAGTAAAGTAGATATTACTTACAATGAAAATGACTATTTTACCCTTACTGGAAATAAGTGTAATAAATATTATGGAGACTATGAAAATGACCAGATTATCCTTATCAGAAATAAGTAAAGTAAATATTACAGACTGTGAAAATGACCATATTACCCTTAGTGGAAATAAATGTAATAAATATCATGGAGACTATGAAAATGACCATACTACCCTTACTGGAAACAAGTGCAATAAATATCATGGAGACTATGAAAATGACCATATTACCCTTATCAAAAATAAGTAAATTAACTATTACAGACCATGAAAATGACCACTTTACCCTTATTGGAAACATATGCAATAAATATTATGGAGACTGTGAAAATGACCAGACTACCCTTATTGGAAATAAGTAAAGTAAATATTACAGACTGTGAAAATGACAATATTACCCTTACTGGAAATTAGTGCAATAAATATTATTGAGAGTGTGAAAATGACAAGACTACCCTTATTAAAAATTAGTTAAGTTAATATTTCAGATTGTGAAAATGACCATATTACCCTTATTAGAAATTAATTCAATAAACATCATGGACACTATAAAATGACCAAACTGTCCATATCAAAAATAAGTCAACTAAATATTATAGTCTGTGAAAATGACCATTTTGCCCTTTTTGGTAATAAGGTTAATAAATGTTATGGAGACTGTGAAAATGACCAAACTACCCTTCTCGAAAATAAGTAAAGTAAATATTACAAAATATGAAAATGACCATATTACCATTAATGAAAATTAGTGCAATAAATATTATGGAGACTGTCAAAATGACCAGACTATCCTTATCGGAAATAAGTAAAGTGAATATTACAGTCAGTGAAAATGACCATACTACCCTTATTGGAAATAAGTGCAATAAATATTCTGGAGACTTGCAAAATGACCAGACCTCCCTTTTCGGATATGAGTAAAGTATATATTACAGTCTGTGAAAATGACCATTTTACCCTTTGGGGAAATAGGTGCAACAAATGTTATGGAGACTATGAAAATGACCAGACTACCCTTATTAAAATAAGTAAAGTAAATATTACAAACTGTGAAAATGACCATATTACCCTTAATGGAAATTAGTGCAATACTATGAAAATGACCAGACTACCCTTATCAAAAATAAGTAAAGTTAATATTTCAGACTGTGAAAATAACTAGATTACCCTTACTAGAAATTAGGGGTGTCAACGGGTCCGGGTCCTCCCGGGTATCACTAGACCCGGACCCGGACCCTACTTATAAAGATCGGGTCCGGTTCCTAACGGTTCCGGATCCGGTTCCTAAATTTGTGGACCCAGAACCGGACCCGTTTAAATACCCGGGTACCCGTCGGTTCCGGGTACCCATTGGGTCTAAAGAAAACTATTTAAAAAATCTCAAAAACTTAATATATTTCTCTTTTTAGCTTGGATTTAAGTAATTTTTATAAAAAATTATTATTATTTCTTATGAATGTACTAAATAAAGATTAAATGTAAGAGAAAAAATTTAAATGAGTAAAATATCAAAGCTAAAACTAGAAAAAATACTTATAATTTTGCTAAAACATGAATAAAAGAATGAATAAACGGGTACCCGATACCCGCGGGTACCCAATGGGTATTACCCGTTTGGACCCGTTTAAATTCGCTCCAATCGGGTAATTACCCGCCGGGTCCTAAGTAGCTAATGGGTCCAACTTTAGGATCCGGAACCGGACCCTAATATACCGGGTCCGGTTCCGGATCCGGGTAATGGGTACCCATTGACAGCCCTACTAGAAATTATTGCAACAAATATCATGGAGACTATAAAAATGACTGAACTGCCCTTATCAAAAATAAGTAAAGTAAATATTATAGTCTGTGAAAATGACCAATTTACCTTAGTGGAAATAAGTGCAATAAATGTTATGGAGACTGTGAAAATGACCCGACTACCCTTATAAAAATAAGTAAAGTAAATATTGCAAACTGTGAAAATGATCATATTACCCTTAATGGAAATTAGTGCAATAAATATTATGGAGACTGTGAAAATGACTAGAATATCCTTATCGTAAATAAGTAAAGTAAATATTACAGATTGTGAAAATGACCATATTACCCTTATTGGAAATAAGTGCAGTAAATATTATGGAGACTGTGAAAATGATTATTGCCGTAAGGGTAAAATGGTCATTTTCTGGTTAGGAAAAATGGTCATTTTCACAGTCTATAATATTTACTTAACTTATTTTCGATAAGGGTAGTTTGGTCATTTTCTTCGTCACCTTGATATTTATTGCACTAATTTCCAGTAAGGGTAATTTGGTCATTTTCACTGTCAATGATATTTACTTTACTTATTTCCGAAAAGTGTAGTCTGGTCGTTTTCACAATCTCCATAACATTTGTTGCACTTATTTCCCCTAAGGGTAAAATGGTCATTTTCACAGACTGTAATATGTACTTTACTCATATCCGAAAAGGGTGGTCTGGTCATTTTCACAGTCTCCATAACATTTATTGCACTTATTTCCAGTAAGGTTAGTATGGTCATTTTCAATGTCTATAATATTCACTTTACTTATTTCTGATAAGGACAGTCTGGTCATTTTGATAGTCTCCATAATATTTATTGCACTTATTTCCAGTAAGGGTAAAATAGTCATTTTCACAGTCTGTAATATTTACTTTACTTGTTTTTTATAAGGGTAGTCTGGTCATTTTCACAGTCTCCATAATATTTATTTCACTAATTTCCAGTAAGGGTAGTATGGTCATTTTCACCGTTTATGTGATATTTATTGTACTTATTCCCAATAAGGGTAGTTTGGTCATTTTGTTAGTCTCCATAACATTTATTGCACTTATTTCCCCTAAGGGTAAAATGGCCATTTTAGCAGACTGTAATATTTACTTTACTCATATCCGATAAGGGTGGTCTGGTCATTTTCACCGTCTGTGTGATATTTATTGCACTTATTTCCAATAAGGGTAGTTTGGTCATTTTGGTAGTCTCCATAACATTTATTGCACTTATTTCCCCTAAGGGTAAAATGGTCATTTTTTCAGACAGTAATATTTACTTTACTTATTTTCATAAGGGTAGTCTGGTCATTTTCACTAATTTCCAGTAAGGGTAGTATAGTCATTTTCACCGTCTGTGTGATATGTATTTCACTTATTTCCAATAAGAGTAGTTTGGTCATTTTAATAGTCTCCATAATATTTATTGCACTTCTTTCCAGTAAAGGTAGTATGGGCATTTTCACTGTCTGTAATATTCACTTTACTTATTTCCGATAAGGATAGTCTGGTCATTTTGACAGTCTCCGTAATATTTATTGCACTTGTTTCCAGTAAGGGTAAAATGGTCATTTCAGAAGTCTATAATATTTACTTAACTTATTTCCGATAAGGGTAGTCTGGTCATTTTCTTTGTCACCTTGGTATTTATTGCACTAATTTCTAGTAAGGGTAATATGGTCATTTTCACTGTCAGTGATAATTATTTCCGAAAAGTGTGGTCTGGTCATTTTCACAGTCTCCATAACATTTGTTGCACTTATTTCCCCTAAGGGTAAAATGGTCATTTTCACAGATTGTAATATATACTTTACTCATATCCGAAAAGGGTGGTCTGGTCATTTTCACAGTCTCCATAATATTTATTGCACTTATTTCCTGTAAGGGTAGTATGGTCATTTTCACTGTCTATAATATTCACTTTACTTATTTCCGATAAGGATAGTCTGGTCATTTTGACAGTCTCCATAATATTTATTACACTTATTTCCAGTAAGGGTAATATGGTCATTTTCATAATCTGTAATATTTATTTCACTTATTTCCGACAAGGGTAGTACAGACATTTTCACTATCTACATGATATTTATTGCACTAATTTCTAGTAAGGGTAATATGGTCATTTTTACTATTTGTACTATTTACTTTACTTATTTCCGATAAGTGTAATATGGTCATTTTCTTAATCTGTAATATTTACTTTACTTATTTCCGATAAGGGTAGTCTGGTCATTTTCACTCTAGTAGTATTTGAACCTGTGTTGATCAATTCTGATATATTTCGTCTTCAGTCCATCCGAACGAGAAACTCAAGTCTAACTCTAGTAGTTTTTGAAATTGTGTTGATCAATTCTGATATATTTCGTCTTCAGTTTATCTGAACGAGAAACTCAAGTATAACTCTAGTAGTATTTGAACCTGTGTTAATCAATTCTGATATATTTCGTCTTAAGTTTATCCGAACGAGAAACTCAAGTATAACTCTAGCAATCTTTGAACCTGTGATGTTCGAATCTGACATATTTCGTATTCAGTTCATCCGAACGTGAATCTCAGGTCTAACTCCAGTAATCTTTGAACCTATGATGTTCGAATCTGATATATTTCGTCTTCAGTTCATCCGAACGAAACTCAGGTCTAACTCTAGTAATCTGATATATTTTATCTTCAGCTCATCCGAACGAGAAACTCAGGTCTAACTCTAGCAATCTTTGAACCTTTGATTTTCAAATCTGATATATTTCGTCTTCAGTTCATCCGAACGAGAAACTCAGGTCTAACTCCAGTAATCTGATATATTGTGTCTTCAGTTCATCCGAATGAGAGACTCAGGTATGAATCTAGGAATCTTCGAACCTGGGATGTTCAAACTTGATATATTTCCTTTCCAATTCATCCGAATGAGAGACTCAGGTCTAACTCTAGTAATCTTTGAACCTGGGATGTTCAAACCTGGTATATTTCGTCTCCAGTTCATCCGAATGACAGACTCAGGTCTGACTCTAGTAATCTTCGAACTTGGGATGTTCAAACCTGATATATTTCGTCTCCAGTTCATCCGAATGAGAGACTCATATTTGAATATAGTAATCTTCGAACCTGGGATGTTCAAACCTGATATATTTCGTCCCCAGTTCATTCGAATGAGAGACTCAAGTCTGAATCTAGGAATCTTCAAACCTGGGATGTTCAAACCTGATATATTTCCTTTCCAGTTCATTCGAATGAGAGACTCAGGTCTAACTCTAGTAATCTTCGAACCTGGGATGTTCAAACCTGATATATTTCCTTTTCAGTTCATCCGAATGAGAGACTCAGGTATAACTATAGTAAACTTCGAACCTGGGATGTTCAAACCCGATATATTTCGTCTCTAGTTCATTCGAATGAGAGACTCAGATCCGAATCTAGTAATCTTCGAACCTGGGATTTTCAAACCTGATATATTTCCTTTCCAGATCATCTGAATGAGAGACTCAGGTCTAACTATAGTAATCTTTGAACCTGGGATGTTCAAACTTGATATATTTCCTTTCCAGTTCATCAGAATGAGAGATTCAGGTCTAACTATAGTAATCTTCGAACCTGGGATGTTCAAACCTGATATATTTCGTCTCTAGTTCATCCGAATGAGAGACTCAGGTCTGAGTCTAGTAATCTTTGAACCTGGGATGTTCAAACCTGATATATTTCCTTTCCAGTTTATCTGAATGAGAGATTCAGGTCTAATTCTAGTAATCTTCGAACCTGGGATGTTCAAACCTGATATATTTCGTCTCCAGTTCAACCGAATGAGAGACTCAGGTCTGAATCTAGTAATCTTTGAACCTGGGATGTTCAAACTTGATATATTCCCTTTCCAGTTCATCCAAATGAGAGACTCAGGTCTAACTCTAGTAATCTTCGAACCTGGGATGTTTAAACCTGATATATTTCGTCTCCAGTTTATCCGAATGACAGAATCAGGTCAGACTCTAGTAATCTTCGAACCTGGGATGTTCAAACCTGATATATTAGTTCATCCGAATGAGAGACTCATATCAGAATCTAGTAATCTTCGAACCTGGGATGTTCAAACCTGATATATTTCCTTTCTAGTTTATCTGAATGAGAGACTCAGGTCTAACTCTAGTACTCTTCGAACCTGGGATGTTCAAACCTGATATATTTCGTCTCCAGTTCAACCGAATGAGAGACTCAGGTCTGAATCTAGTAATCTTTGAACCTGGGATGTTCAAACTTGATATATTCCCTTTCCAGTTCATCCAAATGAGAGACTCAGGTCTAACTCTAGTAATCTTCGAACCTGGGATGTTTAAACCTGATATATTTCGTCTCCAGTTTATCCGAATGACAGAATCAGGTCAGACTCTAGTAATCTTCGAACCTGGGATGTTCAAACCTGATATATTAGTTCATCCGAATGAGAGACTCATATCAGAATCTAGTAATCTTCGAACCTGGGATGTTCAAACCTGATATATTTCCTTTCTAGTTTATCTGAATGAGAGACTCAGGTCTAACTCTAGTACTCTTCGAACCTGGGATGTTCAAACCTGATATATTTCGTCTCCAGTTCATCCGAATGAGAGACTCAGGTCTAACTCTAGTAATCTTCGAACCTGGGATGTTCAAACCTGATATATTTCGTCTCCAATTCATCCGAATGAGAGACTCAGGTCTGAATCTAGTAATCTTTGAACCTGAGATGTTCAAACTTGATATATTTCCTTTCCAGTTCATCCGAATGAGAGACTCAGGTCTAACTCTAGTAATCTTCGAACCTGGGATGTTCAAACCTGATATATTTCGTCCCCAGTTCATCCGAATGAGAGACTCAGGTCTGAATCTAGGAATCTTCAAACCTGAGATGTTCAAACCTGATATATTTCCTTTTCAGTTCATCCGAATGTGAGACTCAGGTCTAACTCTAGGTCCCTTCGAATATATAAATTAATAACTCTGCAATTTATATAAATTTAGTTTTACATTTATGCTAATTTGGTAAAGAATGATTCCACTATTACTTGGTTTTTCTTAAAATTGATGTCACATTGAATTTCATCTTGGATTTTTCTTAACATTAAAAAAGTTTTTTGTTTGTCGTTTCCTGATGCAATAAAAACCTATTCAATATCTTTGCAGCTTTGATAGCTTCTTTAAGGGAAGGTGGCTGTGTAACTACACTTTCATCTTCAACTTCCACATCATCACTTTCGTCTTTTCCCATGACACTCTCACATATTTCTTCGTCAGTCAACAAATCTGAAATAATATCCTTTTGAAGGAAGTTTAAAAGAAATTCAACATCCATTCCACTGTGATAATTCAATCCATTGATTAGATTTCACAATTCTCTACTTCCTTCATTATCTAATGATTTACTTGGATACTTTGATCCGGTGTCATCCATTGAACGAATCTTACAATGACGTAAACAATTTGCAATGGAATAAGGTATATTGGTTCATTTTGTTGATTATTTTGTAAGAACTTTGATAAATTAATAAATTAATAATTATTAATTTATGCGATTATTTAATATCGCGATAAATTGATAAATTTTATCGGCCGACGCTATTAATTTATAGGGGTTATACTGTACTGGTATTGCATTATTTAGGCAATCAGAAAGTGTCGTTGACTAAAGTCAAACTACCATTGTATCAGGACTTTTATTGACTTGGACGAGGATATGTGGATAGTGTCGTCACCCTAGTAGATATTTTGGAGATCGGGTCTTGTCATTCATCCAGCTAGCGCTGCACAACGGTCGGTCAGTTCGGTTTTCAGGTGAAATCGTGGACTGAACTGTACAAAGCTCGGTTCTTCCAATTCAAACTGAAACTGAACTGTTTATCTACCGGTTCGGTTGTGAACTGAACTGACACGGTTCAGTTATTTTTTCGGTTTTAAATTGAAACCGAACAATACCTTGTACCTGCTGAAAACTATAAACTGAAGTAGATATAAACTGATAAAAAAAAACAAGTCTTAATAAACTGATAAACCCACAGACATAGTCTTAAAAAACCAAGTAATAAACCCACACACAGTCTTAATAAACCAAGTAAAGAGAGGATTCTAAAACCAAGGATACTAAAGTTCAAAAACCAGTAGTCTTGAAGTTTAACATAACAAAAGAAAGGTAGCATCAGTATGAACTAAGCTGACTGCATTCCAAGCAAAATACTGCATCAATATGAGCTTTAAACCAAGTAAAAGACTGCAGTCCATTTCAATCATCCCATCAATTTTCAACCTTCAAATCTCTGGCAATGGTCCCAAAATTTCTGTGATTAATACAAAGAAGAAAGGCAACACAAATAAGAAAACAGAATGACTCAAAATCAAAACAGATGAAAAGTTGAAAGCAATACAAATTTTAAGTCAAAAAATAAGAAGAGAGAGTCCATTACCATCCTCGATGCTAGCATTATCATCCGGTACATAGTCAGATATGAAATCAAGAGAAATGGGGTGTTGTAACCAGCTTTGCGCACAGATAAGTGCCTCAACTGTCCTGGCAGACAATGAGCTTCTCCATGGAGTAAGAATACGCTTTCTTGTACTGAATGCAGAATCGGATGCAACTGAAGAGACGGGTATAGCAAAAAAATCCAATTCTGCATAAAAATGCAAACTATATGAGCTTTGAAAATTGAAACTCTTTAAGAACATTATACATGTACAACATAACTCTCTTCTAGCCTTCAAGCTAGTGACTAGTCTCAGACTCTCACGAGTACATAACTCATACGAAATCTAATAGGAACAGGCCATGATCTAATCCTTATGCGTCGAAAGACTCGAAACTGATCCACTAAATTCATGAAAAATAAACAAAACAACTTAACTTCTTTGCAGGTCCATGACAAACTATCTAGATACCAGCCTACCATTGTAATTCATGGCTAGTATTAGAAGCCAATAAACAAAATTTCTTTGGTTGCAATTCTATCCATTGCAATCCTTATGTTACAACATCAATTTCTAGCCAATAAGCTTGAGTTCATCATTCATGGCAACTAATTCTTTTTCTTAATGCAGAAACTTTAAAAGTTATATTCAGAACCTAACAAAATAACACACTCTTATCAAACTGAAAAATGAACACTTGCAAATATTTCATATACCCAAAATTAAAAGAACAACTCTAGAACCCAACACTTGCACCTGACATGAACATCTCTAAATCTATTTTCCTTGCACAAAAGAAGTAAAAAACAAAGAAAAATCTCTAGATGGAAAAAAAAATATTTGTTACCTGCTCCTCTAAGTCTTAACGCAACTATACTGATGAAGAACTCCTGCTCCTCCTCTCAGTCTTTCTGCATATAAATAAAAAACAGAAAAAATAATTAAAAAGAAATTGATTGACAACAAAAATCGATTGATAAACAGAAACTAAAAAGAAATCAATCGGTTGATTTACTTCAACAAATTGAAACCCTAAACCCAAACAAAAGAACAAATAGAGAAACCCTAGTAATGAAAAACACTAAAAAAATCTCTGAAAAGGAAGAAACACAAGTTACCTGCTCCTCAAAGTCTTAACACAAACACAACTATACAGTCTATAATTGATGAAGAACTGTTGTTGCTCCTCTCAGTCTTTCTGCATATTACAAAAAACAGAAAAATAATTAAGACCCATATCGATTGACAACAAACATGGATTTATAAACAGAAACTAAAAACAAATCAATCCATTGGTTTTGTTCAACAAACTAAGAAACCCTAGAAACTGAAAACTAACAAAAGAACAAAAAAAAGAAGAAAGTAAGGAAAAATAGAAGAGGAAACTAAAAAGAAATCAATAAATTGGCTTGCTAGAGGTGGTGACGATCGATGGAGAGGTGATGGAGGTGGTTCTCTGATGAGTAGTGGTGGAGGCGACTGGTGAGGTAAGAGAAATGGAAAGAAAAAAATGAAATCAGGTGAACCAGCTGAGAGTTTAAGTAGTTAGGGTTTTAGATATAGACGGTTAGGATTGATTAGGGTGATACAAATCAAGGGTCTATATTCATCGGTTTTATCGGTTCAGTTCGGTTCGACTTGACCATACAAACCGTAGACTGAACTGAAATATCAACCATTCTTGTGTTATGAACTGAAACTGACCGTTGGATGTACGGTTCAGTTCAGTTAAGGTTCGGTTCACCCCGGTTCGGCTCGGTTCCGTGCATCCCTACATCCAGCAGCTGTGAGTCCCACTCTTCTCTTAACCAAACCTAGTTAAACCTTATCGTTTTGCTGCCTCTTCTTCCATTTCTCTGCAAGTCCCCTCTTCTCTTCTCTCTCAACATTTTTCTGCCTCCGAAGAAAAATATCTTACCTCTCCAGATCCATCGGGTTTCTTACAAAAACTAACAGATCTTCATGAACACTACACCATGAACCAGGAGGAAAAACCATTTCCTTCTTCACTCCAGATCTATTTATATCATTATGTTCGATATAAAACCATTTTCTTCAATCTTAACTCAAAACCATTCTTCTTAACCATTTCCTTTTTCATCTTTGTTGTTATTGTGGTATTAATAGTTCTTCTTATTGGAACTAAAGTTACGGTTTAAATGTAATTTCCCCTTTTTCTCTCTTTGTTCTTGTTGATTTTGTTTGCTATTAGGGTTTGAAATCTCTTTTGGGTTTTATTGTAGGAGTTTTTAGAAGACGAACAATCAACCTCAGTTGGATTTCTTGAACTTCTCCAGGTATAAATTCTCCTCAACTTTTATTTGTTTTGAATTTTAATAACTCGGTTTTGTGAGCCTGATTTCTTATGTAGATTAAATCTCTTTATAAATTTTCAATTTCTATGTTTCTGATATTGGATTTCATGCTGTTTTAAAACATGACATGTTGTTAATCTCAATTTATATTTCAGTTTTCTTCATATCTGTCTTTGTCAATTTTCTAGGATTTATTTCTTTGTTTTGGTATTATTTAAACATGAGATGAAGATTGGGTTTCTCTTATCTTTCGGTTTATGTTTTGTGTTTAGAGATTTTTTATTCTAGGTTTACTTGTATGTTTTATGTGGAAGATTGTGGACAAATTTGTTTTATGAAGTAAAAATCTGTTTAACTTATTGATTTGTTTAGGGATATGAAAGTAATGAATCGTAGTGATCAATTATAAAATCTGAATTCTGGAGTTGATGAAGAGGTAACTAGATTAAATTTGGATGATTTTGTTTCCTTACTGACTAACTAAATAGCTAGTTAAGTGTTTTCTTATGTTTAATTGGATACCTATAAAAATCCAAGTTGCTTTATTTTCTGGCTTTATTTATTTGCTTGCCTTTGCTAAATTTGATTAAGTTTGTAGCCTCATCTGACTTGCTTTTCTGAAAATGTATCAATTTCTAATCTCAGTACATGTCTCTTATCTCCCAATCTCCTTGCTTCAATCTATCAATTCCTTTTAATCATTTTGAGCTTATTTTTAGGCATATCAAGTACTCATTTTGATGATTCTGTTTTAAAATGTATATATCTTATTTAAGTATGTTGTTGATTTTTCTTTTAAAGGGGTTTTCTTCTTTTTTCGTTTACTGTTTTGTGTTTTTCCCTCAGGAAGTTTACTTTTTTTATTCCCTATTGATAACAGAAAGTGATGGTTACAAATATATGTAGTTCTAAATTTTAATTTGAAATTAAGATTACTTTTGGTAATTATGGTTTGGGTGGTTGACTGATTCCTTTCAATGAATCAGTCCAAGCTTCAAATTGGCCTTTCATGTTGTTGGTGGTGTCGTTTAGCTGTATTTGCAGTTGGTATGTATCCAGGATAATTGCTTGTACTTATTTTCTGCCTTCCATGTTTGCGAGGAGGAGTTTCCAGTATAAGGTCTTGAGGTTTTGTAAAGATCTTATATGTCATAGTGATTTATTTTCAAATTGATGATTTTACGGTTTTTCTCAAACTGTCTGTACACAAGTCTGTACACAAGTACTGCTTGTTGGGAACATATCATCTAGGGGTTGGATGTAGTCACTGTTTTGATGTTCAATAATTCTCTAGGGTTCTTAATTTTTTCTTACTGGAAACTTGGTGATCTTGTTTATGTCTCCCAAGGAAATAGGATTATGCAGTCAGTATAGCTTGATTGAATTATTTTATTTATCTGGTGCTAATATATGGGTTTGGTCTGCTACAGATTCACCACCTCGGTGGCGGTACTGAATGCTACAAATTCACCACATGCAGTACCAATTGCTACATACCTCCGCGATCGTTGACAATATCAGTCAAGAGCAGAGAAGCATGATGAATTTGATTTTAGGGGTTCTCAAGCACAACAACTTCGGGGTAAGCTCGATTTGTGCTCGTATGTATGTATAAGGACTGTGTTAATAGATGAGTAGTATGGACTGTAAAACACTTAATATTATGCAGATAACTTAAGACAGTTCTGCACTATTACATAAGATGTATCTGCACTATTGGATAGATACAGATCTCTTGCTTTCTTTTTTCGTTCTTTCTATCTTTGTTTCTTTCTTGTGTTCTTTTAATTTTGTCATCGACTATCTTCTCTCTAGGATATCACAAAGACAATAACGAGCCTTTTGGAGTAGATACTATACTTTGGCTAACTGGTAGTGTCTGTATGATCTATGAGTGTTTCCATGATTGGTTATTAAACTATTATGTTGTTTACTGTAGCTAGTGCTAAATAAGACCTCTTCCTGGTGCCAACCGATTAATTGAACATTTGAAGGGACATGATGTACCTATGTCATAAGGTTCGTCTCTAGGGAAAGCATAGAAAATAAATTCACCTATCCCGAAGGTCAGGTTCCGCTAGATATTTATCCTATCTTAAACAACCAGATACTAGATTAGAGATTAACTCAATACATTCAGATTAATTTTTACATATTTGATCTTTCATCTCGTTACGTGTGTGTTTAGGATGGAAATAATCCTGAATTGTGAGATGCTTTTGCATATCTTACTATTATTCTTAACTGCGGATAAATTCCATTTATGCGTCCAATCTGCATTTGCTGCTTGATTTTGTTCTTAAGATTCTTTTAGGTGGTGAAGTTGTTGGATGTCGATCCTTCCAACGACCTTGTTATTGAGGGCACATTGTAAATGGTTTTTAATTTTTTTGCACATGCTTAAATTTCTAATGAAAAAATCATGTTGAAACCATTTGCCAGGCGTGTCTTTGGTATGAAATTCTTCTTGGTGTTCACTGAGTTTATAAGATGGTCATTAATATTGGTTGGAACCCATAATGTAACACTAAAAAGACTAGTGTAAGTGTCAATTATGATTAACCAATGGTTCTATTTTGTGCTTGTTGGATCCTGACACAACATAATATGCTATTACTGCAGGAACCTTGGCTACTTCATGATTTCAATGAGGATTTCTAAGGGGAAGAACCGCGTCTTGTGATTGTTAGTTATATGCGACCAGAGTTATTGACGTACTGTAATAATATATCATAACTGTCTTAAGTTATTTGTATTTACTAATCCATTACTTTTGCATTTAAAAGTAGGATTAACCCATCCCATACTACTCATTCCTTAAAGTCAATGCTATTATGGTTTTGTTGTTCTTACAAACATGTTGTGTGATTATTTTGTTCTAATTTCTTGCAGATGAATTTAAGTAAAGTAATATTCCCAACAATGAAGCAAATGCAGTTTCACCACCTGATCCTGCAGCTGTGAATGCAGTCATGTAGATAGCCTGAAACTGTTGCTTACTTCCGATGAAGCTGACAGAATTATTGGTGATCATGCTGAATAGTTTTTGCTACTTGCATAGTGTAGATTGTTGGGATGCAGTGCCCTATTTCTTTCTTTGTTGGAGGCTAGTTCCGCAAGAGTTAAAAGCCGATATCTGGAAGGGTTTGAGGTAACTCCCTGCTCACTGATTTGTGAAATCTAAGGATATCCATCTACTTTTGCTATGCATCTAGGTTTTATCTGCTTGTTGTTATCATGTTTTGCAACCTTCGCTGGTTCATTTTATTTTCTTCTTGTGAAGATTCCTGATGTAAAGAGATGAAGCTGGAATAAGCTAATGAATGTGAATGGTAAAAGTCTGTCATGAATATGAATGGGAAAATTCTGTAATGAATATTTTGCAGATTGGGAAATAAGAAACTGCAGGCCTGTAAACTGAAAGTCCAGGCCCGTGATAATGGACCTAGACTATCCATTTTATTTAATTGTAATTTAAAGATTTGTCACAGGAATAATTGTAACAAAAAGTGTCACTTAAAAGACACGTGTCATCATCTCAGTGTTGATGTAAGAAGACGACACGTGTCATAATCTCAGTGTTGATGTAAGAAGACGACACGTGTCATTCAAAGATATGTTACAAGAAATAGGTAACACTTATAGGTGTTACCGTAACCGTCACAAAAAGAGACACGTGTCCTCTACTAAATTGTTGCAAAATTCACTCACAGCTATAACTGTTGGAATTATTGTGACAAATTGGACATGCGTCGCCACCTTTAAATTAGGTTAATCGTTGTTGTTTTATTGTATAACGATTAGTAAGTGTGGCTTTAAATAATAGTTGTCACAAAAAAAACCGTTGCAACGGATAACAACAATTATTATCGCTTCTGCAACGGCGTATATGTGTTACAAATGTAAACAGTAACAGATATGCTCTGTGACAAAAACCTGGATTTGGTGTAGTGCAAGTAGATCAATACTACGAGAAAATTCTCAAAGAGTTTGTTCTATTATTCTTTTATCTATAATACAAAACAGCATGGGTTTTTGAGCATCGACGGTCAGATAACATTTTTAGAGACAAATGGGTGATCCGACCATCCCAATCTCATCCTAATAATAGACATCCGACGATCATGGTGTTTGTAACCCCTTTCATTATGAACCTTAATTTATTGATCTTTAATTAATGGATCACATAAATCAAGACATTAATTAATGGATAACATAAATAGATATTAATTAAAATATTAAATGTAGAAGCAAATAAAAAATGCTTATACCGTGTTGGTACGACACGGGTTATTTCTAGTAAATAAACATAATAGATTTAACTTCTGAGCATATATGAAATATTAGCTGATTCACGAAAACGTAAAGGCACAAATATGTCATAAGACTTTTGCAATAATTAAACTAATAATGATTACATACTGCAAGTTCATCTTCCAACAACTCTAGAACTTAAATAAATAAATCTAAACCCTAGTTATCCTTCTCAAAATAAGAATAAATTCTCATGAGAAGTTTCCTACATTAAAAAAAACTGATCTAAAAGAGTTTTACTTTGAGATTTCCAGACTATTTTCATAGTTTCTGTAGTCATCAAGCTCCTCTTCAATAAGATCCAATCTGGATTTCAACAAGTTTTATTTTCTCCTCAATCCTTTTTGTAGAGGCTTGTAGTTCAGATCTTAGTGCTTGAACTTGTTCTACAAACAAGGTTCAATTTGAGAGACAAGAGGTGAGTGTACCTTTGAATAGTGTAAGTGTTTATTGGAACTGTTGATTGAAACTCACAATTTGTGGATCATATAGTTCGATTATCTTGAGATTTATGTCTCTTTACTTTTTCGAGCTTTCTTCTGTTTGTGTATGTGTACCCTCATGTAGACGTTGATATTCGATAAGCTTGTTTTGCCCATAACTTCTTCGTCCGAACTTGGAATGACCTAATTCTTTTTGTACTATCTTTGTAATTGAATTATCTTCAATATGGTGATGATAAATCCTTAATTTGAATGAGTTAAGCTTGGTCTTTGGCCCGTTTCTTGATTTTGAGCATCTTTGCTCACACTTCTTATACTTTTCTTCGACTTGGGCACTTGGATACTTGCAATACTTCTTTTCTTAGATCTTTTTAGCACTTTGTAGCTCCTTTTCACCTAATAGATACAAATAAGAGAAAAAAAAGAGTAATAACAAGAATACATGCATCAATAATAGCCAACATGATATGTGCACCCTAATTCTTTGCTCTCCTCACCGTATTCATAATAAGGCATTTCTTGGTGAGGATGCACTTTCAACACAATCAAGTTGTGTTGGGGTGAACAATGTCTTGCTCACCACGGGTGGTTGAAACAAACTTTTCCGCATCTATGGATTTTTCACCATCTATAGTTTTTGGCTTATTTATTTTCTTCTTCCACCAATTCTTGCATTTCACTTTTGGATTATCATGAAGGGGATCACTTTTAGACCCATTCATATCTAAATCCATCTTTCCCAAGAAATTTTTGACTTCCAACATCATGGATTTTGCCTTTTCCATAGTCATGGAATTTTCTAGTAGATCATTCCTTTTCACACTCAATGCATCATTGACTTTCTTTGATACCCACTTCTGAGTGTGATTAGGAACAACCGGAACCTTCTTTATTCTTTTCAAGGTTTTTCGAAAGAGAATTGGATTGACTATTCTTTTGCAAGTTAGTTTTTCTCCAATTGGGACCATCGGATCTTGTCTTCGTCTTTACAAAGTTAACCTTTTTAAAATTATTACAACTGTGAAAAGGCTTTGTATGACGTCTATAGGAAAATCTTGGTTTATCACAACACTGATTCCTTTGCCTAAAGGTTGGACAGCTATAACCTGTAATATTAAGGGGATTAACCTTAACATATAATATAAGTTTCATAACTTCTTGTAGTACCAAAACAAGAACATCATGAAGTTTCTCATTCCTTATACGAAAACGACATCCCCTTTGTAGGTGACCTTTATTTCTGCAATAATAGCAAACATAAGGAATGTTCTTACCTGGATTCTTGTGTGCCGGCTTTGGAGGTTGATATACTTTGCTCTTCCGAACCTTAATTGTCGGTATAGGTGTTTCACATTTGCCATCAGTGGAAAACTTTGGTTGAGAAGAATCACTAGCCTTGACAAATTTTACCTCTTTGCTAATACTTGGAGCATCTATTCCCTTATAGCCCAATCCTTGTGTGTCACGATGATTTTTACTTGCTCCTAGCATAGTGGTTAATTCTCTTGAACTAGTATTGAACTTTTTCAAGTCCTCTTCCAACATCTTGATTTTATCAAGAGCAGCAGCTAAATCAGCCTCAAGGCGTTTTTCTCGAGCGAGAGAAGCACTTTGTTGAGAGTTAATCCCTGCTTCAGATTCTACAAGTTTCTCTTCCAATAAAAAGTATTTTTGATAAAGATTATCACATTCAAGTGACTTCTTACGCATGTCTTCCTCAGAATCTTTGAAGATCGATTCGTTAAAGCGATTCGAAACAAAAGACCTACATAAATTCTTCTCAATTTCTCGTTTCCTCGATAGAGACGGGTCAGAAAAGGAGTGACATAAGGAGTCGTCAACTTTTCAATCGGTTCCAACAACTTAACATACTCTGAGACTTCGTCATCAATGTCTCTATCAATATCTGAGTCACGTTCATCAGAAAAGGAGTGACATAAGGGGTCGTCAACTTTTCAACCGGTTGCAACAACTTAACATACTCTGGGATTTCCTCATCAACGTGTCTATCAATATCTGAGTCACCTTCATCAGAAAGTTCACCCAACTGTTCTTATAGGCATGTTCCCAGTTATCAACACTTTATACATCCAGAGGATGTTTAAATATTGATTTAGATGTGAAAGTTTTCTTAGGTGTTGGATCCAAACTTTAATTAAAATCAACTGGTTGATTCCGAACTGGTGATATGTTATTAGAGATATCTTCTCTGTCCATATAGTCAGACTGCTTCAAACACAGACTTATTAGGTCTTAGATCGATTGATGTAGTCAGATTTTAATTTTAGTTTGTGAGGGGAATGATTTGAATAAGTTTCAATTTTAGAAGGATAAGGCTTATAATTATGTTTAAAATAATGAGGATAATTTAGTGCTTTCATCTAGTTTGTTTGTTTTTCATAAAAGATGAGAACCCTCAGGACATTACATAATACATTAGCCGATTATGAAAACCGGGAGCACTTACATGAATTTTCAAGATCATAACATAATCATTATATTCGTAATATCTCCACCAATTTTTGACTAACCATCCTAAATTTGCAGACTTAGAAACCTTTTCAGCAATCCCAAAGGACCAAATTGTATCACAGAGCCTAATTAGTTTTAAATCAAAACTAATTTGTTTGACTGCGCAAAGCAGTGGTTGGATCAAATCCAACCCCGTGATTTAAAGAACATGTAAACTAGGCTTACATGAACTATGGTTTTTATAGTAACAATGTTTTACAACTAATTCAAAGCAATATGAGCAGTAGCATAGTCTTGAGTAACATGAGCGGTAACTGGGTCTTGAGTAACAAGGTAGTAATTAGGATTTCTTGAATCGGTCTTTTGAAGTCTGGATCGAGATGAATCGTCCGACTCCGCGTTGGGGTCTTTGTAACAATTGAAGAACTTGTGTTTCCTGTTTTTGCGTTTGTTTTCTTAGTTGTGTACGTTCTTGTTGCTTGCTCAATATCTTCAGTAGCCCATAAAGCTGATACTCGTAGGAGATCAAGTTCCTGCCAGAAAGTTGTTGTATCAAAGATGAGGTGACAATCTACTCGAAGTGGGGTATCATCAAACTTGCAGTGAAAATTAAAGGAAAATACCCCGAGATTCTCATCATGAATCACGTCTATTGATGAGTTGATTTGTCTGCTCAGATCAGCTCCAAAGGAGTCGATCTGAGTAAGAAAACAGGTTTCAGGCGACTAGGGTTTACGTTGCTCTGAAAGAAAAATTATAAATCATTAATAATATTCATAATTTTGATCTAGTCTGCACACGCCTTTTTCCAAACAAAAGACACATCCTAAAAATTAACCTGGTGCAAAAAGAACTATAATAGAGACAAAAAGGTTAGACGACTTATGGAAGGGAAAAAAAGGAGTGATAGACTGACCCCACTTCTCTCCAGAGAAATGACCCGAGGAAGATCTAACGCTGGCTGGAATAATGGGTATAAGGCTTAGCACCTATAGGACTAAGCCTAATCTAGCAGCTAGATTAGTATCCCACGTCAGCTGGGACCACCACCCAGCGTTGTTTGGTTCAGCGCAACCAATTTCAGCCGTCAGATCAAATTTTGTGATTTTTGTGGTCCGTGTGATTTTTGTGAGCGCTGAACCATTCAGCGTAAATGTGATTTTTATGGCGCTGAACCGTTCAGCGCTTCAATCTCGTTGCCACTCACCTGCGAGCACATGCTAGGAGAGAGAACTAATGTTAACTTTTAGGCCACACTTTTCTTTTTTTTTGAATTGCAACATTTAACTGCTAATCTAGCAACTCAATCTGACGCATAGGAATTCGTCTAACATTGGGATGATAATGATTTTTAATGAGTCCCACTGCACGTCTCACTCGGTGGTTTGCTGGGAATAAATTTTTTCTTCGTTCTAGTATTTTCCAAAAAAAAATGTACACATAAAAGATGTTTAGACGACAAATAAAACAGTTGAAACCTCACAGATGAATAATGAATGCGCCGTTCTTTTGTTTCAAAGGAGTTGCTCATTTTTCATAGGAGCTGCTCAAAACGACGGAAGCGGAAGCAATCCTAGACAAGAGTGGTCGTCAATTACCCACCTACGGATGTGGAGTACTCTCTACTAAATTTGTTTTTGCCCTCTTCCCATTTAGATAACCTGACTCCCCACAAACCTAATCCACCTACCAATCTACTGTACCACCTCTCAGAGTCATGCGTTAGGAGGCATGCTCCTTCATCCTTCAACCCTTCCTTATATACTGGTAACTAAAAATGCCAACCGCATTTCTAATTTCTGATTATGGTAATTGATCCGTAGTAGGTGGCCTAAACAGCGTTCCATGATCCTGAGGTGCATGGCATGCTAAATCAAAATCTTCAACGGTCACACTTAGTGACCGAATACGGGCTCACCAAAAAGCCGACAGGTGTAGGTACATGTATAGTGCTTCCTATGAAATAAAGCCGAAAGGGAAACCCACGCTCGAGAACAAGACCCTTTTGTCTTTATTCGTTGAACTAGCTCTACCCCATCATCTTCATGGACCCCGAAAATATCTCCTCCTAATTACTAAAATGCCCTGATAACAAAGTTTAAGCGATTTTGATTGATAGTGAGATAATGGGAGTTTCACAGACCAAAAAGACTACATATGAATTTGATATGACAACTGTGTCCTCACTTTGATGTGCTAATTGCTTCTTAATTTGGCGTAGAGCCACAAATGGACAATCTGCCGTTTGAAGGAATGTTTTAGTTTTGAGATAATATACATAGATGCATTAATAGTTGATGCATCCCCCTCTATTTAAAGGATTAGAAGTTACAATTTTGGAAGATTTTAGTTTTCCATCAATTATGCCAAACATAATGGTGTGTGTGGCGAGAATAATTTAATTAATTCTTTCTTCTTGTTCAACTATTTATATTATTAACATGCATTCATGTTTCGACATCCCACGTTCCAAAATAGTTTAAGTTTATTAGTTAGAAGTATCCATTAAAATTGTTACGTTTAGGGTACTTTGGTTGGTATACAATGCAATTGATTTTATTTTTTTTATTGCTTTTTTTAGTAGAAAACGAATAGACATGTATATCAAGGCTTAATTGGGGCCCGGGAAATAATTAGGGGCCTCATCAAATTTATATCCACTCTATTTATATTAGGAGGGTTCCAAAATGTAGTGAAAATACTATATTGCCCTTCATTAATAATAAAATTTAAAACTCTATTCACTCTTAACCCCAAGCCTCCATTTCGTTTCCATCTTTTAACAAAATAAAACGGAATATCTTCTCCTTCTCTCTCAATTATATTCTCTTCCATTGACGATAAGAAGAAAAAAAATCAGTTACAGTTGAAGGGTCGTTAACCCGAAAATCCTAAGCCTAACGATTTTTCATATACATGTAGAGATTATGAAAAATCGTTAGGATATATGAGGAGGAAGATAACGATCCTAATTCTGGTTTTTCATTTTTTTTGATCTAAATTAGAGTCGTTAATCGAAACATAAAAACATATAACGATCCTTTGTGAACGACCCCATTTTAAAATTAACGACTCTACGTGGAAAAAAGGCAGAAAACGGTGCCCATTTTAAAAATTAACGACTCCATATGAAAAAAAGAAAAAAAGAAGCAAAAGACGATGCCCAGGTAACAAGAGTCGTCATGACCCATGTGAAATCAACGAACTAAAACCCTTTGTGCCAAAGTAAGAAGCTAAAAATCCTTTGTGCCCGTGTAGTTATAACAAGCTAACGACCCTTTGTTCCCAAGTAGTTATAACAATCTAACGGCCCCAAGTACCAAGCTGACGACCCTATGTGCTCAAGTAAGAAGCTAACGACTCCATAGTAAAAATTAACGACTTCATGTGTACTTTGAGGGTCGTTAATGTGTAACTTTTCGGATGACGATCCTTTTTAGAATCGTCAGTTTTTATCATGTTTCCATGACGATTTTTCTTAATCTGAAAAAAATTTGTAGATTTAAGTCGTCAATGGTGGTATCAATTAATTAACGACTTTCTATAATCGTTGGGATATACATCCCTCGACACTGACGATTCTTTCTCTGAGTTCTGACATGGCGTTAATGGATCGACTCCTTCTTCATTTTCAGAATTGGTATTTTCGTTTAGGATAATTAGAGTTTAGTACTTGGGTTGTGACCAACACTAAGATTTGGTCTAACATTTGTCCAACATTAGGGCTTGGTACCTGGACTAGGCGTTGACCCGAGTTGACCGTCTTAATAATTGACTTCTGTCTAGATATTATTTAAAAATTTCCAACAAAATAAACTAAATTAAATTACCAAACCAGGTTACAATCATTCCCTTAATTTTATCATCATTTACATCATAACATACAAGGCCAAGAATCATCTTCTTTAATTTCTCCAAACCTATCACCACCATCGGTCCATCACCATATCTGTCTCTCTATCACTACCAGTAACCAAAATAAAGTAAATTACCACCATATCTATGACCATTTCTGCCCAGGTGACCTTCTACTCAAAAACACCACCAATTAAGCCAGCAACCGAAATGAATCAACGAACCCATCTAATTCCCTGCCAATAAAAATTCCTAATCACGATCTCATCTTTATTTGCTTCCAACCAATGATTGAAGTGAACCAACATCAGTTTCAGACTCATAGTATTAAACCCAATGTATTCAATTTCTTCACCATTTCTACGCTCCATGAAGTCTCCATCTATAATTCTCTGTAGGATTCAATCTTGCACCAACAGATGCTGCAGAAAATGACGGTTGTTCCACAAAGAACAGATTATCCCTTAGCATCGCCATATTCGCCTCCAATGTAACAACGTGGTTTTGATTCAACAAAATTGGGGTAGAAATTGGGATTTTGGTTTTGATTCGATGAAATTAGGATTATGATCTAGTCAGTAAACTAGGGTTTTGTTCGATTCAGTAAGTAATGGTTTTGTTTGATTCAGAAATTAGGTTGATTGAGATGTTGAATCACTAAATTAGGGTTTTGTTTGATTTAGAAGTTGGGGTTTCGATTAATTGAAATTAAGGTATTGATTTGGGAGAGTAACTAATCCATGGCTTTGTGACTGAAGAAATTAGGGAAGAAGTTAATGGAGTTTAAGGCGGTTGTGTTCTTGGTAACATTCAGGGAAACTTGATTAATCAAACCTAACAGAAATAAGTTAGAGTAGAAAGAAGAAGAGGAAGCAATACCTAGTACACAAACCTTGGATGGATTCTTAACTCTAATTGACATGTAAGTTGAAAAGATTAAGAGATCCAGAATTGAGGCGAAGGAAGAAGACGATGATTGACCGAGGAAAAAGAATTCAAGGATTGGGGTTATTGGTGTTTTGCATCCGAGCCATAGATTAACTGATTTTCTTTTGAACCGTTGGATCTTAGACCCACCTTAGGGCTAAACTTGTAATCTCATTATTTCACATATTTTTATTTTAAAAAATCAATTAAAAGTTAGGTCATAAACGGTCAAATCAGGTCAACGTCCGGTCCACGTATCAAACCCTAACGTTGGACAAATGTTAGACCAAAGCCTAGTGTTGGTCACAACCCAAGTACTAAATTTCAATTATCCCTTTTCGTTTTAATCAATGGGATCTTCATTAGCACCCTCATTTTGAGATGAAGACATCACTTTAAAACTTTCTTTTTTTTTCAAGTTTTAATTCTAAAATTTGATTTTAATCTAACCATACTAATTAAGTTAACTAAATTATCAACACTAATCAATCCAGGAGTAATTTTGCCATTATTCTTTTTTGGGATAAGGGATAACCTCCAATTAGGTTATGATGATCTTTTTTGTCATGTAATGTGAGGCCCCTAATTATTTTCCGGGGCGCCAATTAAGCCTCAAGCCTTGATGTATATGAGGGGAGGATCGACTCAGGCTATTTCACATTTTGAATGCCATTTTTTTTCCTCTTAGACGCATGTTCCAACAGAAAAATGGCACTAATTTTACAACGTCAAAAATATAATAGAAATGGGCAGTAAAGTCAAGTAAAAAACTCTCAAGGTTATCTACTTCCCATTAAAATAACCCAGGGATAATTCCGTAATTGACAGAGATACTGTGAATTGATTTGCACACCTCACAAGGAGCACGAACTTCATTTCGATATTTAAATTCAACTCTGAGTTAGTTTCAGATCCGCCTTTCTCGTATTTTAGAGCTCAGTTTATAGAGTTTTATGGTGCTCTTATAAAAACAACAAGAATAGGTTAAAACCAAATCACCACCTGTAGAGAAAAGAAGCGGTTTAACAAAAACACCACCATTTTTAGATCTAACTTCACCAATTTCCTCCTCACCACATCTTTTTTCTCTTCATTTTTACAGTATAATCCAGTGAGAAACGAACAAGTTTATCACTAGGGTTTCACTTCTCAAACATCCTCCCTTTGGTTTTACACTTCAGATACTCAGATCTAAAAGCTCTACAGTGATTTTCTCGTTTTACACCCGGATCTACATTTTAAACGAGTGATTTCATTTATTTTGATCATTTTCTAGAGATGGAGACGCTAGTTATAGCTCAACATAGAAGCCAGTATTACGGAGGAAGTAGTAGTAGATCTTATCAGGGTTCTTCAGATGGGTTCGGTGGTTCTTCATCTCCTTCTTCAAGTGGTTGTTTCAGAGGAATTAATTGCAGAACTTTTCATCAATCTGGTGGTGGTGTTGGTGGTTCAGCAGGTATCTTACCGACTCCTTCTCCATTCAAATCATTTAACCCTGATTTTCATCAGTCTTTCTCATCACCAAAAACACCCAAATCTGTTAAAAATCCTAATTTTGATGAGGAAACCAAATTTACTTCTTCATCTCCACCCATTACTATAAGTTGTATCAAAGATAGACATTTTAGTAGTGATGATTTTACTTGTTGTTCAGAACTATGGGCTGGTCCTGCTTATTCTAACTCACCACCACCAAGTTCATTACCTTTACCTAAATTTTCACTTAGACCTAAACGTAGTGTTTCATTACCTGTTTCTTCTTCTGATGAAAAAATTGAAATGATTCATCAGTTTGCTAAGTCTGCACCACCTTCGCCTACCAGAGAATTAGCAAAGCTAGATAAAAATGATATCTTTGAGAGTATTGATTTTGCAACTAAAGATCTTTGCCGTATCCTTAATTTGGATATTGGAAAGAATGATTGATGGTAATGAGTTTAGGTTACTTCTGTTTTATATATATCTTCTTTTCAACTTTGAGTTAGTGGAGGTAATTTTGTATATTGGGGAGAATAGCTCGGTGGTGGTAATGGTGGTTAGATATAGTCTATATTAGTTTGCAGTGTAAGGTGGTGGTCTTTATATCAAATTTACGGTAGTTGTGGTGGTAGAAGAGCTGAAACGACAGAGTTTTAGATGGTGGATATCGAACACGGTGGCTTGTAAATTTATGGGTTTGAAGAAGATAAATGAAGTACTGGGTATATGGAGTTTGAATTTTAAACTGCATTTGAGTAATGGTTGGTTAAATGAGAACTCGGATAATTGTAAGGTTTATGCCTCCGTTTGATCCAGCTCAATCGTGATATTCGTTCTTTGATGGTTGCTGGAGCCCTCAATGCCCCAGGTTCTATAAATATTGGTGTCTTAAGGTCAGAATTCATATACCATGTATATTCTATAGGTTATGTAGGTTTTTCTTCATTTCTCAGTTCCTGGTAGTCATTCTATTCCTTTTAGATTTCCAAACTTCAATCTCATCCTTCTACAATCTATTCTTAATGTTCAGGTTAGATGGCACAGATAAGCTTCTCTACAATAGTCTCTTTTCTATTGCCTGTATTGGCTGCTTATATCTCATATCTCCTATACCTTTTCTTTTCTTTTTTGCTATTGTCTGACATCTTTGATCACGTCTGCAAGGCATTCACCTCCCTTTCCCCCCTTTTTCTAGTTTTAAAGAGGGAAAAGTGGGGAGAGGGGATGTGAATAGTATCCTGTTTTCTTCCCACCTTTTCTGGTTTCAATATATAGTATAGCCAATAATGTGCCGTCCTGTTTTGTAAGCCCCATCATTTGTGTATTTGTTCGATTTAGTCCAGTCCACATGTTTCCTTATGAAGGTGATCGGTAATTTTCTTTCTACGCATCTCGTCTAGCCCAGTTCAGTTTTCTCTTAGTGTTGCTCTTTCAAGTTCTCTTTTCGGTGGTGGCTTTAATGGTTTTCATTTTGGAGATCACAGATCACTCGCTCCTGTTCAGAAGGTGAAAGCCCTCTCGTCTTTTCCATGTTCTTTGAGAATTTTGTGATCCACCTGGTCGATTGTCTAATTCATGTCTGTTATTTATGAAACAGGGATGATTCATGGATTGGAGAGAAGAATCTTCTGGAGATATTCCCTACTCTGAAGTATGTTTTATTTTGTTAAGTTTTTTTCTTTTTAAATGTTCCTGCAAGGGGAGACAATATGTAAAATCCTTGGGTGGGTGGTGAAGCTTGTGTTATCAGAGCTACGACTGTTTGGATATGCTTTTGTTCTCTCTTGCATAATACTAGTCTTTGTAGTTATAATAATGTTTCAGAATGTTGATCTAGAGTTGACAAGATGATTCAGTTCTCTTTATAAGAATCTTAATTATTCTGCACGTTTATTTGCATCTCTTAGTTATTTGTTCCTTTCAATGACATTTGGTATGTTAGCCTAGTGTTATTGCCTCTATTCTCTGATGAAGTGCGCCGTTATTGGTGTTATTCAGTTATTTTTGTTTATCAATATTGTGCATTTGGGTGGTTTTTTGTTCCCTGTCTGGTACTTCTGTAGCTCCTCTTTGTTCTTATTATTTCAGAAACTGGGTGCCTTGTTTCATCATGTTTTGTTTCATATGATCTGTATTTTTCTACATTGACAATGTTGTATGAAACAGATCAATGGATTTAATCTCGTTGTGCATGTTTCTACATTGACAATGTTGTATGAAACAAATCAATAGACTTAATCTGTTAGTTCGTTTCTGATAGGTTAGGTGTCAACACACGTGTTGCTAGGTCTACTTGCTATGTGTGCGTTCAGTTCTGGCAGTTAGCTTACCGGGCTAATGTTCATATAGTGGGACTGCCAAGTTGCTAGGTCTACTTAATCTGTTGTATGAGTTCAATAGTGGCGTAAGTTTCTGAGTTTACTCACTCTTTTCTTCTTCACTTAAAGTCTCCAGACCATATCTTCTTACAATGCCAAGTTGCCCAAGCAGTCTTTGTAAGAGGTTTGGCGCTTAGTTGGATCAAATTAGGTAAAGAGTATATACTTCCTTGAAAATGGGAGCAAGAGTTGTTTTAGTTTAGGTCATATGGAAAGCTCAAAACAGACCATTGCTAATTTGCTATCAAGAAGATGTAGCATTACTGAACACCATGTTGCTACTTTTCCCATTACTTGGCCGGGGAAAGGGGTCTGTTTTTGAGCTCTCCCAGCATGGAAAGCTCACATGCTGCAGTAGCTAGAGCCCATCGATGAAAATTGGAACTAGAATCCTTGCTTGTTCTACCACTACCCTGTCCGAAATACATGGAGGCTGAGTAATTTGGTTAAGAAGATAATGGAAGCGAGTTTTAGCTCATATCTTTGCAACATTCGGAATGCCAACCACAGTGAAAATTAGTGGCTCTCTTCTCATTGCGGGGATGCTCGTCTTTTGTCTGTTAACGAAGATAGGTAAGGCCCCGGATCACTGAGATCCTACAAGTGGGAGATCGACGGGCCGTGGAGGGTCAATAGATTTTAATCTCCTTGGTGGTAACACCTTTGTAAACAAGGGGATGGTTCCCTTTAGGTTCCTATTTAGCAACTCCTTGAACTGAAGAAAAGGTTTTGCGGAAAAGACATAAAAGAGGCTTGATATTTGCGAAGTCACTGTGAGTAAACATTAAACTTGCAAGAACATCATCATTATCATTTCAAAGTTCAGAACAACTCGAGTTTAAACAGCAAATATTCATTCAACAAAAGGCACAAAAAATGTGAAATTCTCATAAGAGATGAGATCTCTGCATATATGTTGTTTTAGAAGTATTTCAGCTTGAATATTGCATCTGTCAAGGATAACAGACTAAGTTGGGGGACTGGAGCGGACTTCTGAACGAGTACTGTATTCCTGCTGGACAAATGAGGATGGTACCACCACCCAAAACTGCTGCTCAATTTCTGCAACAACTCTTGCAAGTCTATTCTTCAAAAACTCCATTGCTGTAAAAAGCAGTCTTGAATTCTCCAGTATTGAGCTTCGTCTGTATTCAAGTACCCAAGTATTTGAATCCAATTGCACAGCTGATGCACTCATTCTCTGGAGTAACCATGTTGAACTATTTGAATTTCGCACCGAATACCCTAATTTGCCATTGGGCCACTAGTTCATAGAAGGAAATAAGAATATCAATCACGAGTTGAGATGGTTGGACAAACTTATCTGAAAGTTAAAGGGGGCTAAAAAAATGAAAACCATGGGACTACCTCTGTTACTCTGCCGGATAAAATGGTGACTGATCGAGAAGAAAACCCTGTTGAAAGAAGTCCTGCAGTTTGCAGTGGCCATCCCCAGATGCTCACTTCCTCAGCCATGGATTCGTAGAGCTTACACCGCGAAACTACCAGCGAGTCCTCCTGCACTCAAGTTTCCATTAATTTTGTTATTTTCCAATGAAACCAATTAGGGTATTAATAAAAAATCTGCAAAACTAAAAGAGAATTTTTTGGTTACCAGATTCAATTCCCAAATAGAATCTTTAGATCTGCAGCTTGATATCTTTCCTGGAACAGCTTCACCGAGGTTTCTCTGTAAAAACCCTAACCTATCATTCAAATCACGGCCAACCCAAGATTGTTTCCCAATAAAATTCACAGTCTCCGGCGACAATGTTGGTTGAAAAAGCTCCGAAGCCAACCAAGAAAACCCAGAATCAATCGCAAAAATCAAACAAAAACCCACAAATATCTTCCAAAGATTAAAACTTGAAACCCAGGATTTCTTTCCTACCTTTTTGATTGGTTTCTCCAAGGAGGGAAAGGATTTTGCTGTAGATTTAAGAGGCGGGGTTATCAGAATCGGTTGAAAACTACTACCTTGTTGTTTGGGTGTTGATAAAATTGATTGATTATAAGAGATTGGGGTTCTTTCCACAGAAGATCTTAATTTTGATAATGATGATGCAGATATTTTTGTTAGAGAACTCTTTTGAATACTCATTGGCATTAGATCAAGTGTGGCATTAATACTTGCTAAACAAATCTCACAATCACAGTTTGTATCTTTTCTGCATCCTGGAAAATAACAGCTATCTCTATCTTCCATTGTTGTGCTTGATCTTGTACCTGAAGATGATGACGATGATGATGTTAGACCAGTCTTCATGGCTTTCTTCTTCGTTTCTCTTTACTGTTTTTCTCTGTTTCTTTATGCCTGTTCTCTCAGAAAATAAGGTTTTAATTCAAGAATATAAAAAATTCAAGAATAAAAAAGGCAATTTGAAATTCAAATTATCTAACGGTCATATTTTAAACGGACAGTAAATGTAAAATTTCATTCCTGATATAGAACATTTACTTTTCAGATAACGAATCCTATGGGTTGACCAAAAGTCAACTTTGACTTGACTTCTTATGGGCCTTGAGTAAGAGCTCATTTCTTGTTGGGACTTGGGACAAGACTGAGGATTCGCCATTGGTTTTATGGGGAAAGACTACAGGCTACAGCTCAAGTCATTGGAGTTGAGCAGTGGACATCCAAGTGCTTGGGAATAACTTGAATAAGATGGAGTAAGAATATTCATCAGTGCTTGGTCTGAATATTCAGCCTCGGATTCGCATACGTTCCAAAAGTTCACCATAGTACAGCTGCGGGAACACCTTTGTACACCATGGATCCGACGGTTGCTCCTACTTTTCCGAGGCTAGAGTTTAAGGTTCATTTTTTCTTTTTGCATGTTGAGAAATGAGCTCACCTTGACTGCATCCTGCTCATCATGCCTGATGTTAATTTCAAGTGTCCAACTATAGTTACTTGATGTTGTACATCCTATGCTTCAAGACAGTATCAACTTTGTCAAGTTGCTTCCGTAACGATTGCATCAACTTTACCAAGTTTACTTGCTCTGCAAGACTTTGCTTTCCTAATTTAGGTGGAATTTCTTTTCTTTTCTTTTAGTCGGTTCTTGTAAACCTATTTAAAGGCTATGCCTTCTTGTTTAGAGAACACAATTCTGATTACTATTATTCAAACAATATTATTATCTTATCAACTCTTTCAATTATCTTATTCTTGATCTTTTGATTTCATCCTATTCGTATCTCTTTCGTCTCTTCGTATCACATGCAATCTCCGTATTGCATTCTTCTTAACAAGCTCTACATTAGTTGGCATCAGAGCCACAATCCTAGATTCTCATCTAGAATAGATCCTTGGTATCGCTTCGGCAAATCAACACCGCAAACTTAAACCCTATTAAAAAAAAAAACAAAAAAAACCTAGTTTTCTTATTCTCGTTTTTGATCATGAAAGAAATTACTATGGAAGATCTTCTGCAGCTTAGATCAGAATTAATAATTAGTATTGCAGAATATAGCAAGGAATTACAGGAGATTCTTTAAAGGCCTTATCCCTATTTCACAGATAGAATAAGAAAAAAAGAACTTCTTATTGCCAGAGAAGAGAAAAGGCAAATTTTGGAGAGTCTTGAAGAATTTCTGATTGCTGAATCTAAACGTGAAAAGTTTAGGATTGTTTTGGCTGAAGCTAAACGTGAATATCAACTTACATCTGCCAAACTTTCAGGTAAAGAAGTTCCAAAGAATTCATCATTTTCTATTGGTTTCGTAGTTGTTTCGGCTACGTCAGTTAACAAAGAAGAGATGGAAGTTGTTGTTCCAGAGGAAGAGATAAAAACTACTTCTCAATTGGTTGACGAGAACGTTGTTTCTAAAGAAGAAGAAGAAAATCATGTCCACGAGGTTCCGTTTGTTCCAGTTGTTATTGAAGTTACTTCTGGAAAGAGCGAAGAAGACCAAGAGGATTCATTTTCAACCGCGACATCAATTGGCGAAGAAGAGATGAACAATACTTCTCGAGCAGACGAACTAAATCATGCTCATAAGGAAGGAAATCAAGTCAGCATGGTCCTTCATGAATCGCATGATTTTTCTGAGCTTAACGGTAAGCCTTCAAATTCTAGTAAACTTAATGAGTTATGTAATCCTGATATTGTTTTATATTCTTTGTCTACTTTTGAGAATAATCAAATTCTTAAGCATGATGGAACAAGTACGGTCTTTTATATAAACCCTAGTAAGACTGTTGAGTAACTCATGGAAATTCTCTTGAGTTCTACCCGTCGATGAGAATAATAAATTATCTACCGTTGTTTTATTCAATCGTTTATGGATGTGGTTTTCAATCTCTTGAAGATATAACGGTGCAAAATTACACCGGAAGAGTCCGTGGTAGAATATTGTCGAACTCGGAGAGGATAACAAGAGCAGAAGTTTCAGAAGTTAGTCTGATATGCTTCTGTGGAATTCATTATATAAAAGGCTATGAAGTTGCGTTGATTACCATTGACAAACCAGACGCTACAGTTCAAGATGAGCTGAACTGGACCTGTGTGGAAAACCAGAATGATGCGCCGTGGATGGAAAACAATAATTTTCTACATCCGGGACATGAAGATGATCATATGGCTGTGCTTCATGTTAAAACAAATTCTTTAATTGTTACCTTTGATATTCAAATTGGTGGAGACATGAAAGATTCATTTTTCAAGTTTTTGGAGTTGTTGTTTCATGTTTTAATTCCGTTGCAAGGTAAATTTAATCTCTTGCCTACATACATGTTTAGTGGATATTTTAAGGAAAGACTTAACATGGAATCGTCCTTTATGAACCCATGGAAGACGACCATGGTTGTTTTTATGTTGTTGCTACACACCGACTAGATAGTTCAACAAGTTTTGATATCGACAAGCCTGCCATCAACGAACTTGTGGTCCTATGTAAAGACTACGAATTTTTGTTTCACTGGGATTCAAGGAAATCTTCCAGATCGTGTACACACTAATACTTGGTGTCTGCAATTCATAAAAGATGAAGTAAGTGATTTCCAAAAATCTCTAGATCCTTCATTATCCAAACGTACTACTTTGTCTAGGCGACTGGAGTACTGCCGAAACACCCATTCTGAAATCGGGAGAGATACAAGTTATAGAAGACAACTTGTTTGTCGAGCCTGTGGTATACTCGCTGAAATATGGTTCAGGTTTACAAAGTCGTATTTTTCCTCATATACGTTGGAAGAATTAGGATTTTATCCTGACAATAAACTGGGTGATTTTCAGTTCTTGAAGATCGGAAACAATCAAGCAGTTCTGCTCATTTTAGCTTTGCCAGTTTACTTCGTTAATTACTATGAGAGAGGCAAGTTACATTTGTTTTTCTTTCGTTGCGAGTACTATGGTCTTTTTGATGAGTGGAAGAATATACTATTCCTGGAGTTCTTGTAGAAGTACCAAGCTTGTCAGAAAACGTCAAAGAAGACATTTTACTAGGGGGTGTATCCAGTTTGGTTGAAATGATTACCATCTTGTTTTTACTTATGGTATCAGATTTGGTCGAGGTCTACAAGCTATTAAGGATGCAAGCAAAGTTTCCAAATCGAAGATGGTACAAAAATACATCGATTGGATTTATATTTTGGGTTATTACTGGAGTAGTTGTTGCGCTGGTCTCAAATTTTTATGCGAGCAGGCATAGGAAAGGCTGTGATAAAGTTAACAGAAGTGCTCTACCTATTGAAAAAGTTGTGGACTTTAAGTGCACACCAGTCATAAACTTTCCTAGCAGTAGTGAACACATTTTTTTCCCTGATTACATTTCTCATGAAGAGATGGGATTAATTGTTCCAAAATCCAAGGATGGGCGTGTTGTATTCATATTTGCTTGGCTGGGAAGAACCATTGAATCATACAAGGATGAATTGCAATGCATACTGAGCACCATCAACGATTATCTTCATGTTGAGGTAACATGTGAAGATGTTTTTCCTGCCAGGAGCCATATTGGTTCACTGATTTCCATGAACCCGAGAGCAAAGAATACTGAGAGTATTTTTAGAAACCATATTTTTTGCAAAGATTACTTTGGTTTGGTCACAACCACAGGTGGAGAATGGACCACTTAAGTATGTCTGTAGATGCAATGGATGCTGGAATTCCGTCTAGAGAGTTCACACCAACCAATGGTGCTGCGTTTTATTAAAGAAAATGTAGCTGTTAACACGATGATGTGTGCATTAAAATCAGTTTGGATCAGTTCTTTTGACATGCTTGATGAAACAACTCGTTTTGGTGGACATAATATAAGTGCTCTTGGAACTGTTAGTAAATACGTGGAATGGTTCAATGACATAATTAATTCCACATTATTTTCTCCACCTACTTCTGCATCGCCGCTTGTGACAATTTTAAACAACACCGTGAACGCCAGAAGATACGTGGAAGATAGAAGATGTAAGGACCCTTAAGTTCGTCAACGCTATTAGACCAGTCAAGATACGATATAACCACTAATGAATCGATTAGATTGACACGAACGTCAATTAATAGAATTTAATCTAACAATGATTTAGATACAAAATTAGTATCATCGAATAAATCACGAAAAGTTACACGGAATGGGCTACTTGAACGTGTCATTCGGATACCAGACGAAGAAGATATCATTGGATCAGAGCAAGGGTAAAATCATCTTTTTTCCTTTAGACCGATCTGGCTGCCATATCATTTGGATGGGTGACTTTATCATTTTATCTTTGGCCTTATCACCCTAGCGTGTCGAATAGCAAATTCATTTTCTCTTTTCTTTCTTCTCTCTTCGTTCTTATCTCCTTCTTCTTATGTTCTTCCTCTGTCAAATTCAATTCATAGAATTGAGTTAAATATTGTGAAAATTTCATAGAAAACTTGTTAGTAAGTGGAATTGAAGGTGACGATGTTGTAGTTGTTTGAGCACGAGAAGAGGATGATTTGGTTGCTGCTTTAAATCAGAGTTAGGGTTCCTGTAATAGGGTTCGTGTATAATTAATGATGAATTGAGTTGTTGATGATCGAAGAACTGAGGGGTTGATTTTGATTTGCCGAAGTGAATCTTTTCTCATATTGAATCGAAAACAAAAGATAAACAAAGAATTTTAATTAGGTTTCTTTATCTGTTGTTATTCCTTTATGAAATTGAGTTTGTGCTGGTAAAATATTATATGGGTTTGTGTTTGATTGAAGTCTAGATGATTCTATAGGATTTAATTTTAGTTTCTTTAAGATAATTGAGTTTCAAGTTATGGTTTTGATAAATTGAAGTTGAGGATTAGGTTTTCTGTGATGAGAATTACTGATGAAGAATATTCGGAGATGGGTCTGTTGATGTTTCAATGTGATTGATGATTGTAGGTTGTTTTACTAAGAGAAGCTTGTAGTATCATACACTTATGCTGACTGGTTGGTTGTAATCCATATAGTGTTACTGCTGAGATGATACAGGTGGATTGTAAACGGTGTTTGAGCACCTGTACCAAAGATTGGCGATAAGAGATGAAGATGAAGATTAATTTGCTGTGTCTGAAGTTGAAAAGTTGGTGTTGATGCCAGTGGTCCTGTGATGCTGTAAAGAAATAAAGATACTGAATTGCAGGTGACTAAGAGAGGCTAAGTGGCAGAATAGATGGATATTCTGTAGTGCAAGCCTGACTGCAGTATAATAGACGAATTGAGAATGTTATGAGGTTGCTGCTACAATGATACAGTTATAGTTGTCGTGACTGAAAGAAGTGGAAGACAAATGAATTGTATAATTGAGACTAGAGTTGTTGGTTTGTATTGGTGCTGATATAAGGATTTGAGGAATGGCTGGGATTGAGATAGGTGTCGAAATGCGTGTTGAATAATGTTGGTGAAGTATGTTTGCAATAAGAAGTGTTTGAAGCTGAAGTTGCAGTTCATAGTTAGTTGCAGCTGTTGGAAATGAGATGCACAAATGGATTTTAGTTTTATAATTGGAAATTTTAGAATTTCAGTTGGGTTTAGAGTTAGAAATGCATTTCTTGATCTTGACATGTTTTTGTGCTGTATTACGAATTGGTACCTATTAGTCTTCCTAGTCAGATTGTCTGACTGACTCTGCTCTTAGCTGACTTAGAATATCTGACTGAGTTAACTCAGTGACCAGACCTGACTTGACTTGACTCAGTGGACCTGAACCGAATTGACTCAGTTGACCATTTGACCAGGACCTTGACCTTGACTGGACGTTGATTGTTAGTTGACCCTATAACTTTTAGAGACCGTTAGTTGACCGAGTGGACTGGGACTTGTGTATTGGGCCGAGTTTAGTGGGCTTGGGCTTAGTGCCATGTATTCTTAGTTTGATGTGTTGGACCCTTTATGGTACGAATTGACCTTTGGTTCATTCTACAAAGTTGCAGACATTCTTAAGACATATCTAATAGACTGTAGAACCAATCTATTTGAATTAATACACCGTAACTATGTTACTGATAGGTAAGAAAAGGTGCAGAACCATAAATGAGCTTAGAACCATTAGATAGTTCACTTAACCTATAATTAGAGATTTGTATGAGATTATGATATGAGCCTTGTATGAGCCTTTTGGCTAGTCTTTAAAGTGCTTGTGTGCTTAACAGTTAGTCGTTATTAACAACGATCGATCTAAAGAATGAACCAGTGGATTATGGATCTCGAGGTAGGCAAGGCTTGTCATCAAAAGAGGTGGGAATCGATAACGAACTCTCTTGTATTCATTATTGTTTTACAAATCTATCTTTTGTGAAATTCATGCATATCTTTGTTACTATATGATATGTGTATGCATGTATTATTTGTGTATGATACAAACTAGTTTTCTTTTACATTTTGGGATGAGATTGGATCTTTAGAAACAACTAGTATTTGTGTTTTGGGAGTAATTACTTATCTTCAAAATGTGTTTCTTTCCATTGACTGGAAAGTTATTACAATCTTTACTTTCTGTTAGCATGAAAGGAAGAGGGTTTCCTTTTGATTGGTGTATAGAATGAGTTCCTTCACCGCACTTTATATCTAGTTTTAAGCACTTATATAGGCCCGGAGGGTTTCCTTAAGTGGTTACTAAGGTGTCCAATATTAAATAGGCCCGGAGGGTTTCCTTAAGTGGTTACTGAGGTGTACAATATTACCATAGGAGGCGTAAAAGCAGCCTATCGATTATTTTTTATAGAGGGAACTATTCTGTATGCATGTATGTTTATTGTTCTTTTAAATTACTTTGAAAAGGCTATTACATTATGTTTTGGTATTTGGAGGGAATGATGTTGAAAATCTTATATTTGATTGTTGGACTTGATTTGCGAGATGTACAGGGATATCCATGATTAAGTTCTTCTGTCGGATTTAATGTTGTCATCATTAGTTCTCTTTCGATACTTGATATGTAGAGTGCGCGTACATTGAGGTATTGGTAAGGTACCAATCTTATCTGACTAGGGGCGCGCAAACCTCAGGGTGCTTTAATGATCATTGAAGAATCCGCAAGAGTCACGCCTTACTACTCCGCAGGAATACGTCGCTCAACTATTTTTTGTTGTTGTGAATTTGTGTCGGATGATTGGTTGGTAGAACTTTATATTTTTGTACTACTTATTATCTTTATAAGCTTTATCTGTTTTCTGCGTTTTATCGGTTTTCAACAAAACCTGCATTGCCTTTAAATCATATTAGTGATTACTTGAAAGTTAGTTGTTATTTTTACTGGGCACCCCTTTTAGGGATGATGTTCTCACCCAATTCACACTTTCAGTTTCAGTGACAGATCATGATGTGCACGTGGCGATGAAAGCTTCGAGGAGTTGGTTAGCTCCCGCTATGTTTATTTTGTGTTTATATTCTATTTGCAAATCAACTCACTATTGAATATGTATCATTTGAGAGGAGTTCTTGTATTTATTTCAGAGAGGGGTTAGTATTTAGGTTAAGTTTTGAAGCAGATTTCGTAATTAAATGTTTAAGTATATGATTTAGATCCTTAGTGCCTTATTATGTAGTTAATCTCTTGGATTAGTCAGCTTCTAGCTTAGGGGGCGCTACAGAAGACTTGGTTGGTGGATTGTATTTCAAAACAAAAATTTTGATACTGAAGTCAAGGAGCTATTCAAACGCAATTTCGAAGGTATAGATCCGAATTTCAAAGATATACTTGATGTATCATGGTAGTCATTGCTTGCATGGTTTACATTATCATCACTGGTAACGTGACTTTGGTCTTTGATCATGGGAAATTTAAGTACAACTCTTATATGATGCTTTGTGCAATATTTCTGCTTATCTACTTCGGTTTATGACCTCTAAAGCTACGAGTTTTGTGTTTGATCGTGGTAAGCCGTTAACGTGGAATCTACGAATCCCATGGAAGAAAAGAATTCATATTCTGAGATGACAACTAGAGGCCTAGAGCAATATATGGAGAGAATGAAGTTCTTTTTATTAGCTAACTCGAGGACGAGTTTCTTTCAAGAAGGGGGACTGATATAGTACATACTATGCTTCAAGACGGTGTCAACTTTGCCAAGTTGCTTCCATAACGACTGCATCAACTTTACCAAGTTTACTTGATTTGCAAGACTTTACTTTCCTAGTTTAGGTAGAATTCCTTTTCTTTTCTTTTAGTCGGTTCATGTGAACCTATTTAAAGGAAATGCCTTCTTGTTTAGAGAACACAATTCTGATTATTATTATTCAAACAATATTATTATCTTATTAACTCTTTCAATTCTCTTATTCTTAATCTTTTGATTTTATCTTATTCGTATCTCTTTCGTCTTTTCGTATCATTTGCAATCTCCGTATTGCATTCTTCTTAACAAGCTCTACATTATTACTGATGACATTAACAATGTATCTGCTGGTAGATGAGCTAGCCAAAATTAGATACCAAAATTCTAGTTTTGAAATGAGAGGTTAAAATAGATATACCAAGGCGTCAAGGAGGAAAAAGTGTTACAAACTAAAGAGAGGTCCAGTTATCCTCCACTTCCTGTTTCTTTCAAGAGAGGTCAATGATGGCTAACCAGGCTGAATTCAACGACCTCAATCTTATCCCATATATAGTTGGAAAGCTCAAAAATTACATAATTCAAATAAGAAGTCAAAACACCGAGGAAATTTTCCACTCTAGTCGCCATTCAATGTTCTTACTACTCCACGGATCCTAGAATGGAAATCTCTTGTTTGCTCAACTTCTTTGTTTAACTGAGAGAATGGATTCTGCTCAACTGTTGCTTCAATCTCATCCACTTGACTATGAGTTAGCTAGAAGAGAAAGATTGTATGTAGTTGAATATGTGAAATTGGCTAAATATGAAGAATCAGCAGCTAAACAACAATCTAGAATTAAATGTCTAGATTTGGGTGATTCAAATACCTCATTCTTTTATAATTCTCTTACACAAAGAAGATCAAGAAATAACATCTTATCCTTATAAGTAGAGAGAATGTAAAATTGGTGGAGGACACAAAGATTGCTAATGAATGTATTGCTTTTTACTCTGAATTGTTTGGAACTGACTTATCTGAAGAGAACTCTAATACTTCCTTTAATCTAAGTTTTGATGCCTGTGTTCAACAAGATGATGTTGCTGATCTTATCAAGCATGTCACCAGAGAAGAAGTGGTTAATGCTTTACACTCCATTGGCTCAAGCAAAGCCCTTGGCCCAGATGGATTTTCTAGTCACTTTTTCAAGGCTTGCTGGAGTACTGTGGGAGTTGAGTTAGTTGCTGCTGTTCAAAACTTCTTTAATAAATCTAAACTTTTAAAAGAAGTAAATAGTACCTTCATCACTCTGATTGCTAAGAAGAAAAATTCTTCTTTTGTTTCTGATTACAGACCCATTTCTTGTTGTAATGTTACTTATAAGTGCATTACCAAGATAATATCTTTAAGAATGAAGAAAATCCTGGGAGGTCTCATTAGCCAGAATCAATCAGCATTTATCTCAGGAAGATCAATTCAAGACAACATCATGGTGGATCATGAACTGGTTAAAAATTATCACAGATCAAAAGGTTCTCCCAGATGTGCTCTTAAAATAGATCTTAAAAAAGCCTATGATACAGTCAAGTGGGATGCCATTTTTTATATGCTAAAACAGCTAGGTTTCCCAGACATCTTTATTAACTGGATTCAGTTGTGCATCACCTCAGCTAAATTCTCTATAATTATCAATGGTTCCCCTTATGGTTTCTTTGGTGCCAAGAGAGGACTGAGGCAAGGATGCCCAATTTCTCCTTACTTGTTTGTTCTTGCAATGGAAATGCTAAGTGATACTCTCCTTCAACAGGTCAAGATTCAAAAATTTGGGTTTCATCCAAGATGTAAGTTGACAAGGTTAACCCATCTGTGCTTTGTTGATGATGTAATGATTTTCTTTAAGGGTTCTGCTGCTGCAGTCTCTAGTCTAAAAGAAGCTTTGGATGAATTTAGTAATAGCACTGGCCTTGAAATTAACAATCAGAAGACTTCTCTTTTCTATTCAGCTGTGGATGATACAACTTTGCAACAAATTATTCAGATCTTGAATTGTTCAGTAGGGGAGCTGCCAGTTAGATATCTAGGAGTCCCACTTTTATCTACAAAGATATCTTACAAGGATTGTTTACCTCTTCTTGGGAGAGTTGAGGAGAGAATCTACTCATGGAAGTCCAGCTTTCTTGCTTATCCTGGCAGAGCATTACTTATCAAAGCTGTTTTATGTGGAATGTTTTTCTTCTGGTTCTCATGCTTTGTTCTACCAAAGAGAGCTATCAAGGAACTAAACACTAAATTTAAAAGATTCTTCTGGAATGGTGCTGAGTTAAAAAAGGGTTATAATCCAATCAGATGGACTTCTACTTGTCACCCCTATAAAGAAGGTGGATTGGGAATCAGGGACCTTGAAAACACTAATATTGCAGCTAATCTGAGGCACATCTGGGACCTAGTTTTAGGGAAAAATACTATTTGGACTTCTTGGGTTAAAAGTAACCTAATAAAGAACAAATATTTTTGGGCTATGAACATACCTCAAGACTCTTCTTGGTGCTGGAGAAGAATCCTGGACCACAGGGAGATTGCTAAGAAGCATATTGGAGTTCTTCTAGGGAATGGAGAAGCTACAAATTTCCTTCATGAAAATTGGCACTCAAAAGGTATAATTACAAATTGGGTAGCTCCTCATATCCTGGATACCATTGGGGCTACAAATGCTTCCAAGGTAGCTGATTTTCTTTCTACTAATGGCTGGGTTTTCCCTGATTTCATGGAAGAGGAAGTTCAAGAAATAGTTGCAGAAATTTCCCAAACTGATTACAACTTATCTGAATGTGATCAAATCTTCTGGAAGTCTAGTTCCACATGTAAGTTTTCCATGAAAGAAACTTATACAACTATTTCTGATCAGTTACCTAAGCCCATATGAAAAAATTTAGTATGGTTTAAGAAGCATATTCCCAACACTCTTTCATCACTTGGCTTGCCTTTTTTAAAAGACTTAAAACTAGAAGTAAGTTACTCAAGTGGGGTGTGGTATCAGATGTTTCTTGTGTTTTCTGTGGTTATGCCCTGAAATCTGAAAATCACTTGTTCCATGATTGCCTGTATTTGGAGGGGGGTTCTGATAAAAATGGGAATCATTAGGGAACCAACAAATAATTGGGATGATGAAATAAAGTGGTGTTCTCAGACTTCTACAGGACCAAGCAGTGCAGCTATGATTAAAAGACTTGTCTTGAATAGCTTCGTGTACCATATTTGGAGAGAAGGGAACAATAGAATATTCAGAGCTCAATATAGTTCAGAAGATCATGTTAGCTTGAAGATTATCCAAGAAGTGAGATTTAAGATTTTGGCTACTTCTCATAAGGTGCATGATGATCAAAATACTAGAAGCTTCATGGGGAGATGGAATATAGACTGTGTTTTTGTGCCTCATGATATTATTCTATGCACTTGGCTCTACCCAGAGGAAGATGAGGTAATGATTAACACTGATGGATCAAAGTCAGACTTAGTAGGAGGCTTTGGAGCCATTATCAGAGATCACAATGCTGAGGTAATATGAGCAGCTACCAGAGAAAGTCCTGTGATTTCAGTTTTTGCCCATGAGTTACAGGGAGCTGAGCTTGGGCTCTTGGATATCCAGAAGCAGCAATTTAGAGTCCATCTTGTTGTTGACTCTATGGCTGTCTTTAATCTGTTAACTACCAAAGATCCTGACCCCCCTTGGAATGTAATTCAAATCTGGAGAAGAATAAAGAAGCTGAAAGAAAGATTTGTAAAATGAAGGGTTACTTTTTTCTATAAAGAAACAAATAGAGCTGCAGATTTTCTAGCTGGTCTACATTTGTGCAGGGCTTGGGTGGAAATCAGACATGATGAGTTCACTACAGATTTCAGGGAGATTCTTGCTGCTGACAAGGCTCAACAGGTCTACCAGAGAAGAAAGAAGAGAAGAAATTAGTGTTGTTTGTTTAGTTTTGTTTTCTTCGTTTTTCAGTTCCTGTTTTTCTTTTTTGGGCTTTTAGCCTGCGGAATGTGTCAAAAAAAAACAACTTGTGGGAATGTTATATATGCCCCTACTATCCATGGGCTTAGCACAAATACCCTTATCCATTATGTAAATACCCCTCCTGTTTTAGAGAGAGATTTTTTGAAATTATAGTACCAACTATACCCTCACCGACATAGTGATTTAGATCTGTTTTCTACCAAATGAAAATCCATCAATATTTTTTTACTATTCTATGTCTCCTCCTCCCCCGAAGATAGCCACCACCAACATCTTCATCGTCGCCGCCACCATTGTAACACCACCTCCACTACATCACCACCTCTACTTCCGCAGCAATTCCAGTACCATATATACTCGATCATCTCCATAATCAGATCTCATAAAATAATTTTCAGATTTAGAGATTTAAAGTTTGAGATTTCAGTTTCAGGTAATTTTTGAATTCGAAGATTTCCATGTTTGAATCATTGAAACTTAGGTTATGATTTAGTTATTCTTTCTCATATGATCTTTGAATTTTATTTTTCTTTGACTTCATCTTCTTCTCCTCATATTATCACGATTGAGAGGTGTGATTTTTAGGTTTCGATACATGGTAATTCATGTTGAGATATAGAATCAAAACCAGGCGATTGAGAGATGAATTTTATCTCGAGAGTATTAGATGATCAAATTGATTCAAATTGATTTTCATGTTTGTATATTATGATTTCATAGGTTTTGTCTGAGATTCGGTGTACAAATGTTGGTGTATATTCAGTTGCAGAAAGGGGTTTAGTGATTTGATTGGTTGATATTTTTCTTGAAGAAATTTAAATGATGGTGATGGTAGCTGTTGCTTGGTAAAAAGATGTTGGAAGTAGTGGAAGAAGATGGTGATGATGCTGTTAAAGTTTCTTGAAGGGTTTTGAACAACAACATCAAGAAGATGAAGCTGTGATGGGTTTGTACTTGAATGAGTTATGGTTGTTTTTGAAGTTACCAATCGATGAGAAATGAATTGGAGCTGTTGATTGCAGCAACTTGGTATGGTGGTTATGAATTCAGGATGGGTATGATCGAATTTGAGATAAAGATGGGAAGAATTGCAGTATGAATTCAGAGAGGGTTCAGATTGTGGAAAATGGAGACCTTGCTGTCTGAGTTGCAGAGGTGATGGTTTGAGAATGTAAGAAATCGAGTATGAAATGAAGAAATCAGGGTAAGAGTTAAGATGGTTTTGTTGTTACTTATTCATGCTAGTGATGGGTATTTGTGATACGTGAAAAAGTGGGGGTCTAAAAACACCACCCAATATCTCGCTTAGCAATCTGTATGGACTAACTCCGAAATACTTTCTAGAGAATCAACTAGACAGTCAGACTCAATCTAGGTAAAAGTATCTCAAGGAGTTAATATCTCTCTCTTGTTTTGATTTACTCAAGATAATAGAAATCAGCGAGTCCTAATCAAACACAAGGAATAACTTGGACGGTACCAAAGACCATTGTCCAAGGATCAATCAATGATAATCAACAACCAAAGGTTGGATTATACTAATTGATGATCTAACACACAACCTGTATTATTTCAATTATAAAGATAAACAATATAATGCAGAAACTGAAATAACACAGACACCAGAAATTTTGTTAACGAGGAAACCGCAAATGCAAAAAAACCCCGGGACCTAGTCCAGATTGAATACGCACTGTATTAAGCCGTTACAGACACTAGCCTACTCCAAGCTAACTTCAGACTAGACTATAGTTGAACCCCAATCAGTGTCCCACTGATCCAAGGTACAATTATACTCCCTACACCTCTGATCCCAGCAGGATACTGCGCACTTGATTCCCTTAGATAATCTCACCCACAACTAAGAGTTGCTACGACCCAAAATCGCAGGCTTTAACAATAAACAAATCTGTCTCACACAGACAATTCTATCAAAGGATCAATCTGTCTCCCATAGAAAAACCTTAAAGTTTTTGTTCCGTCTTTTGATAATAATCAAGGTAAACAGGAACCAATTGATAATCCGGTCTTATATTCCCTAAGAACATCCTAGATTAATCAATCACCTCATAACAATCTTAATTGTATGGTAGCGAAACAAGATGTCGTGGCATCACAAACAATGAGATGAAGGTGTTTGTGATTACTTTTATATCTTGCCTATCGGAGAAATCAAACAATCTCTAGCCAATCAATATGATTGTACTATTACGATAGAAGATGCAAGATCAGATCACACAACTACGATAAAAGTAGTATCGGTCTGGCTTCACAATCCCAATGAAGTCTTCAAGTCGTTAACCTGGTTTTAAAAGAAGAAAACCAAAGGTTAAAGGAGAACCGACTCTAGCACGCAAACTAGTAGCACACGTAATGTGTGGGGATTAGTTTTGCAGAGTTGCTAGATGTCCCCTTATATAGTCTCTCAAATCAGGGTTTTGCCTTAGTTACAAAGCAATCAATATCCACTGTTAGATGAAAACCTGATTTAGTTTCAAGCTAATATTTCTCAGCCGTTAGATCGAAAACTTAGCTTGTCATACAAAAATGACTGTACGCTTCTAGATTTGTTAACCGCACCCAAACGTGTACAGTGTTGGTTCAACAATAGTTTACCAAAAAGGTTAACCATAAGAGCGTTTGATACCAACCATGTTCTTCTTCACCATAACTAGTTCAAATGACTCAAATGAACTAGTTAAGAGAGTTGTTCAATTGCAAGGAAATCTTATATAATTACACAAGGCACAATTGAAGGAAAGATGATTTGATTCACAAGAATCGGTTCATGAATTTAATAGCCACGGTTTGCAAAAGCATTCCTTAGTCTTTTAAGATTAATTTCAGAGATCATCTTTAGATATATAACCTTCTCAAGTTCGCAGACTAGGTTCGCGGACTTAAGACACCGGACAGAGTGTACAAACTCCAGCAGAAATTCTCGGGTTTGAGAACTTCGCTGGTTCGCGGACTGAGTTCGTGGACTGGGTTCGCGGACTTGGCTCATGCGAGTAGTTTGTCAACTCCAGCAGAAATTCTACGATTTGAGAACTTCGGCAGTTCGCGGATGGAGTTCGCGGACTTGGCACTTGCCATACTTCCGGTTCTCTTGATCAACAAAGTTCGAGAACTTTGGTTCAAGGAATACATTGGTTATGTAATCTAAACTCTCATTCCAATCATTGAAACATTCTTAGAGGACGTTATATAGTTGTTACACCATTTCTCGTCAAAGCAATTTTCAAAGTGATTGAAACATTCATGACTTTCGTCACTAGGTAAAGATAAACTTGGTCGAAGCGAAAAGCTTACCAACACATATTTCGAGATATAGATAAGCGAGGTATACTCGGCTCGAAATACCAAATGTGTATAATCTAGTCTATATATATAGCATACTAATTTTGTCTCAAAGAGTGGGAGATGGAATAGATAGACTTTTGAGTGACAGATAAGTTCAAGTCTCCACATACATTTTTGTCGAGAAGTTCTACCGGTTCCTTGAGTAGTCCTTCTACTTGTATGATGAATCGCCATGAAGTCCTTGAGCTCAACTACACTTACTATCCTAGTCCGAGATTTAGCTATAAGAGACTAGAAATCAAGACTTATAGTTTTGATCACTAACATTGACAAACATGCTTTAGATAGCAACGCATGCGAGTTTGACCGAGCAGTGTTCTAACAATATGAATGCTTACAGGGTATGATCGTTACTGCCTGTATGAATGATTACAGGGTAAGAATGGTGCTGAGAGCTAGTTCTGTAGGTGATTCAATGGGTTGGTTATGAAGCTACGGTATTGCAACAAAAGAGTGGACTGAAATGAGTTTAGATGTTGGTTCTGGTGGTTACTAATGAAGATGCAAAGTGGAGTCAGCGATGAGACATAGAAGTAGCTGAGCTATATGTTGTGTCATGTGGTGCTGTATGAAGCTGGTGATTGATGTTGCTGTAGTAGAAGGTGTTGTTGCTTTACTAGAGCTGATGAGACTGAAATCAACCTTGAACTGAAATTGGTGATGCAATGGTCAGTTCAACAAGTGGTTGTAAGATCCATATTCTGTTTGAAACCAGGGAATGAGCGAATGAGCTGGAATTGCAGTGACTGGTAAATTGTGGTGGTGATCAAATGGAATGTGTAGTTAAGGTTGCTACTGTAATTGTTAGTACGTAACCCAGCTGTAGTGATTGTTTGGCATTGAGAAAACATGTGGTGTTATCGGTGACGCAGGTGATTGTTTTGAAGTTTTTTATATGCATGTTATATTTGTGTTATGCATGATATGTGGTGCAATGATGGAATGCTTGCTACTGCTGTGTTTGTTGAGGTTATAGTGCAACTGCAGTTAGGAGATGTGGTTGATGGCCTTGCATTGGTGATGTTGATGTTAAGAGGCTGAGAAGATGATATTGTAGGTTTGTTGAGCTAGATTTTGGGGACAACTTGATTCCAGATTGGAGGAAACTTGAGCTAGTTGATTCCATATTTGAAGGCAACTTGAGATAGTTGACTCCATATTCAGAGGAAACTTCAGCTAGTTGATTCCATATTTGAAGGCAACTTGAGCTAGTTGCTTCCGTATTTGGAGACAACTTGAGCTAGTTGCCTCCATATTTGTAGATAACGTGAGCAAGTTGCTTTCAAATATGGAAACCACTCGAGCTAGTTGGCTCGAGATTCAAAGACAACTTTGTGCTAGTTGCCTTTAATTTCGGAGACAACTTGAGATAGTTGTCTCAAATTCGGAGACAACTTGAGCTAGTTGGCTCCATTTTTGTTTTGCAACTTGTTCCTACACACTATTTATTGGAGACAACTTGAGCTAGTTGCCTCCACTTTTGGAAACAACTTCAGCAAGTTGCCTTCAGATTTGGAGACAACTTCAACAAGTTGACTCCACATGGTGGTGGTGGAATTGGTGGTGATTGGCGGCGGCGGTGGGTGGTGGTGGTAGTTGGCAGCGACGGTGGGTGGTAGTGGACAATGGCGCTGGTTGTCGGTGGTGGTGGTTGGTGGCGGGGGTGATGATTGGTGCTGGTGGTGGAAGGAAATGGTGGTGCTGGTTAGCGGTGGTGGAAAGTGGTGGCGGTTGGATGTGGTGGACATTGGTGGTGGTTGGCGGCGGTGGCAGAAAGTGGTGGTGGTTGGCGGCGGTGGCGGGAAGCAGTGGTGGTTGGCGGCGGCGGCGGTGGCGGGAAGCAGTGGTGGTTGGCGGCGGCGGCGGTGGACAGTAATGGTGAGCAGTAGAGATTTTTTTTTGAATAGTGTAGTGGTAGTGGTTTTGTTACTTTTGTATATACATTATATAAAAGAGGGTATTTTAGTAATGTATTAAGCTTCGGGATATATATTAAGTTTGAAAGCGTATTTTGCAAGGGATCTCATTCTATAAGTATATAGATAATGTTCCCAAAATACTTCTTTGTTTAACATCGCAGAAATGGGATAACAGTAACTAGCAACATATACTGTCATCGGGGTGGAAATTTTGTTTTCACTCACTTAATCAATTATAAGGACAATGTTTCTGTGGGCAGATTATACTAATGAGAAAAATAATAGGGTGGATGATAATAATTGAGTACATAAGGTATATGCTATCCAAGTGGAGTTTTCAGCTGACTTTTTATGTTTTCAGTTGCATTCGCAATAATCATGAGCTAAAGGAAAGATCCGTTTCTTGATTTTCTTGGTTTTGAAAAATATCATCTTGGGCCAATTAAGATATTATGAGTCTAGGCAACCAAAAAATCACAGAAGCAAAAAAATAAAGAAAGCTCGTAACATGATTATTGAAAGAAATTTTACCAATTCATGTCAATGAGAAAAGGTATATATCGCACTGTATTGCTTATGAAAATTCTGATTATATCCTTAATGATCATGTCAAAGAGTGCTACAATTATAAGTATCCAAACTAGTAAAATGAGAATGATGAATTGTCTCCTACTTGAGAAGTACTAGTAGATCTAGTATATTTTTTAGACGATGATGATGAAGATGACGACGAAGAAGATTTCGTCAATGAAGGTGGTGGAGTTAATAAATCTCCTGACCTTCTTCTAATAAGCATTTGTCTCATTCCATCAGCAACTCTAACAGCAGGATTTGATTTGAATTTTCTACAAAATGACTTGTGAGCTTTAACAGCATCATCCACTAAAACACTACTTGAACTAGAACTAGAACTAGAAGAAGAAGATGATTGTTTGTTCTTATTCCGTGAAGTTGATGATGATGACCTTATAACTTCATCTCTAACAGCTTCAGCACATAATCCACACAACCATTTTCCTTCGAACTTCGATTTTACGTCATTGATGTATTCTTCTGTACAATCTTCTTTTAACCCACAACACTCGCACTTTGCTGATTCTATTTCCATAATTTTGTTCTCCTTTCTCTTGTATGATCTTCTCTTAGCTGCGCCTAGAGGGTAGTATTTAAAGGGGTAGCTTAGAACCCAAGTATATTGAAGAAATTATTGCAAAAGGGTGGTAGTAGTGGCTTATATATATTCTATCTTGAATTGATTGCAAACTGAACAGAGGATAATTGTTTTTTGTTTTGTGTTGTGTTGTTTCTTAATGTGTTTCTTCACATGGGTTTTTTTTTTTGATGCTTTTGTATAATATTATTCCTATATAGAGGTGGTATTTGGTATTGTTAATGCTGCAAAGAGAGAGATGTCATGTTCTCTCAACAATGTGGTTGGTTTGGACTTTGGATTTGGGGAGAGGTTAGGTGTGTCTAGAAGGGAATTTTTATAACTTTTCATTTTTAATTTGCATTTTAGAAACAGATAACTGTTTACTTGGCCAAGCTTTGGGTCTATCTATCGGCACAAGCCAAAACATGGTAAGAGCCATATAGGGGTGCTAATTCAAGCTTAGGGTAGTTTTACTGATAGGCAGTTACTTTCAGTTGGTTTGATCTTATAATGGCTTGAGTTTGGCTCCACTACACTCATTGCCCTGAAATAGAAAATATTTTGCTTTTCTTATTGGTTGGAGTGTTGGAGTCCACAGAATTATTGGATTTCGACTATTTATAGCGATAGGAGCCCGTTTGTGCTGACTGACTAGTTGACTAATCACCTTCAACTTCTATTTATTTTGTGCAGGTGGGAAGCCTTTTTCAGGGTTCAGCAATCAGCATATATGAATGAATGAATTCAATAGACAAACTGGACACAAGACAAAACTAGTATTGCTTCTTTTAGTTTAACTTTCGGAGACTGCTTATTTGAGATGTGTAAAGTTATATGTCTGCAAGAAGCCGCATGTATTTCACATGCTGTATAATTCAGCATGGTTGGATCCGATGCCTCTCAGAACTTGACGATTTCTAATGGCTCGCTTTTTTGGCGCTCGCTCGTTACCCAACATCTATGTTATTTAAGGTTCTTTACAGCTTCTACACTCCACTATGAAGGGTCATAATTAATTTTGAATAAATGAACTATCTGACATATACTAGTACTCCAGTACACCATTTGGTCTAGGTTATTAGATTTACTCTCCACAATGATTCATTCTTGACATCTACTGATTGATTAGACTTTTACCAGAAGTTTTTTGTTGGTCGCAAGGGAATGTTGCAATTGAGTTCTTCTTTTTCTCTCGTAAGCGAATGTGAAAAGGCTTTGTAGTTTTTTTTCAAATGCACCTTAGAAGGAAGCTATAATGAACAGAGACATACCCGAAAGACCTTGTCAAAGAAGATGCATGGCTACAAAAGCTGGCCTCTCGCACTACTCATCAGATATTATAGGCAGGTGATCGAGCTTGTTTTTGTGCGATCCAAAAAGACTATAAATGGAAGGGCCGAGTTGGGAATTTATCGTCTGTTTTTAAGACCAAAATGTGTCAATTGTCGTATTCAATCCGATTAGGTTACTGACAACGAAATTCCGATTAGGTATTGACAATGAAGTTCCCCTACGGCTAGCTATATATCTATGTGGTCCAAACACGACCGTAACCTCTCCTAGGGTCATAGTCTGCCCCTTCAATGAGGGAGATCATAATATTGCATTTCTAGGTTGGCAACTTGCGGTTAGGCTAGTTCGCTTTCATGCAAGGAGAAAAAGGGGTTTGCTTCCTTAATGATATGGATATAGGCGACCCTGTTGGGCATTGCATTTTCTCATTTCTAATATAATCAGCCTTCTTTCTGAATTTTTCATGGCGCGCAAGCAACATACCAAGGAGTGATCAGGATCGACTCGTCTAAGTTTCCTCCCGGCTTACATTTTGTGTCGAACAGAACGTGTGTATCGTCACTACTCACTAGTTCTTAGTAATCACCCATGGATAGTTTTTGACCAGACCTAAATCTAAACCCATCTTTTCAACACAAAAAGAAAATCTAAACCAATCCATAATATGCAAAAATCTCCCAAGTTGATGATGACTCGATGTGAGCTCTGTCGATTCAATTATTGTTTAATTTGTTCACTGGCCAAAGCAGCATTAACTACACTAAAAATCACTAATTGGTTGGTGGTTTATTGACTATGGTTCTTTGATTCTCCAAATCAAACTTCCATTATGAGTAAGATTATACTTAGCTAATTATTAGACAATGGCCTAATCATTTATGTTTATCCGATTTGTTTATCGGGTTGATAATGTTCTGATACATGTACCATGAAGAATTGGAGATCATATGCAGTCACCAGAAGGCAGACGATAAAGTTTCCAACAGTGAAGGTCCAGACGAATGGCCCTGTCCTTGAAGTCTCTTTCAGTTTTTCATACAAGTCCAAAAAGAAAACATGAAAAACCAACCAGAAAATTGCTTTGATTGCTATGGAGTTTCTTCGTGGTCTATAATATAATTGCATGTATATTGTCAGTCTGGTCCACGAAGACAAAACATACGGGCCTATCTAGCATGTGAAGTTTCTCCCCGGATACCAAAGGCACTCCAAATACAACCACATTTTCCATGTCCACGTAAGACTAGTCTTAGTCGTGTCCACGTAATAGTGGTACGCTAGTCATCGTCGTTGTTGTCCCGATATGCCAATTTTTGTCGCGGAGGGGTATGGTTCTTGCAATTTTTGTGTGATCTAACTGAATTTGCTCGTGTTGCCTTTGGTTTGACATCACAACCATTTTTAGCCCCTCCGTTTTAGATTCATCGTGGCATGTCGTGCGATGGAAGACATGTACAGAGAGAGAGATCTGTATAGATTGCGAGTTACAGTGCTATAGTAATTAAGGTACAAGATGAGATTTGGTAATTAAAGTTGTGCAACAAATGTTGGGTCACGGAATAGTATTTAAATCCTGATGTTCATTTTGGATCTTTAAGCCACAAAACATCACAAGGCTTTGGGGTCATGGTGCACATCTTGTAGAACCGTTTTTCGGGGACTACTCAAAAATGGCGGGGACTACTCTCTATTTTTTGGGTGGATATTAGAAGTAATAACGAGTCATCCCTTATTAAAGTTATTTTTTAATACCAAACTTGCTCTTGGTAATTAAATTAGTTAGTGTAATGATTAATTAGTGAGGTTGGATTAATTAATTAGGTGTTTTGAAAAGAATAATTTTTGAGAAGAAGGTTTTTTTTTTAATAAGATGGTTGATTTCGAAACGAGGGTTTGGGGTATTAGGGTATACTTCAAATTTAGTTGATGTTGCTTGAATTGGAAAAATCTTTCGAAAAACTGAAAATTTTATAAACTGATTTCGACCATGGAAATAGAGTTCGGCTAGGACATCTGAAGAACAGGTAGTCGAACTCATCTGTAAGTGTAGTTTGGCTAATGGTTCTGAAAACACAGGTAGCCGAACTCCGCTTTAATGGAGTTTTTGCTTTCAGAAAAAAGTTTGGCTAGGAAAAAAAAGTTGCGACGTAACCGAACCACATGTTCGGCTGGGAAAAAAAAATTTCGACGAAACCGAACTCAATATATAGGTTTTCAGAGAAAAGTTCGGTTAGGAGGAAAAAATTGCGACGTAACCGAACTAAAAGTTCGGCTAGGAGAAAAAGGAAAAAAAGTTGCGACGTAACCGAACTAAAAGTTCGGCTGGGAATTTTTTTTTGCGAGGTAACCGAACTTTTCTCTGAAAGAAAAAACTCCATTAAAGTTGAGTTCGGCTAGTTCGACAAACTGTTTCACATAATTCCTAGCCGAACTTCTCTCTGCAACTTCCATTTTCAACTCATTTTGATGATTACTACTCATTTTTCCAACCAAGTAATGGGTTTGTGGAATTTTTTTTGAATCGAGACGATGAAGCGGAAAGAAGAGAAAAAAATGAACCCTTATAATGAATTTGTGAAAAATTTAAAATATTAACGGATTTGTGAAAAAAACTAATAGTAACGGATTTGTGAAAAATTAAAAATAATGGATTTGTTATGATTTTGATTTTGTTTTGTTGATGATTTAGATTAGGTTATATATATATGTGTGTGTATTTATTAGATTAGTTTTAATTTTAATTAAGTTAAGGGTAGGTTAGTCATTTCCACACTTTAGGACACCCCTTATCAGTATAGGGTAGACATTCCTATCACAAAGTACTCCCCACCATTTCTGAGTAGTCCCCAAAAAATGGTTCATCTTGTATCCCAAGACAAATTTTAGAGCATGATGCAAATTTTAGAACATGAGACAATTTTGGGTTACGGGTGCGATGCAAAATTTAGATCACATGTTAAATTTTGGATCAAGTGTTGTTTTTGAATCAAAACGGTAGCATGGATGGCATAGTTTTTTATATATAGCGCAAGATTTATAGTCGCGAGCATATTTTTGGTCATGGACAAGTTTGGGACAGACTTTGAGTCATAAGCAAATTTGGTATCCACTGGCTCGCAGTATCAAATTCTTCATCATAAGAGAAATTGTGTCATCCGAGAAGATTTTGGGTTACTGAGTATATGTTGTGTCATGTAGCAGATATTTGGCTAAAATGCATATTTCAAGCACAACGCAAAATTTAGTTATGAGACACATTCTGGACCACGATGAAGATTTTGAGATAAATTGTACGTCACATTGCATTATTAGGTAAATTTACGAAGCATATTTGTTACCAAACACAAAAGAGATGGTATGAACAAGATTATAGGTGGTACTGATGTTAAAAATTTCTGGTTTGCGGAACCTAGTGATGTTATTGGCACAGTTGGTGGCCTGGCAATGGTTTGGAAGGCTAATATAAGTATTGATATTATTGATTTTTCTCATCATCAAACTAATGTCATTGTGCCTGTTGTTAACAGCCATACTTGACTCCTTACTAGATACTATGGCAGTCCTTATGAGCTGCATAAAAAAGCTAAGCCATGAAAGATGATTGAAAGACAACTGCCTCTAATAACTTGCCCTGGCTTGCTATATGGGACTGCAATTTCATATTCCATGGCTCTGAAAAATTCATTGCTCATCCCATTGATAACAATAAAGCTAACTATTTCAATAACAAAATCACTGAATCGGATCTCATTGATTGTCCTTTCACTTGTCCTAATAGAAGAACTGATAATGTTTTTACTGAGCATAGACTTGACAGAGGGTTGGCTTCTTAAGATTGGTTGCATCTATACCCCAATATTACTATTACCATGTTATTGGCTCTAACCACCACCCCATTCTCCTAAACTCCAACCCAAATTGGAAAGATGGTCATATGTCTCATTCAAATTCTTTGGATCTTGGCTTGGCCATGAAGATTGCAAGAAGATTATAACGGAATATTGGAACAAAAATCTTTGTGGTTCCTCAGCTTTCATGATTGCTAGGAAGATCAAAGAGATAAAAATCAAGGTCAAAGTTGTAACAAAGAGGTTTATGGTAACATCAGAATAATATGGACACATGTAAGAAGTACCTAGATTGGCTCTATAAACACTACTTCAACCATGATAGAGGAAGGGCCATAAATATGGCTAGAAGAAAAGTCTTGGACTGATATGACATCGAGGAGAAATTCTGGAAAACCAATAATAGAGATCAAATTATCATGTTAAGAAACAAAAATACTAAGTTCTTCCATAGGGATACCAAAACAGAATGAGAAGAAATGGAATTGAAGCAATCCATAATGCTGAAAGATATTAGTTGACTGATAAGGAAGAGGTGGCAAAATCTTTTACTAGCCTCTTCAGCAACATGGCTATTGCTGAAGCCGACACCAACAATCATACCTAGTTTGAGATAGCTACTAACATCAGTCACCAGGACAACATCACCCTAAAGACCATTCTCGATGCTATGGAGGTCAAATACACATTTTTTTAGCATGGTACGATACAAAGCCCCTGGCCCGAATGACTTTCAAGAAACTTCATTCAAGCCAACTGAGATATTGTGGGAGCTTACATTGTCAAAATAGTGCAACATTCCTTATGTTCAGGATTTATGCTAAAGAAGATGAATTCCAATTACTTGTCCCTCATCCCAAAAAATGATAACCCAACCTCACTGGCACACTTCAGATCTATCATCCTATGTAATACCACCCACAAAATTATTCCTAAACTCATTGACCAAATAATGAAACACCTGTTTGACAAAAATCATTTACCAATCTGCTTTTGTTCCTCGAAGACAAATTGAAAACGCGTGGGTACAAAGTACACCACCAATTTTTTCGTTCGGAAACCTGTATGGACAAAACCTAGTACAATTGCAACTAGACCAACTTAATGATCCTTGAGTATGTATATGTATGTATGTATGTATGTATGTATATATATATATATATATATATATATATATATATATATATATATATATATATATATATATATATAGTTTATATTTATATACTTTTTATCAATCAGTATGTATAATACAATGAGCACGTGAACATGATTGTTAAGAAGAGTACCTGGGCGATCTCAAAAATCAATATCCAAGATCCATCGTATCTAAATAATCCAATTGGAATTATGCCAAATAATTAAACTTGTTATATGTCTTTCAAGATACGAATTCTACAAGAAACAAGTCTCGTGATCGATCACAATTGGATGAACGTATCTACTAAGACTGAATACATACAACTTGCATAAATCCAATTATAAAGATAAAAAATATAATGCGGCAAAGGAAAAAAACAAGACACCAAAAGTTTTATTAATGAGGAAACTGAAACTACAGAAAAACCCAGGGACCTCGTCCAGATTTGAACATCAAACTGTATCAAGAAGCTAACGACACTAGCATACTATCAGACTTCGGACTGGAATGTAGTTGAAACCGAATCCACCCTCCAAGAAATCCAGTTACAGTCGTTCTCCTTACGTCTCTTGAACCTCGCAAGGCTCTACGCAACTGATTCTTTTAGCTGACGTCCTCTCAGCCTAAGAGTTTCTTTAACCTCAGTGAATACTTTTGATTGCCAATTTGCCTCTAACAAATAAGCCTATTTGATTTCCCTTTAGATCAAATATCAAGGCTTGGAAATTTATTTGCGATAGACAAAGCTAGCAAACATCACAATCCGGGACACTTACACTCACTTAGATGACAAGCCTAGATCTATTACCACCTCTCAAGAACAATCTTCAAAAGATCACTTAAAAAATCAATTTTCAGATATATATATTGAGGAATCACAAAGTCTGAGACGAACAGAACTTTTGCGTTTTCTATCTATCTTGCCTGAAAGAGATTACAAAAACCTCGATAACAGAAAAACAAGATCATGATTAGGGTTGCACAACGGTCGGGTTTGGTCGGATTTTATACCTACCGAATAACACACCATACAGATCGTCTTTTTTTTTTTTTTTTAAAGGAAGAGCCCCAACTAGGGAATGAGTTCAAGGTCGGGTCGGTTATAAACCACCCGATAATTTATCAGCGAGATTAGGTCGGTGATCGGTTTACCCGATCATTATCAAACGGCGGTTGTCGTCTGAACTGAAACAATTAAACTACAACACAATTTGATTAGATATAATTCGGTTAATCACGACACTGTCATTTCACACATAAACTAAAATAATAGTAATACACATGATTAATTGACTATACATAATACATTTTCAAGAACTGTGAAACTTAAATTCCCAAAATTTCAATAATTTAAAACCCTAATCAACTAAAATACTATTATCAAAATTTAAAATGAACCCAATATCGAAAAACCCTAAAATACGTGAAACCCAAGGTTTCAATTTTTGAGAAATTACAACAGAAAAAGCTATAACTAATACCAGACTCTCTTCCTTAGTCCCTTAGTTATACAAATACATTCAAGTTTCAACAAGAGTTGAAAAAGATGTAGATGTTACTTGAGTACGAGAACAAGGTTCAGTCTTGCACTGTTGTGCTGCTCGAGTATGAGATGAAGGTGTGGTTGAATGCTTCCAGGGGTGATATAGGTAGTGGTGCCACAAAAACAATGAAGAATTAGAACTTAACTGAAGAAGAAGACAGATAAGTTGAGGATCTTTGTCTGCCGCTCGCCTCCTCAATTGAAGAAGAATTTTTTCTGAAAATAAAAATATACGTCTTCACTCTATATGGGTATAAAGAGATATCTAGGGTTATAACCAATATCGACGGGTATTATTGATTATAGATTAATGTGTAACAGTGACTTGGATGATCGGTCGGTTATTGATAGGGTCGGTCGGTATACATATACAATCGTGTAGCACCAGAAACAGATTGGTTTCCTAACATAATTACCGTTCAGGACTATTGAATGTCTTGGGTTCAGTTTGGTTCGGGGTTTTTGATGAGTGCCAAATAATGTATATATTTATCCCTTTTTGTTGGCATTTAACTCATCTTTTGTGCATTAATTCTACATTTTATCCCACATTCTGTATTTTCATTGTTTTCAAGAATAAATATTTTTCTTACTTAATTTTGCATTTTTAGGTAATAAATAAAGTCTGGATGACTTGCGGAGCAAAAAGAGCAGAAAAGTAGTGAAAAGCCGGGAGAAATCACGCAAGGAAGCCGCGAAGAATGGTGCGCACAACCTCATTTTCTACACACAAAAACGCCTCCGTTCTCAGCCATCAGATCAGTTCTCAGAAGCATCCGGTGGTCGCTCCTTCATAGAGCATCAAAATCTGAAGTCTCTGCCAAGTACCACAGCGCTGAAATTCCAAGCCTTCAGATTAGATGGTAGTTGAATCCAACGGTTGCTCCCTTGCTGTTCATCAAAGTTTGATATCTCCGCCTTACACTACAGCACCTAACCTAATCTAGCACCGTTCGTTTCGTTGTATCACTTCATCCGACGGTCGCTCCTCGCTTGCCTCCGCATCACCGTCCGATCTACCTACCAGCTCCACATCTCACGGCTTAGTCTTGCTGAACATCAAAAATCGATGAACCCGCCACACACTGGAACACCAAACCCTATACCAGCTACCCAAACGCACCCTTCTCCCAAACCATCGACTTCTTCCTCTCCACCTTACCATGTGCAGAGAGCTCTGCAACCACCATGTACGCCACCACCTTCTTCAACTCCACTGCCACCACCACACCTCCACCATCATCACCCCTATCTTTCTCCATCATTACCCCCTTGTTCTAGCCTCCTATTATATAGTTTTCTCCCCTAATTTCTCTCTAAAAACCTAGGGAAGAAATCAATAAAATAGGACGAGTTGGAAATTCAATTAGAAAGCATGGAGAGGAGCAGAACAGCAAGGGGAAGAATGGGTCGAAAGAAGACTCGTCAAATCACATGTTAGGTGAGTTTAATTTCAAACCCTAATTTCTCTGCCAAATTAGGTATTTGGGAAATTGCCCCCAATTTTCAATTGAAAAAGCATGGAGAAGAACAGAGATGATATGGGTATGGCCGAATTAGGTAAATTAGGTGAGAAATCCCAATTATTTTAATGTTTTCAATTTGGGGATTATTTGGGTGAAGAACCCTAATTTTGTATTTTGGGGAAATGGGGTCTGTGGGTATAAATAGCCTTGTGGGTGTTGTTGAAAACTTTATGCCTGGATTAGCCAGTGTGTCCAGAACCAAGTTCTGTTAATGATCATTTTTGTGCTGTTCATGTTGTGTTCATGTTTAGTGTAATATCCTGTTGTGTTCTGTGTGTGATGTTTGTTCCTGTGATGTTTTGTATCCATCTGTCATGTTATGTTTGTGTTAATTAGCATGTTTGTATTGTTTCTACACATGATCATGTATTTTCCCTGTTTAAACCTCAGAGAAGACCTTTGAACCATGATGGTTAGCTATTAGGATGGTTTTTGTTGAACTCAAAATAGCTTAGGCTAGTTAGATTCCTAAAAGCCCAACTGATTTGTGATTAGTGGTGCTGTAAGAAGACCACTAATGCTAGGGGTCAGTGGTGGCTCTAAGGGGTTAATCAGCTACATTAGTTAGTAAGCCACTGCCTAGTTAGTCTGTGATTGGTTGTGCCTTAAACAGACAGCCAATACTAGGGGTTAGCTAAGGCTGTAAGGTTAGTTAACTAACCATATGATAAAAACTTGACCTAGGCAAACTAGCTAGGTGAAGGGAATTCTCATCCATCTCCTTACACTTCCCATCCACAATTTCTTTCCCGTGTTCTGTTTTGGTTAAGTTTTTCTTTTTCTTTGCCACTGCCTTTGGCTCACTGCCACTGAATTTTTCTTTGTTTCTTTGGTTCTTTAGTTCACCGCCTGTCACTAGCTCAGACTATCTAGGAAACTTCAATACACCCCAAGTCTCTGTGGAATGATCCCTTGCTTACTTTCTATACTAAAACTTGGCCTTGTATACTTGCAAGAGTTTTTGTGTGTTTTCCAACCACACCAAGTTTTTGGCGCCGCTGCCGGGGACTTGGCTGCCGTGTTTTTGAAGTTTTTCTTGCTGTTCTTTGCATGCTCATACCTGCTGTGTAGTTCTGATAAGCATCTTAGTGTACTCATCTTGCATATTGCATCTGTAGCTGTAACTTAGTACCACCTCTAGTGCATCTGCATCATTTGCATAATCTCTTCTCCTTTGCTTCAACTGCATCATTCTGGGAACTGAACCTCTTCTCTGAGTTGCCAGGTGCTTGTGGTGCTGCTGTTGCAGCCTGTTGCTGCTGAATTGCTCCTGTTGCTGAAGCTGTTGCCCCTGCTGTTGTTGCTGTGACCTTGCTGTGAGGCTGAGAACAAACCTCTGGTGCTGATGTGCTGCTGTGAAGCCCAAATAGAGCTGAGCTGCTTCTCCTGCTGCTGCTCCTGATCCTGCTGCTGTGCCTCAGCTGTTGCTGCTGTGCAAAGGCAAGCTGCTGCTACCCCCTGCTGGTCCTGCTGTTGCTATGATCCAAAGCCCAACTGGGCTGATTCCAAGCAGCTGAAAAAGAACAAAGCCCAACTGGGCTTTGCAACTGAAATACCCAACTGGGCCTCAGAAAAGCCAAAGCTTAGGATGATCTAAAGCCCAACTGGGCTTTTGCAACCAAACTGAGCAGCTGGGCTGTGCTTCAAAGGTAAGCCTAAACCCATTAAGAGAACCCAACCTGTGGGCTTCCATTTTTAATTTGTGGGCTTGTAATAATTTTTTCCATTTTTTTTGTTGGGCTTGTAATTTAAGTTAACTTTTGGGTTTGTATTTGAGCTTAACTGTGGGATTGTCCCTATCAAAATTTTGGGTTTCAAAAACCCAACAAACAACCTAAACAAGGTTAACTGAACCTACCAACTCAGCTGGGCTTCATTAGTTTCTGGGCTTACTAAAGTCGTTAGTGGGCCGTGTACCCAAACTCTAGGCCGAAAGTTGGGCTCTGTTTCACAACAGTTCTCCAAACCCATTGCCTCACCAAAGCACAACCAAAACAGTGGGCTTATCCCCATAAAAACCAAATGTTTCCCATCAAAAACCAAATGTTTTTCATTCCCATAAAAACCAAATTTTTCCCAAAAATCCAAACCCATTAAAAACCAAATTTTGGGCTTTGTAATATAGTTACTTAGCTTTTGAGCCCAATCATGTCTAGATCTTGGTCTACAGTTGGGGAATACAACAAATCCCTTAGAGAACTTGCGTGTGGACATACTTCACGTTATGAACCTCCCATAGACCATGATGTCAATAGTCATAGGAATTATGGTGGACATTTTCAAAGTCCCGAGCCTCAATACTTGAACCCTAATGACTATTCACACATGCATCATTCGCCACAACGTGAAAATGAACATTTTGCTAGTGCCTCACCCACACAATCATCTCTGATCGATCAATTAGAAGCTCGAATCGCAGCTTTAGAAATGCAATCACATGAGGAATCTGTCACATCTAATTTTCTTAGGCAACCTGAAATCTATGCATGTCCCGCATGTGATGGCTTAGACCACACTATTGCGAATTGCTATATTTTCCATGAATTTAGGCGGACTGGAGAAATTCCAAGGTTTGTAGAACCTACAGATTATTATGATGGTGGTTATTGGGACCATAATCAACCTTTTCAAGGTTGCGATCAACCATTTATAGACCCTAACGACCATGCACCCATGTATCAATCACCACAAGGGGAGGACGAACAATTTCACATGAGCCCTTGTATGCAATCTATAATGGAAAACATCAATCTCCTCAAACAAAACACTGCTAGTTTAGAAATGCATACATTGAATGATCATAGCAGCATTTTTATCCCTAATGAAATTAATTATCAAAATAGTGTTTTTAACCCTACTCATGATAGTCATATTGAACATGAACCTAATCTAGAGGTAAATGAGTGGAATAGAAACACTATAGTTTTTAGGGAAGGACACTCTTGTTTTGTTGAGGATGATAATAATTATGATATTATATTAGAAGAACATGTCTATACTGATGATGTTATGGAACCTTTGGGTTCAAATACATTAGGCTTCTCTGCCCAGACCTTAATGAATGATATCTCTTCTAGTATTCCATATGATGTTTCCATTGAATTGCCGATGCATGAGGACAAATCTGTTGATGATGTTGATGATTCTGATTGTGGACTTGCTAATTTGATTGATGATTGTGAGCATGATGTGACATGTGTAGATGATTTAGGAGATTTTGATTTGATTGATAATGACGTGCCTATTCTCCTACATGAGTCACAATCTGATGGCCTTCCACCCAACCTAGATTTGGTTTGTACCAATATTGTAAAACCAATTTTTCTGAGAATGCCTAATCTAGGTTTGGAACTGTGTGCTTCCCAAGTCCTCTTGGACTATTTTGCTTCTAAGTATAATACATTTGAGGAACCACAGTTGGAAATTGCATGTTTGCCCGTCCCTAGCACAGTTCACTTTGAGCTAGACCTTTTGCATGATGAACCCCCGAAACTGCGCGATTTTGTTTTCAAAATTATATCTTCTGTAAAATCCAGGTTTGGGGGTAGCTCATTTTGTTTCACAGCTTCACTTGCATGCCTACCATATTATTATTGTGTGAAGCTGTTGAAACCGCTACACTTTGTCTTTTGGGTTGATCCTCAACTCTTTAGATTGTTAGTGTATGGTGAATTTTTTGTATATAATCCAGTAGATAAAATTTCTTAAAAACCCTTTTGTTCATTTTGTATATATTTTGCTAATCCAATATGATCTCGGCTGAAATATGTTGGATTTTTTTTTCCTTGAATAACGGAGTTCTAATATTGCTTTCGCCGAAATCGGGTATTTTCTTTCCTTTTTCTCTACTCAACATGATCCTCTTCATATATTGTTTTATAATTCTTTCCATATTTTGAAACATTGAGGACAATGTTTAGTTTAGGTTTGGGGGTGAAAAGTAGATACTTCGATAATATGCCATAATTGAAAACAAAACTCCTTCTTCTTTTTGAAAAAATTGAAAAATTCCAAAAAAAATTAAAAAATCAAAATTCAAAATTAAAAAAAATTAAAAAATTGAAAAAAATCATAAAAATGGAGCTCATTTACCTTGAAATGTTGACTCTTGTGCAAATATGTATTTTTATTAGGAGTCTTAGTCTAGATATTTAGGCACCCTGATTCTAGCACAATTCACATAGTGATAAGAAATTTGCACGCGCACGATCTACCAATACATGTATGGCCTCGATCTTCAAGGTGTTTGATAGGAAGTTACGATTGCCAATCACTTTAGAATACTGAACGAAACTTGACTAGCTTGTTCTTTGGTTGGTTGGGATAGAAGGTGGAGGTTACATTAAGGAAGACAACCATCGAATTTAACTGGGTGCATCAAAAAGGGCTACCTCTTGCAAAGTGTCATGTAATCTTTTGTTTCCTTTTGTTATGTATCAAAAGTGTTTCCTTGTGAAAAAAAAAAAAAAAAAAAAAATACAAAAAATCAAGTATTTATCAATTCCATCATCTCTTGTTCCAAAAATAAAAAGAATAGTCAATGTAAATAAGAGTCATGTAAAGAGTCATTTTGTTGTTTCATTGTAATAAGCAAGGAGGGTGTATGCCATTGATGTACAACGCGAGTAATTGTGAAATACCTCCAACTCATTCACAATTCTCGTAAAGTCCGGACAGCTAGCTAGATTTCGACCTCAGTTCTTAGCCTGAGAAACTATCTCTTGGTGATTAGTAGTCATAACTTCAGATCTTTCTTTACACATGTGTAGATACACTTTACACTCTTATCACATGTCTTTTTTTGTTATCAGTGCTAGGATTGTGCCTTCGATAGCTAGATTGACATCTCCATTTTGCTGTGAGCTTAAACTGTTTTGCACATGTCACGTTTGATGGAATCTGAGCTTATATTTTGACCTAGAACTTTGTAGGTACGTTCTAAGCAAACCTTCACGAGACTTCACTCGTCCACTAGGGACACTTAGTGGTTTAAAAGGCTTAGTGCATACGCTAAATGCATTCGAGAGACCAGCGACAGTGGTATAGTTAGGATTTCCTTAGTTTTGTTTTACTTGAGGACAAGTAAAATTCAGGTTTGGGGGTATTTGATGGGTGCCAAATAATGTATATATTTATCCCTTTTTGTTGGCATTTAACTCATCTTTTGTGCATTAATTCTACATTTTATCCCACATTCTGTATTTTCATTGTTTTCAAGAATAAATATTTTTCTTACTTAATTTTGCATTTTTAGGTAATAAATAAAGTCTGGATGACTTGCGGAGCAAAAAGAGCAGAAAAGTAGTGAAAAGCCGGGAGAAATCACGCAAGGAAGCCGCGAAGAATGGTGCGCACAACCTCATTTTCTACACACAAAAACGCCTCCGTTCTCAGCCATCAGATCAGTTCTCAGAAGCATCCGGTGGTCGCTCCTTCATAGAGCATCAAAATCTGAAGTCTCTGCCAAGCACCACAGCGCTGAAATTCCAAGCCTTCAGATTAGATGGTAGTTGAATCCAACGGTTGCTCCCTTGCTGTTCATCAAAGTTTGATATCTCCACCTTACACTACAACACCTAACCTAATCTAGCACCGTTCGTTTCGTTGTATCACTTCATCCGACGGTCGCTCCTCGCTTGCCTCCGCATCACCGTCCGATCTACCTACCAGCTCCACATCTCACGGCTTAGTCTTGCTGAACATCAAAAATCGATGAACCCGCCACACACTGGAACACCAAACCCTATACCAGCTACCCAAACGCACCCTTCTCCCAAACCATCGACTTCTTCCTCTCCACCTTACCATGTGCAGAGAGCTCTGCAACCACCATGTACGCCACCACCTTCTTCAACTCCACTGCCACCACCACACCTCCACCATCATCACCCCTATCTTTCTCCATCATTACCCCCTTGTTCTAGCCTCCTATTATATAGTTTTCTCCCCTAATTTCTCTCTAAAAACCTAGGGAAGAAATCAATAAAATAGGACGAGTTGGAAATTCAATTAGAAAGCATGGAGAGGAGCAGAACAGCAAGGGGAAGAATGGGTCGAAAGAAGACTCGTCAAATCACATGTTAGGTGAGTTTAATTTCAAACCCTAATTTCTCTGCCAAATTAGGTATTTGGGAAATTGCCCCCAATTTTCAATTGAAAAAGCATGGAGAAGAACAGAGATGATATGGGTATGGCCGAATTAGGTGAATTAGGTGAGAAATCCCAATTATTTTAATGTTTTCAATTTGGGGATTATTTGGGTGAAGAACCCTAATTTTGTATTTTGGGGAAATGGGGTCTGTGGGTATAAATAGCCTTGTGGGTGTTGTTGAAAACTTTATGCCTGGATTAGCCAGTGTGTCCAGAACCAAGTTCTGTTAATGATCATTTTTGTGCTGTTCATGTTGTGTTCATGTTTAGTGTAATATCCTGTTGTGTTCTGTGTGTGATGTTTGTTCCTGTGATGTTTTGTATCCATCTGTCATGTTATGTTTGTGTTAATTAGCATGTTTGTATTGTTTCTACACATGATCATGTATTTTCCCTGTTTAAACCTCAGAGAAGACCTTTGAACCATGATGGTTAGCTATTAGGATGGTTTTTGTTGAACTCAAAATAGCTTAGGCTAGTTAGATTCCTAAAAGCCCAACTGATTTGTGATTAGTGGTGCTGTAAGAAGACCACTAATGCTAGGGGTCAGTGGTGGCTCTAAGGGGTTAATCAGCTACATTAGTTAGTAAGCCACTGCCTAGTTAGTCTGTGATTGGTTGTGCCTTAAACAGACAGCCAATACTAGGGGTTAGCTAAGGCTGTAAGGTTAGTTAACTAACCATATGATAAAAACTTGACCTAGGCAAACTAGCTAGGTGAAGGGAATTCTCATCCATCTCCTTACACTTCCCATCCACAATTTCTTTCCCATGTTCTGTTTTGGTTAAGTTTTTCTTTTTCTTTGCCACTGCCTTTGGCTCACTGCCACTGAATTTTTCTTTGTTTCTTTGGTTCTTTAGTTCACCGCCTGTCACTAGCTCAGACTATCTAGGAAACTTCAATTCACCCCAAGTCTCTGTGGAATGATCCCTTGCTTACTTTCTATACTAAAACTTGGCCTTGTATACTTGCAAGAGTTTTTTTGTGTGTTTTCCAACCACACCAGTTTTTTAGGTCGATTTGGGCGGGTTGGTCGGATGGATCGGGTTCGTGTGCATCCCTAATAAGGATACACGAACTATTAAGGTAAAGATAGTCGGAACTGGCTTCATGAATCCCCAAAGCGAAGTCTTTTAGTCGTAAAACTAATTATGTTTCTTAAAAGGAAACCTAGGTTCATAGAGGATGACTCTAGCTGTCAACTAGGACACAAAGTGTGAGGGATTGAATTTCCCAATTGAAAGAGCAACTTTGTTTGTCGTTTTTCAAGACTGAGGGTTCCTTAGAATCCAAGCTAATATAACTTGGGTTCAAGGAAACACTTTTGTTCTTGAAAATACAATACAAGAATATACACTATGATCCGGTTACAGAATCGTATATAATGACTATTCGGTTTGGCAAGTATGCCATGTGAATAATAAACAATTTGATGTCCAAATAAAAAACTTAAGAATTTAATCATAATTCATACACATAAGTGTTTAAGTGATCAATGAAGTCATAAAAATGTTTAAGAGAGTCATAACAATGCTAAACATATTTACAAAATAATTCTTTGAGTATCTGCTAAATTCTACTGGGACAGTTAGTGAAACGGTCTGTGAACCGTAAGGCTAGTTCACAAGTCAGGGTGCTACGGTTCGTGAACCGGGTTCGCCAACCCTACTCGGCTCGAGAACTCGGATGTACATTTTTCACGAACTTGGTTCGCCAACTGTACTTGGCTTGTGTACTCAACCGGACACGGCTGGTCAACTGGATTCACCAACCTTAAGCCTTTTATACCAACACCAAAAATTCGGATCACCACTATTCGTGAACTGGGATCGAGAACTGTTTCCAACTGAACTTGTGGTTTGCGAACTGGTTTGCCAACCTTTCATGTATTTCTGAAATCATATATCTATTGTTTGCAAACTGATTTGCCAACCTACCCTGAGCAGAAATATCATAAGTTCATAAATTTTTCTATTATGATGTTTGAAACATTCCCAAATGATAAAATCTCTCATATGGGCGATTCAATTGATCCACAAATTAATTCTCAAACAATAAATTGTTTTGAACTAATATTGTTAAGTACCTTTGAACATCAATGTTAGAATAATATTTCGATATTTTTAGCAAGACAAGCTTGACTCAAAATTTATTCTTTGTAAATCTACTATAAGTCATACGACATAGTGTCAATAGATTGAATGGTAAGATAGTTAGTAAAATAGAATGGTTCAGTCTTCACATACCTGATACAGAAGTTTTTCAAATGTCTTCGTCGATCTTCAATATTTGAGGGTGATGCATGATACTCAATTACTAAACTCTAACCTAGTCTGAGACTTGACTTATTAGACTAGTAATCAAGAAATAATTTTGATCATCTAACATTGAAAACAAGCTTGAGATAGTAAACTTGTGGTTTCAACCGAACATTTCTCTAACAATCTTCCCCTTTGTCAATTTTAGTGGCATAACTATACAATACATATGTATTCAAAATAAATAAATTGTTCATCTCAAAATACGCTATGCTTTATTTCCTTGGTTCTTCAACAAACGTCTTGAATTCTTCGTACTTCAAGTTCTTCTATGGTTCTGCATGTATTCGTTCATCACCTTTGTTGTTGAAGATCCGTAGCAATAACAACTTATGAGAATACTCACAAAGAGCTTTGTTAGAATGAAAATTCACTCTACTCATTGGCTGCTATACAAAAACATAATATTGATACCTTCCTTGAAGTTCAATTGCACCGCAACTTTGAAGCAATGCTACAGTGATATGTTCTCCCCCTTTTTCAATATTTACATCTTTTGCAAAATAGGTAAGAACTTTAGATAATAATCCACTTCCCTTTACATAATGCTTCGAGAAGTCATAGGTTGTAGTAAGATACTACATAATAATTCTCCCCCTTTTTGTCAACAAAGTTGCCAAAGGCGAAAAATAGGGATTCTAATAAATTAAACAAAAGAGTATTTAAGACTAGAAAAACATACCAACTTTTAGTTTAGACGATTTTACCAAGAAAACTCGGTTTTTTGCGTTAAGGAGACGTATAAGCACAAGTATCTCCTACAATTTCACATCTGCTCTTTCCACAAAGATATTACGTTTAAACACAAGTTCAAAAGAACTCTCCCACCATTTGATGTCATCCCCGAATGAACAACATGAGCGACCTTGACTCTAATCACAAGAGAAGAATTTTCTTTGAACATTAACAAACTTACTCGCCAGTTACGAACAAAGTAAACTTTTATCCCAATATTTTCCCCTCTTCTCGCCAGTTACGAACAAAAAAGTTAAAAATAGCGATCTTAATGTTAGAGGCACTAAGATACAGGATTTTCCCGAGAAAAATAACCACCGACAAAAACAATTCTCTATGCCAATTACGAACAAGACTCAATATAAGAATTATAGCTTCTCTAGCCATGTACGAACGTAGAGATTAAAGTTCACCACTTATCCCACGGAGGTTATGCAATCAAGTAAGTAAGTGGATTCCTAAAGAACATATTACAAAATCTTATAGCGGAATATTCACAAAAAGTGTAATCGTGGAGAAATCAGTACTTTCATTCTCAAAATATCTTACTCCTATTTTGCAAGAGTTAAGAGCTTAATCTATGAGAAAATATGAGATATATGTTCTAATCACTAGAATAAGATAGCGAAGAACAAATCTCACAAAATAATCCATGAAGATTAGGTATTTCAAGTCATATTTCAAAATAAAATTTAATTAAATAAACTTTAAACATGCAAGATTATAGTATTTGGAATAGCTAATGTAACACATAAGAACTACTCCAAAAGCTAGTGTTCCTCCTTAAACAATAAGAATAAATTCCTACAAAGAGTTAACTAATAAAATGATCAAAGAAAGAAAAAATAAAACATTTATTTAGATATAATCTTTTACTAAGGACTTCAAGGAAGTGAGATCTTCAGAGGCCTTTTTCAAGTCTGAATTCAAGTAATCAATATTCTTTCTTAGCAGTAGAAAGATGATCAAACACAACTTCAAAGTCTCTAATTAGGTATCCGACTAGGTAAGCAGACATCTGAACAGGTTTAGAATCTCCATGTTTGTGATCAAAGTAGCAAGATATGGTGAAAGGATAATTATAAAATCTAACGACTTCTTCAGTAACAACATCTCGTTTCTCTTTTTCTCCTTCCTTATCATAATTCTTAAAGCAAGAAGCATCCATATCTTCGGAAATTCAAGGGACAAAATTGCAAAAAAATATATACTTCGGAACACTAGTCTCAAAGGTATATATATATATAAAGGTTTCTTAAGTTTGGAGAAACCAAAGAAAGGAGAGTCCTTTCCAAAAACAAGTTCTTGGTCCAACAGGGAGATCAGGAGACTGCTTGTTGGTTCCGTAACCAACCAAGAAAATAACTTGTTTTAAAAGACTAAGAATATCAGGTACCACAGTTACGGTTCGTGACCTAGTGGTATATACATGAAACACATGATGCGGTCTTTCAAGAAAAGCCTGTCATGTATAAACTTCTCGAAGATTTCGACAAGATCTTTTGTCCTTCATAAAAGAATAACATCTCTTTCATGACAAGATTTTGACAGTGTACATCCTTCCAATAGTTAAAAGACACAACAAAACTTATCGCAAATGAATTTCTTCCTTTCAGTTATTGTGCATTCTCGAACCGAACCAGAAAATGCACAAGGTTGTAGAATTAGGTTATGTCGTGATAAGAATTATTATGCTTATTCAGAATGACTAGATCCTTTGCATTAACCCTTAGTTTATTATTTAAACAATCCTTGAAATTAGTCTCGATGGCAGTCTTGAAAGACTAACATCTAAATCATCTTAGTTTAGTATGTAGAACAGTTACCTGAAACCAATTTGCGCTTTTTTATTTTTACGCCTCGTCTTAGTTTAATAATGAGAGATTTAAATCATAGATTCTTTTGTCAATATTGATATGACTAACATCTCTGTTGAATTATACAACAGTGCCTTTGTGAGAGTTCATTGAAGAGGCTTTCTTCAAATAGGTTCGTTATTTGAAGTTATCGTTTATAATCTCACTGGACTTGAGAGTAGCAACAAAATTGATAATACGTTTCAAAGATTTGTTGCACGGAAGAAAATCTTGCACTCCCAAGTTGCAAGAAATAACCCTTTGAAGGATGTTCGCTTGATATTTGACGATCAATCCTACCATTGCTGGTAATACTGAGAGTTTTAGTATATGAACGGTTTTCCTTAGATTGTTTTTGCATTGTTTCAAAAGATGGCCCTTTGTACCATAACCATAGCAGGTTTTCTGAGTTCTTATCAGTTTTAACCTTATTGACAGCTTTAGAGAGTATATAATCGATCTTTTTCTCAAGGGGTTTAGAATCCAAGGAGATTATACTTTCTAAAGGATTTGTAGAGAAGTATGAGTTAGACTATTTCTTGATGCACGTCGTGAATGCAACAAATTAATCAAGATATTTCCCACTAATTAACTAGTAATAAAGCGGTAGTAAGGATCGTTCCACAGAAAGCTGTGTAATTGATAGGTTATTTGAATCGGAAAAATAAAGTAAAAGACCGATTAGATTAAAGGAAACAAAAAGAAACAAATAATAAAATAAAGAGATGATCAAGGAGTCCTTCGCCGTTACCTAACGTTGACTGAGCTGGTATACTTATCCATCTTTCATTTGAACCATTCATCATCAACTCGTAGGAAAGCAGCTAGAGCAGTGTTATCCCCAAAGTCCTTTGTGTAGCATGATACCGAAGCGCCCGTATATCATATTTTATTTAACTGAACCACTAAGTAGTAGCGCACTCAAGGTGTAACCCGATCAGAAGCTTTAAGGTATGTGAACTTAGGTTGATCATAGCAGTTAGACTCTTAGCGCAAGGTCCACTTACAAGTGTTATCCTCACACACGATTGCTCCATAGAATCCCTCTGCAAGGTTAACCCTAAAGAGGTAAACCCTAGGCTTAGATGTGGTATGAATTCTAGAGGTAGGTGGTATATGATGTAAAGATTGTATTGCTTGAGCCTTAGATGTTTTTATTTTTATTTTTATTTTTATAATTTTCAATGCTTTTCCTTCAAGTCTCCTCTCTTCTAAGGTTAAGAAACCCATTGGGATCAAGTTTTCTCCTTCTAGAAGTCCAAAACGCATCCAATAAGTCTCTCTTGGCTTTCCATAATAGGTATTCTCGTCCTTCATCTTTCTACCGACTGTAATGTCCCAAAAACTCAAGTTTCATGTGTCCAAAAGTGCCCATAATCGGTAGGATCGATACCCAACATATCTACCAATTATAAGACCTCCAAAATGGACTTTTACTGATGCCAAAATCACCTGTAATCGGAAGTCTCGGGCTCCCTTTATCTCCCGATTGTTGTGTTGTGTGTTTCCTTTTCTTCATCTCGGTTTTTTTACCCATAACTTCTCCGTCCGAACTCATAATTACCTCATTCTTTTTGTGTTCACTTTGTTTTTTTATTCTCTTAAAGATGGTATTAAGAACTCTTGGATTCGAACGAGTTGAATTTGGTCCTTGGTCCTGTTTCTTCAATAATACTTCACTTCCTTGTCCATTTAAGCACTTTGTATCTCCTTTTTGGATGATTCACCTAGTATGACACGTAAACTAGAAAATAATCATAATAATAAGTATATGCAAGAATTATGGCTCAAACAAGTATGGATTTGACACTCTAAAAATGTAAATTAGCACTTATCATTTCTCTAAATCACAACGTGATTTAAAAAGAGATATCTCTTTCTCCATTTTTTTCAATCCTCGAGAGAAACTGAATAAGATCTTCTCTTAAGTCGTTCAGTTTCATTCACACGAGTTTCTCAATTTCATTACTTTCCTCTAGTCTTTTATTGAGTAGGACATTACGGCGTTCTTTCGATTGAAGCATTCTATCAAAAAATAATAATATTCCTGTCAAGTAATGCAGACTGAATAGATGAATCCTCATTAGAACTAGGGACATCAACTATACTTGTAGTCTTTTCAACTGGTTTGTCGAAAGAATTTAAAAACCTGTTGTTCAACTGTTTTTGAAGAGTGGTCGGAGATATTCTCTGACAGAGACCTAAATTTCCGTAGAGAATAATTTCTTTGCCAGTAGTGTTCTTAATCCTGGGTAGTAGTACGCACAATGAGTATTTTCTTGGTGGATGAAAACCCATGATTTGACTCATTGAATACTGGTCTAGACCGTTTCCAAGCACATACTTATTAGATCTAAAAGTGTTTGCCCGCTCTGATACCTATTGAAAATGCGGGGGTACGAAGTACACCACCAAATTTTTCGGTCGACAACCTGTATGGGCAAAACCTAATACAATTGCAAGTAGACCAACTTAATGATTCTTGAGCATATGTATATAGAGTTTATATTTGTATGCCTTCTTAATCAGTATGTATAAGACAATGAGTATGTGAACCTGATTATTAAGAAGAGTACTTGGACGATCTCAAAAATCATTATCCAAGATAAATATAGTCATATCCAAATAATCCAATCAGAATTCTGCCAGGTAATTAAACTTGTTATTTATCTTTAAGATACGTATTCTACAAGAAACAAGTCTCGTAATCGATCACAATTAGATGGACGTATATACTAAGATAGAATACCTACAAATTGCGTAAAATCCAATTATAAAGAGAAACAATATAATGTGAAGAAGGAAAAACACAAGACACTAGAAGTTTTGCTAACGAGGAAACCACAACTTTAGAAAAAACCCCGGGACCTCGTCCAAATTTGAACCCCCAAACTGTATTAAGCAGCTACAAACACTAGCCTACTATCAGAATTTAGACTGGAATATAGTTGAAACCCAATCCACCCTCCAAGCAATTCAGTTACAGTCACGCTCCTTACGTCTCTTGAACCTCGAAGGCTCTACGCAATTGATTCCCTTAGCTGACGTCCTTTACAGCCTAAGAGTTTCTTCAACCTCAGTGAATACTTTTATTACGAATGTGCCTCAAACAAATAAACCATTTGATTTCCCTTTGGATCAAAGATCAAGGTTTTGGAAATCTGTTTGCAATACACAAAGCTAGCAAACCTCATAATCCAAATACTTACATTCACTTAGATGAGAAGCCTGGATATTTTACCACCTCTCAAAAACAATCTTTAAAAGATCACTTAAGATCAATTTTCAGATATCTATCTTGAGGAATCACAAAGTCGGAGACGAAAAGAACTTTGTTATCTCTATTTATCTTGCCTGAAAGAGATTACGAAAACCTCGGTAACATAAAAACAAGATCAGGATACACGAACTATCAAGGTAAAGATATTCGGACCCGGCTTCACGAATCCCCAGAGCGAAGTATTTTAGTCGTAAACCTAATTATGGTTCTTATAGGAAACCTAGGTTCGTAGAGGACGATTCTAGCTATCAACTAGGACATAAAGTATTAGGGATTGAATTTCCCAGTTGAAAGAGCATCTCATTTATAGTTTTTCAAGACTGAGGGTTGCTTAGAATTCAAGTTAAGATAACTTGGGAATCAAGAAAATACTTTTGGTCTTGAAAATACAATAGAAGAATATACACTATGGATCAGTTACGGAACCGTCTCTAATGACTATTCGGTTTGGAAAATATGCCATGTGAACAATAAATAATTTGATGTTCACTAAAACACTTAATAAATAATTGTTTAAGTGATCAATGAAGTATTAGAAGTGTTTAAGAGAGTCATAGCAATGCTAAACATATTTAACAAATAAGTCTTTGAGCATCTTCTAAATTCTACTTGGACTGTTGGTGAAACAGTTCATGAACCGTAAGGCTAGATGACGAGTCAGGGTGCTACGGTTCGTGAACCAGGTTCGCCAACCTTACTCGGTTCGGAAACTCAGATGTACAGTGTTCGCGAACTGGGTTCGCCAACCGTAGCTTGTGAACTCATATGGACACGGTTCATGAACTGGGTTCACCAACATTAAGCCTTTTATACCAACGCCAAAAATCCAGATCGCCATGGTTCGTGAACTGTTCCCAACTGAACTTTCAATTTGCGACTGGTTCGCCAACCTTCCATGTACTTCTGAAATCAGATATCTATGGTTTGCAAACTAGTTTGCCAACCTACCCTAAGAAGAAATATCAAAAGTTCATGAATTTCTCTTTTGTGACGTTTGAAACATTCCCAAATGATAAATTTGTATGAGCGATTTTCAATTGACCCACAAATTAATTCTCAAATAATATATTGTTTTGAACTAATATTATTAAGGGTCTTTGAACATCTATGTTAGAGTCATATTTCGAGATTTTTAACAAGACAAGCTTGACTCGAAATTTCTTCTTTGTAAATCTACGACAAGTGATACAACATAGTTTCAACAGATGGAATGATAAGATAGTAAGTAAAATAGAATGGTTCAGTTTTCACTTACCTGATACAAAATTTTTTCAAATGTCTTCGTCGATCTTCAGTTTTCGAGGGCGGTGTCTGATATTCAACTACCAAATTCTAACTTAGTCCAAGACTTGACTTAGTAGACTAGAGATCAAGAAATAGTTATGATCATATAACATTGACAAAAAAAACTTGTGGGTTCAACCGAGCATTTCTCTAACACAAATCCCTGACAACGTTGCTACTGCTCATGAGATAATTCATAATATTAGATCCAAGGAAGGAAAAAAAAAGGAAAAATGGTACCATGGATATCAAAATGGAAATGACAAAGATTTTGACAGAGTTGACAAGACTTTTTTTTATAGCTATCACGTAGAAAATAGGGTTAGATGAGAAATAGTGCAAGAAAGCCCAACAATCCAATTCTACCACGAACTTGGTTTTCTTGGTGAATGATGTCCCAGGTGATATCTTCAAACCCTCTAGAGGTCTAAGACAAATAGACCCCCTATTCTCCTGCCAAAGCAATATTGAATTTTTCAATCCATATGTGGAAAAGTTAAAGCAGAAACTCTCTAGATGGAAAAACAAGACTCTCACCCCCAGCAGGAAGAGTTATTACGATTGCCACTGTCACCTCTACTTCCAGTATCTACCAAATAAGTTGTTTCAACCTTCCCAAGAAAACTTGTCAGGACCTCAACAAAATTTAAAGAGATTTATTTTGGGGTAAAGTTCTGAAAATCCTTCAGGCTTGGGACTCTATTTGCAAGTCAAAGGAACAAGGAGGTCTGGGCTTCATGAGCATGGAAGTATTTAATAGTGATATGATCGCCAAAATTGGATGGATACTTTCTTCTGAGAAAGTTCTCTATGGTCTAACACCATAACAACAAAATACCTAAAGGATAAAAACATCTTGAATTTCAACACTGAACAAAAGGTGTGAGGCCCTTGGATTCGGAAGGATATCCTGGAAGGGATCAGGAACATACAAGAGCACAACATGTGGAAGATAGGCAATGGGCATAATGTCAACATATGAGAATATAAGTGGATTGCTGACGCTCATATCACTCTTACCAAACCGGAAAACTTCCCTGATAATCTTATTATGGTCAAACACCTTATAACTAGAAATAGAGAATGCCATGCTCAAAAATTGTCTATCTGGATATCAATCTGAATTCTGGGGAGGAGGGCACTATATCCTGGAATCTTACCTAGAATGGAGAGTTCTCGCTTAAGACCTTGTATAAGCCAAAAATGGATTTCCCACCAACTATAAAACTTTTTCTCCGCATGTATCCTCCCCACTAATGCAAAAACTACAAGTATTCTGCATTATATTACACCTGTGTATAAATTTTGCAACAGTGGGGAGGAAAACATGACACACCTGTTTATAGAATTCCCCTTTGCTAGATCTGTTTGGCAGATTGTTTTTAGGCAAACCAATGGGGAATTTGAAAATAACACCACGTTCCAAGAATGGTTCAATTCCTGGTTTGATCCACTTACGGGTAGGAGGTTTAGCAAGGAGACGTATACCTTTACATGTTGGGTTATCTCGAAAGCTAGATGTGATCACATACTCAACAATTCTACTATAAACCCACATCTATGTGCACTTTGCTAAAGATATAAAACAACATCTATGTGCTTATAAATGTATTGATGATATCTCTGACCACATTCTTAACAATATGCATTACCAGATTGATGAGAGAGCCGATCTGAATATGACTGTGCCTAATTCTGCTAGAGAGTCCTCTGGGGCTATTATCAATATATGTGCTTTCAAAGACCGCATGACTCTGTTGTTTTATAATGCTCCAAATATAATTTATTTTGTAGGAAATCACATTGGAGTATAGCCGATGGAAGGGGGCAAATCTAGCTTTCACGTGGACCACGGGAATGCAACACACAAATGTAAAAAAAGAAGTTGGAGAAATGACCGCCATTGTCCAATTTTCTTTGCTCTACAAAGATACAGTTCGAGGAAGATTTAAAAACTTCTCAACAACTCCCTTCTCTTTTGTTCTTTTAAATCATACTCTCCCTTTCTAAAAAATAGACAAGTTTGGTTTTCACGAAAATTAAGAAAATCAGTCATTGTAGTCATTTTTTCATGTTTTTTCTAAACTACCTTTTGGTCCCCACTCATTTGTTATTAGAGAAACAGAAGAGAGAGGTGGTCCCCTTTTTGTATTATGAGAGAAAAAGGAGAGAGAAAAGTGGTCCCTTTATGGGTATAGTAGTAAAATCATAATATTTGACTTTCCACATATGAAAACAAGCCTACTTTTTTAACATACTCAAATAAGGGAACCTGCCTATATTTTAGAAACGGAGAGAGTAGGTTACTCATCAAACCGAGAATCATCATGCTTTTGATTTTGCTATGGCCTGTAACTAACACAAGCCACAACTCCGATACCATGCCAATTACTGGCATAGGTATGCCAGATACGATGACGTAGTAGCCTCAAAGGCTTACCTATGATTTTCTTATATTGAAAAAAAGAACAAATTCCAGATAGGATCACGGAGAGGGTTGGGAATAAGACATGGGTTTAAGCTAATGAGCCAAAAAAAAAAAGACATTCGGATTCATGTTTACAAAATTACACCAAATTATCCTTGCTGAGTTTTGTAACTTGATAAAGTACGATGAGATTTTTAGCCATTATGTAGTTCGAATAGTGAAATTGGGATCAAAACTATTTTCTCTATTATTTTCGCCAATAGCAAGAAGTAAAAAGAAACATGACGAATAACAAAGTTAGAAGATAAAATTCAAGGAAACCTCAATTTGACAGGTAAATAGAAAAATAAATCAAAGAAAAATCTCAGCTGGTTTTTCCGTGTTCTTGGCAAAAAGAAAGTTAGGAAAAAAAAATCCTAATTTTTCACGATTGGAAAAACAAAATGAGTGTGAAAATCTCAACCTAACTTGGCAAATTATCTGAAAATCAGTAATATGAGCATTATTGAAAATACCAGACTAAGGATCATTGCCCTTTACCCCCATTATAACCTTATTTTGTTGTCCCCAAAATAACGTTCTGGCATTTTTGGAATTTCCTTGCTAGTTATCTGCTCCTAAGGTTCAGTTTGTGTTGAGGTAGAATTGACGGACGAAAAATTCGTCATTCACAGACATGGGAACCCCTAACATGCCCTTTCCTTACCTTCCATTTCTGGCGCCATCCATTCTCAATCACTATCTCTATCAAAAAAGAAACTCCAAATCATCTATTAAGAATTTACTAGTGCACGCTAAGTTAGACCGCAAGAGGAAATCTTATATAGATGAAAAAACTTACAGACCCCACATTAGAATCTAGGGTCCTGAATGTAATGGTTTTGAAGAACCACTGTCGGCCTAAATAATAAGATAACAAAACAACAAAGTCCACTGTCAGGTCAATGCAACAGTTAAGTTATGCTCGAAAAACCATAATTTTGCGAATTATACAAATCCCAACAAGGTTGGCATCTAAGAAAACCCCCATTGTCTTAAACTAACAGAAGCATGACAGGTCAGGGCATCTCAGAATCTAACAAGGATATACCATAAACATCTGTGAATGAGACAGACAGAGAAGCTTTATATACCTCAAAATCTTCAGATGCCCATATATAAACTAGTAACAAATATCGCCCTTTTCAGATGCTTTGCATGAGAGACATAGTAAACACTGAACTATAACTAAAGTTCAAGATTTGGTGTACCCTTGTTGACTTGATCTGTATTTGTCCCTGATACGTTACTAGAGCAAACACCAAAGAGGAGAAAAAACACTCGACTTTACACTGTCAAGTTCAACAACCAACTCCATACTTTCTTTTCCTTTGCCAAAAGACAGATTTGCAAATCTTGCACACAGGTAACAAATTAAGGAGAAAAATCATACCCAAATGCTACTGAAGGCTTCCTCAAGTGCCCTTTTCCTGCTTAGTTCTATACTCCATCCTCCGGCCCTTCCACCTCTCTCTGCTCTGAGCCTCATCATTTCCTCATCATCAACTGCATAACCATGCATATCATGACCCAATGGAACAGGTTGTGGGGCCATGCCTGTTGGCCGAGGTTGACCCATAGCCCCAGCGACTGCTGGCACATACTGCCCCTGTCCAGTAAACCCTTGAGAGCTTTGATTCATGGCCTGTCAACAAATATTCCGTCTTAACATAATGTAGCGGAAGCGTACAAATTTGTATGAACTCAATGGATTCAAAAAAGCAGTAATAAAACTAGAAACTAATTTTGATCAATCAATTAATAACGTATAAATGTTTCTCCACAATAGTCGGCCTTCTTATATAAGCTAAGAGAACATAGGAATTCCTAAAGAAATAAAAAGTGCTGAAGCAATAGGTGTAGAATAACATAATCAGTTTACCCCATCAGTTGCATCACTCTGCATGACAACTCCTCCTTTGCTTGCTTGCAGAGCTGCTGCTAATTCCTCTGCCTAAACATGAAATGAGACTTAAAATAAGACCAGAGAAAGCTTGTCAAACAGCAGCTAATGGTTGCATATTTCTATAGAGTATGCCTTGTGTTTGCGGCGCCAAAACACGCAGAGGCTTCATCAAGATGAGATGCAATGTAAATCAGTCCCTGATTCCTAAATATCCAGATGACAACTTAGCTCATGCTAGAATGATGTCAGGGTGAGAGGAGACAACTTAGTGCAGTAATTCAAGATGTGTTTGCTAAAACATCCTACTAGAAATGACCAATACAGATGAAAAGCAGCACGTGAAGCTTTAAATGGATTTAATGGAACCGGACATAAAAATGACAAATAGGAGTGGCTATTTGAAATACCTTGCGAGCTTGAGAAAGAGTTATCTGTTCAGCATTTTCTTCCTTGTATTGGGCAATTTTAGCTTCGATAGCAGCTACATCTATGCCCTCTACCAAGTTAGTTGCTGCAAAGGAAAACCCATTCGGTCAAAGTTAGAGATGTCAGGAGATGTCAGGTGTAATAATAGATAAGTTTATTGACTTACTCATGTCCTCCACATCCTCTAGATAATCATTGTATTCTCTTAATGAGGAAAAGTCTTCTTCTCTCTTATTGTATCTACCATGGAAAAAGACCATGTGATTATGAACCCAACGTATAAATACCATTATAAGTACATAGTGGCACTAGTGCCATCTACAACATGTCAACAAACTTATATGACTGCATGATTCTTGGATCCATAATAGACCGAACTGGTACCATATAAAACAATATAAGATTTGATTTGTAAATGCAGTTGTAGCCATTCAGCGGATAGTAAAGTACTGTGATTTCTTTCACGAACTTTTAAGATAACAGCAAACTACGCTGTGCTCATCAAAAGCAATTTTAAGAAAAAGATTATTAATCCTTTCAGAGTATACCCAATTCTCTGGGAGAGAGAGAAAAATTACATGTTCAAGATTCTCTTCCGTATAGCCATCTCCTTGGCAAAAGGATTTCCTGATGCAACCACCATTTTTTCCTTCTCTTTGTTATTGCACGAGAGTCAAACTGAGAAAGTACTGAACTAAATTTCCATCATGGACGTACATATCATCATGTTATACAAGCCGAGAATAAGCAGCAACTTTAAATAGAGGAATCACCTGCACTTCACACCATGCCAATCAGATCATTTTCGCAGCAAGAAAAATAATGCTTTATCAGAAAGCTTTTCGCCAGCTAATATAAAAGTTATAACATTAATGACTTATGCTAGAAACTCTCACCATATAATTGTCAATAAAGTTAGCATACTAGCAATACAAATGAAGAAAAGTATAATGAACTTCACTTGAGCATTCTATACCCACCATTGAGACTTAGTATAATGCTCTCCAGAGGAAACAAATTCAAACATTGAGAAGAATTAGCAGCGCCAACTGATATACACCAAAATGCTTATTCTCATTGCTAAATCCAGTATATGTACAAAAAGTAAAGATAATTATGAGACATCGTAAGTCTAGAAAAATTTGATGAACCCCATTATTATTCTTATCCATAAACTACTTTATCTAAACCAACATCTTAGTTACATCAAGTCATCACCATCAGATACTTAAAAGTTAAAGCTGGAGAAATTAACATCTTGGTGCCTACTAGCAATTTGTATATTAATACTTCTCTCAATGCACATTGAGAGAAGTAAAACTAAAAACCATCTAAGATATTTTTGCCTAAAGAAGTTTATTTAAGATCAGCATAGCTCACAATTGCTTCAAGGTATTGTTCTCAACAATTCGTACCAGAGAAAGGAAGACAGTATCAATTATATTCTAAAATGAAAAACAACAAAAAATCAATCATTACCAGGTGACACAGGGTTCTAACAATCGGCTAATTATATGAGGATTGTATGCTCGGAAAAATTGCTTACAATAACAACTATAAGGGATGCACATTATCATAAGCTAGAAATGAAACACGCCTGCATATAAATTGGTTAAAATACCCAAGATATTGTTAGATACAGTCTAGAATACAGTTTGCAGAAATTCAAGCGCTTAATCTAGTCCAACTGAAAAGATACTGCTAATATTTATCAACGGCAACTTGAATTGAGACCGATCTTCTCTACTAAAAAAAATATTGACACTGTATTCAGACAATAATTTCACCTCGAGAATGTATGAGCAAGTAGTAGCTGCAATTTCTTTGGCAGCATGAAGATTATCACCAACAATTATAGGTTTGGAATTGAGACAATAAGGAAGAACGAATGATTCACTTCGAGAATATATGAGCAAACAGTAGCAGCAATCTCTTTGATAGCACGACGATTATCAGCAACAATAATATGTTCGGTATTTAATTCAGACCAAATGTTTCGACGCAACTGATATTAGGGTTTTGATTTTCTTTAACCGGTGGTTTGCCTCTGCAACTGGTGTTAAACAGTTTTAGACATGAAATTCCACATATAGAATCCTCATCAAATACATGGGCCTTAAATTTGAATATCGTTGTTTTAGAACGATTTTTTTGGGGACCGTTGTTTTTTTTTTGGGACCATGGTTTTATTTTGGGTAAAGACATTAGAAGTAATTCTAGGTCACCCCATATCTAGTTATTTATTTAATATCTAATCTACCCTCTTAATTAATTTTAGGTTATGATTAGTGAAATAATTTAGTTAAAAACAATTAGTGAGATTAAATTAAAAGATGGGTTTATTATTAGTTGAGTAGAATTATTGTGAGAGTAGAGTTAGAGAAGATGAAGGAGAAAAACATGGAAAATAAAAAAAAAATCCAATTCACCCCCTTTGAGTATTCAAGTGATGAAAACTCATCTGATTCTTCATCTCCATCCTCTCCTAGAATATTTGTTAATCTTCAAAATGATCCGGATTTGGCTTATTTCTTAGATGGTGATTGTATTTTTCCCCAAAATGAAACTCAAGATGAAAATGATGGATTTTATCAACCGCAACCGGAGGAAGAGTATTTGGGTGAACAGGTATGCTCCAAACTTAGATAATGTATGTTGAATTGATAAAAACTTCCCCAAAAATGTAAATTTTTGAACTGGATTTTGCACAGTTCGGTTACATTATATGAAAAACATGTAACCGAACTGTTCTGAAGGTGTAGTTCGGTTGCCTTGTGAGATGTATAAGTAACCGAACTCATTTGAAGATGTAGTTCGGTTACTTTATCCAAACACGCAGGTTACCGAACTCCATATTAATGGAAGTTCTGAGATGCAGTGTTATGTTCTTTTGGTTCGCAACTAACCGAACTTTACGTAAAAATAAAGTTTAACTAAGTGTATACAGTTCGGTTGGTTCGCAAACTGCATGTACCAACTATCTAACCGAACTATGTTTAATAAGTTCATTTGTTTCGCAAACTTGAACCTAACAACATAACCAATCGAACTTAACAAACAAAAAAAATCTGAAGTTCCAGTGTCTAGTTCGGTTATCTACATAAAATACAAAGTAACCGGACTCTGTTCCTTTTATTAGTTCGATTGTGGTGATAAAATTCACATGTTACCGAACTCTGTTCCTTTTATTTGTTCGGTTGCTTTGCAACTTGCTTAACCAACCGAACAATGAGTTCGGTTTTCCCGATAAAATTATTATGTGACCGAACTTATTTGTGATTTCATTGATGTTGTTACATTTCTTGTAAATGGAATCCCAACCTATACCAATGCATGATCAACCTTCTCCGATTGGTATGTTGTTCGAAGATACATCTCATCACTATGCGAATGAGTTGGTATTTGACTTACCTATTGATGCGAAGAATTGGGCTAGAGAACATGCCAAGAGAGTTAATTGCGTCTTGGTTTTGAATGGAAAAGAAAGCAACACTCGTTTTGAAATGGTTTGTGAGAGAAGTGGAGATCCCGATGTTAGTCACAAGAGGAAGGGTTATGAGTATAAAGGAAAGACGACGAGGAAGAACACAACGTGCTCAAAGAAAATCAAATGTTCGTTCAAGCTAGTATTTAGCAAGAGCAAATTAACGACGAAATGGTCGTTAACCACAACCATTTTATAGGCCTTCGGTTAGAAGACAATTGTCCATTGCCTCCGATATGCGGATGCTCTTATTGGAATGGATTTAACCCCGACACAATGTTGGGTTGGTGCATTATGTATGAACATAACATGGAGATGTGGAAAGATTTGGAGGAATCAGACAAAATTAAACACGAAGGTTCAATTTCCCTTGGGGATGATTAAATGTACCCTTAGCTAGAATATGTATGCTTTGAACATCATCATAAGAATTAAAGATTGTGTTTTTTTGAATTTGGGTGTATTATAGTGTGTTTGCATAATTTGCTTTTATACAAAAAGTCACTCTTGGTTTACAGTGATAAGTTCGGTTACCTATCAAATTATGGTGGTAACCGAACAGATAGTTCGGTGGCATACATATATTTGAGATACTACCGAACTAGCAGGTCGGTTGATCCCGCAGAATAACGAACAAACCGAACTTCTTATGGACAGAGCATTTTCACTAATTCGGGTACTTAAAAGTTCAATAATTAATTAAAATACAACACCAAAATAACAAACAAAAGTTGTGGGTGATACTAAAGCTAAAATTGCATAACATTTAATATCCGAAACGCGTTACGAAAAAGTGCACAAGGGTGCGGAAATGATCTTTATATTTGAAATTCTTTGTCTTCCATCTTCGCCATTCATTTTTTGCTGTTAAAAGAATTTCCTCGCATGTTTCACCCCTAAGTCGATACCGCCTTACAATCCGAAACAAAGCCATAAATTCCACAACTCTCTCTTTAATCTTATCAAATCGAAGTAACAAAGCTATATGATCACGGTTATGAGGGTTTCCTGTGTCGGAGCAAAATTGCTCATGAATTTTCCCCCAATAACTTTGACTCATAATACCATTCATTCTTCGTTCTTCACCCCTATTTGAATAGTATAGTTTGTAGTTTCTGCAAAGAGAGAGATCTTCATCTAGAGTAAATTTAGCATTATTAGCTGCTATTTTTAGAAGATTTTGAGACAAAATGTTAACTATGAGACACATATTTATAACCAAAGAGGTGTATAACGGCAAGAAAAATAGCCGTTACTTGAAATTTGTGTCATTCAAATTTCAAAATACAGAGTTCGGTTACATAGGAAATGCATAGACAAAACCGAACAGGGCAATCTAAAAGTTCGATTGTTTCGCAGATTTGGTCAACTAACCGAACTAAGCAACAACAACATTTCAAAAGTTACAGTGTAATGTTCGGTTACCTGGTATTATTTTGCAGGTAACCGAACTTAGAAAAAATTTCACTGATTTTTGAGCTCCATAGTTCGGTTACCTGCGAAATAATACCAGGTAACCGAACATTACACTGTAACTTTTGAAATTTGTTGTTAATGAGTTCGGTTAGTTGATTAAATCTGCGAAACAACCGAACTTGTTGTTTATCAAGTTCGGTTGTTTACCAAATTTAATAAACTAACCGAACTTCATAATAATTTCTTTAAAAATTTGAGTTTAATGGAACACGTATGAGTCAAATAGCCAAACTAACTAATAATTTCTTAAAAAACTGAATTTAACGAAACATGTATGAGTCAAACAGCCAAACTAATCCCTTAAATCACAAATTAAAAACCAAATTATGAAATTCATTTAGTAATCCATATAACTAAATGTTGGAAGCAAACATAAGAAAACAAACTACCAAATCCGCAAAACAAAAGTGTTCCAAACATAAGGAAACAAACTACCAAATCCGTAATAAAAAAGTCTTCCAAACATAAGAAAACAAAGTACTAATTGTTGCAATCACTCATTTACCAAGACTACTACGAGAAACTTTTCTACTCTTGCGTTTAGGAGCTTTAGGTCGTCCTTCGTCACTAGGAGTGTCATCTCCACTGCTTTGTTGTTGAACCATCCGACTTGAACCTTCCCCTTCTCCGCGACTCCTCTTCGACGGCATGGTCTGGCTTGGATCAACCTGGCTTGTATCAACAAGGTTGGGATTAAAAACATTAGTTATTTGGTTGTAGAGGTATGTTTGTTCTCGAGTGTCCATCGACTCTTCACTCCGGATTTTTGCCATCATTTTCTTCAACAATTTAGCACCTGCCTTCACCTTTTCTCATCAAAAACATAAGTAACTATCATTTTTCAATACTTTATAACATTTTGAAAAACAAAAATAAGAGTAAATATCTTACCGCCGAATTCCACAAGATCAAGGCCTCATCACCACACATAGGGGTATGCTTCATAATCTTCTGAGCCTCTTTCTCCATTGCCGTCGCTTTTGCTTTATCAGCACGGGCTTGTTGGACACTATTTATTACACGAGGATGAGAAAAATGTTTATACCATTCCATATATCCATCGTCAGCGGCATTTGGATCATCAAACGAATCTTGTAACTCTTCGACTGGAACAAGATAATCCCCAAAGTTCTTCCAGTGGTCCACTGATGGAGCAGGATCGTATTTGGGGATGAAATTCTTCTCGTTGTTCTTAGTTCCGACCTTATTTACCTTGAAGTTGAAGTTTTCCACTTGTGGGACACTTTGGACACAAGAAAGTTGTCTAAGTACTCTTCGAGGATTATATATTGTACAACCCCCAGGATGAAATGACGGTCCATTATAACCCGCAACAGGTGAGAAATTAATAACATCAACATCCTCCTCGTCTTCATCTGATGCAATGCTGTAAGGATGGAAAACCACATCTTCCACTGTTAACTTATCCAATGTCTCCCTCAACTCCAACACCTTTTTTTCCTTATTCTTTTCCTGTGAGTTCAAAAATTCATATTTACCAGTTGTAGGCTTCCCATAAGGCCAAGGAGTGCGAGCATGAGACAATTGCAGTTTAGGGAAGTGGTCGTACACCCAAACCTATGAGAAGAGGAAAAAAATAATACATTCGCAATATGATTAGTAACAATACACTTTCATTCACTTATATATTCAAACACACAAACGATAATTTAACGGGGTACCCGAACAAGGGTGTATAAGCCTCCAAAATATAGACTCCTAAGCCTCGAAGCTTTTCTGAGTTCCACTTGAACGAATGAAAGAACCGCAATTCCCCAAGAGTAGTTGTTCACCTCATCCAAGGGGTCCAATAGCTGGAGGTAATGAACATTTACCACGTGGCCTGAAGTGTCAGGGAAGAAGATGGTTCCAAGTTGATATAACAAATAAGCAGTCACATGGTGCTTAGTCTTCTCCTCTGTCATCACCAACTTTCCTTGAGCAACCAAATCTTTCGTCCCTGAAAACTCATCAAACAAGGTTTTGAGCTTGATCTTTTTCAACTTCTTCTTATACGTGCGGTCTTCCTCAAACTCATTATGCTCATCACCTTCCTTAGGCTCTTTGTTAGCTCGCTTAAACTCACATTATGCCTTTTTATCGCTCCATCCTATGCACCTTTCGACTAGTTTTTCAAGAACTTCATAACTCATCGAGGGATCGTAGCCATCTCGAACACTTGTTCTTGTAATTGGTAGGGCTGTGATTCTAAAACAATCATCCAGAGTTATTTCCATCTCACCAAAAGGTAGATGAAAGGTATCCGTTTCTGGATAAGCCCTCTCGGAAAATGCAGTAACAGTGACAACATCAAATTTTTGGTGTGCATGTTGTATCCCGTTCCATAGTACACAATAAAATACCGCCAAGCGAACCTCATCACACTCATTTTCTATATTCCATACCTTGTTCTTTGGACGTTTCAAAACACGAACAACATTTTTATGATCCTAAAAAAACAACATCATATCTTATATACTAATATATATAGAAAAGAACAATATATGTCAAAATATAATAAAATGACTGAGAAATCTAAATCTTGATGGTTAAGATTGAACCATACCTTTGTCGCAAAGATCTTGGCAGCCCATGAGTTTTTGTAGCCCATCAATACCTCCCCGCCATCTCTTGGAGTACCATATGTTGGATTCTTTGGCGGCAAACACAAATCCTTACGAGGAATGTATGAATATCTAGCACAAGGCTTTTTAGGCGTCTTTCTAGGTCTCTTTACCACTATGTATGCTTGTTCCTCTTCTTCTTCCTCTTCATCCGAGTCCTCCTCTGATTCATCATCATCCTTATCTCCATCATTGTCTCCATCTTCCTCATCTTTTTCACCCTCATCATCGCCACCCTCATTTCCTCCTCCTTGAACTGGTTCATCTTCTCCACCTTGATTATGGACTGCCCATCTCTTCCACAATATCTTCATTAACTTGTTGGATTACGTTGTTAACATTATCTCTATTGACACCATCTTGGATGACAACACCCGGTAATGACCCACCTCCATACTTAGCATTTTTGGTTCCACGCTTACCGGCACCACAATGTACTTTGCCTCGAGGCGTGGGAGTTCTCAGATCTTCCAGTAAAGGTTGTTTTCCTCTAATCAAGAAAACAAAATATATTAGCTTAACCGATAAATGATTGACTAAATCAGATGCAACATAAGGGTTCTCAGCATAAGGTTCGGTTTGAATAGGTTTTTTGCGAACACACCGAACTCCACATGTGTGCAACTACTGAAGAGTTCAGTTTGTCAAGTTTTTTTGCGATCAAACCGAACTCCACATGTGTGCAAATACTGAAGAGTTCGGTTTGTCAAGGTTTTTTGCGAATAAACCGAACTCAACATTGGTAACTAATAGTGAAGAGTTCGGTCTGTCAAGGTTTTTTGCGAATACAACGAACTCCACATGTATGCAACACAACATAGTTGGACAAGTTCGGTTAAATTGAAACTCAACATATAAGGCAAAATAGCATAGTTCGGTTATATTGAAATTTGTTTTTTTTGGTAAAGTTCGGTTACTAAATAGTTTTAGAATATTATGCGAACCAACCGAACAAGATAGCTCAGTTCGGTTACACAAAAACTCAAAATAGCGGGCAAAATTGCACAGTTCGGTTACAAGTGGAAAAAAAATTGTTGCCAAACTGGTGAAGTTCGGTTAGAAAAAAGTTTTAGGCTTTTTTGCGAATTAACCGAACTGGCAGTTCGGTGACCCGGTTTTGAATCCTATAAAACCGAATTGTTCTTCGTGTTCTTCCTTTCAGGAAGTTCGGTTAACAAACTAGGGTTTTCTAGAAATTCGTCCTAACCGAACAGCGCACTGTAACTCTCATTCGAACCTTATTTTAATGATTTCTATTCAATTAAACGAATCAAAATCAAATTAAAAGTATGGGTTTGTTGGGAAATACCTGCAAATCGGTCCCATGGCAGAATCAGGCTTCTTACTGCGTCTATTATATTGGATTATGGATTCACTTGGCTCTTCCACTTCTTTATGAATCTCAAAATCACTTGGTTGATTTGCTAGATGTCCTAATGGGGGACCTGTTCCTGGGAGTCTATTGATTTTCTTTCGAAGAACCATTCTTATAGTCGATTGATTAATCGATGATGAAAATTTTATGAATCGACGATTAATCGATGAAGATGATGTTGAAATGGGGGAAGAGGAAAGAAGAAGAGGAGAACAGTTCCTCAAAACTGTTTTTTTTTGTGCGGCTAGGTTAGATTAGGATTATATTTAGGTTTTTCTTTTTGATTAAGTTAGATGTAGTTATTAGGTTAGGGTTAATTTAATTAGGGTAAGGGCCAAATTAGTAATCTCATCTGATTTTAGAACATCCCTTAACATTGTAGGGTAGGTGGCCTAATAGGACCATGGTCCCCCCCAAAAAACCATGGTCCCCAAAAAATCGTTCTTGTTTTAAAGACATGGGCCTTAAGGTGAGTGAATATGATGTCGGTTGCCTGGTTGCGGCAGCATCACAAATTATGTCATCACGAAGAGTGCCATCATAAAAAAGAACGATTTTTGGGCACTACTCCATTTTGGAGGGGGACTACTATTTCTTTTTTAGGTGGATAGTTGGTAGTAAAGTGAAATACCCCTTATCCATATATTTATTTTAGTACCAAAATTATCCTTTCTAATTAAGTTAGTGTAATGATTAGTAAGTTAATTAATGATTAGTGAGATTAAATTAGTAAGTTGATTTTTTTCAAAAGAAGAATTATTGAGAGGGAGAAGAAGAAGATTAACATGATAATGAAGATGAGGGTTTTGGAAGAAAAAAAGTTAAAACTTTTTCTTTAAGAGCCACAATAAGAGTATGATGTTTTGGGTACTCACGGATACTTCAAATTTAGTTAATGGTGCTTGAATTGGCCAAAACATTTCTAAAAATGAACAATTTACAAATTGATTTCGGTTTGGTTAAAAAAGTTCGGCTACGACATCTGAAGAACGGGTAGCCAAACTCATCTGCAAGTGTAGTTCGACTAATGTTTCTGAAAACACAGGTAGCCGAACTCAGCTTTAATGGAGTTTTTTCTTTCAGAGAAAAAGTTCGATTAGGAGAAAAAAAATGCGACGTAACCGAACTCAATATATAGGTTTTTCAGAGAAAAGTTCGGTTAGGAGAAAAAAATTGCGACGTAATCGAACATTTTGCGACGTAACCGAACTTTTTACGACGTAGCCGAACTTTTTACGACGTAGCCGAACTTTTTGTGACGTAACCGAACTTTTTACGACGCAACCGACCTAAAAGTTCGGCTGAGACATTTTTTTTACGACGTAAACGAACTTTTCTCTGAAAAATAAAAAAACCTCCATTAAAGTTGAGTTCGACTAGTTCGACAAAGTTTTTCACATAATTCCTAGCTGAACTTCTCTCTGCAACTTCCATTTTCAGCTCATTTTGATGATTACTTCTCATTTTTTCAATCAAAAACGAATGACAAGTAATGGGTTTGTGTAAATCTTTTTGTTAATGATTTAAATTAAGCTATATATATAGAGGTGGTGGTGGTGGTTGGTGGTGGTGGTAGTCGGAGGTGGTAGGTGATGGGCGGCGGTGGTGGGCGGCGGTGGTGGGAGGAGGTGGTGGTTATATACATATATAGGTGGTTATTAGGTTGGTTTTAAATTAAATTAGGTTAAGGGTAGGTTAATCATTTCCATACTTTAGGACACCCCTTATAACTATTGGGTATATATTCTTATCACATAATAGTCCCCCACCAAAATCGAGTAGTGCCCAAAAAATCGTTCATAAAAAAGGTATTTACTGGACTTATCGTGTTATATTCTTTTTCCTTTATAAAGGCTTTCTCCCATTTGGTTTTTCTTATCGAGGTTTTAACTAGGCAATATATATGTCCAACTTTGTTTTAAGTATTCTCATAATTGTACGTACTCTTTTCTCTGATTAAGTTTTCCTGAGAAGATTTTAACGAGGAAATTAACTTAGATAAGTATTAGTGGGTATAGTGGTTAGTTACGTGTTCTCGTAGATTTGTTTGATTGATCTTATTATCCCTCCTTCCAATTTTGTTCCTTTTTAATCCTCCCAATCTTTTTCCTTTGTGATTTTATTCAGTTTTCTCTTTGATTTGTATCCCTAATTCTGATGTCTAATTCTTTTTCTACTAAATTATGTCCAACGGGGAGCGGTGAAGGGCTAATGATGTTCAAAACATGGAGAGTTGATTTGATGTCCTAAACAAGACAGATGGTTATATGAATCGGATTGAGAACCCTACAGCGAGTTCTTCTTTTATTTTCTCATCACTCAGAAGATATCATATTCCAGGGGATTTACAAAATAAATATTATAGATATGGTACATGGGTTGATCATAAAGAAAAACAAGATCTGATTTCAGGTGATAGGATTTACAGTGGTAGTAAAAACACTATAAAGCATAGTTACAATACTTCTGAAACTAATTGCATCAGCACCATACAAGGTTCAAAGGATGGCGCGAAAAATGGGATCTTTCAGAAATTCAATCTTTGAAAAAATAAATTAGAGCTCAGTACCGAGTATATTGAATAGTGTGGTATGATCCTCAAGCTAATAGTCAATTTGAACATGTAGCTTCTGAAAGTAATCCTTTAATAAAAATCAGTATTGTAGGTTTATGTTTTCCTTAAAAAAAAGATGAAGTGGTCATCTTGAAGGAGTTTTATAGACTTATGTTTACCATATAAATGCTTACTTTAGTCCCTATTACTTGGGCACCAAGTATATAAACGTATGGTATCGCTCGGTCAAACTATAGATTTTGGCATATCAAGCTTGTTTTCAATTTTATTTGATCAAAACTACGTCTTGATTTATATTATACTACAAACGTTGTCGGACTAGCAATAGAGCATGGTAGTTGAGTATCAGAATTCATCAATCGATCTTGAAGATTGAAGACTGAAGATGGCGTCAATAGAAACTTCCTCAACATAGGTATGTGAAGACTGACTATCCTATTTAGTCATATTATCTACTATTCTATCTACTGAGAAAAGTTGTATGACTTTAGTGTAATGATGATCATTAATTACAAGGAAGAATGCAAGCTAAGTTGTAAGTCAAGTTAGTTGTTAAAGTTCACAAACTATTTTACCAGTTTACGAACTTGAACTTATAAATATAAAGACTTGATTTTTAAATCGCAATTAACTCGCGTACACGAACTAGTCAATATTGAGATAGTATTGGACATTATTTAATTCAAAGGTACACGAACTGATTCATATAGTTCGCGAACAAACTGATTTTGAATATTTCCTTTACACTGTTTTTTTTCCAAGTATACAAATGGTTTTTAACAGTTCGCGAATTTGCCAAAATCAAAAGGTTACTGAATTAAGAGACTATTTTGAGTTTACAAACTGTTTTGACAGTTCATGAACTGATTCGGTTTTGTGACATATACTCTACTTATGCTTACTTAACTGTGGCTCTATGGAAAACCAATTGGTGCACTAAGGTTGCACACATCTTCGTTGTGATTCAAAACGAACTTCTCACATGCTTTCATGCAAAATGGAGAAGTTTAGCTTGCTTGATCACAAAGCAATTCATAAACATGGAAACTAGTTCACAAACCTTTTTTTATCTAGTGTTGTTCATCAATATAATTAAAGCACTCCTTACACACTAGAATCTCGATCCTAGCACTTTCGTGTCCTAGTTGCTGCTAAAGTCGTCCTTTAAAACCTAGTTTAGACTATTCTTATGAGGTAGAATTGGTTATGCATCTCTATAAATTTTGAAGAGAATAAGTTCATCTTAATCTTGAAATTGCTTGATATCTTGTTTTCTTGAAGATCCCTCATAAGCATATATATTTTCATACCGTGATTTTGCTTCATGGGTGAAAGTTTTCAAAGGATACACTCGTCCAACAGTTATTATTGACAATCTAACCTCTGCCAAGGATATTGGTGAATATGAAGCTAATAAAATTCTTACTGCAAAGCAAAATCCTGATGGATTGAATGCTTATTATACATGCCAGAAGCCCAGATCTTCAACATCATGTTTCTACATGTGAAACATCGAAACAAGTATGGGATATCTTAGAAACCTTATTTGAAGGAAATATCTTAGAAAAGGAGGCACGACTTCAAAGCATAACTTATGACTGGGAAAACCTTTGTATGGCTGATAAAGATTTCTTTGAGGAATTTAATCATAAACTTTCCGAAATAGTGAATTCCTCCCATGCATAAGGAAAAATTATTTCACAAAAGAATATTGTGTTGAAAATTCTGAGATCTTTACTAGATCGATATGAATCTAAGAAACATGTTTTCACATAAGTAAACGATCTTTCAACTCTTACAGGAAGTGATCTTGTTGGAAAATTAAAGATATTTGATCATGAATATCGTTCTCTAGAAAATCCTGTTACTCTCGAAGCAGTTGTGGAACCCCATCCTTCTACTAATTCATGGGCAGACAAAGTGTTATTGCGATGATGTTGAAGTTGACTAGACACCATGATGTCTCTGATCACTTAAGAAGTTTAATCAAGTATGTGCACAAACTAAATCACAAAGCTCAGAAACCAATAAGAAATTTTCTTGTCTTCAAAATCTTAAATGTCTTCAAAATACCTATATCTCTCATCAGGCTCTAATTATTCTGAAAATAACTTAGACTTTTCCCTTTAGACAAGACAAACACTATGTTGGTTAAGTAGTTTTTCTTGTCAAGGCATTCGATTAGACTTGAATAACCGAATCCTCCAATTGATAAGTCCAACTAAGATTAGAATTAACTTAGTTTCTCTTATCCAAAATCAAATGGACTAAACAAATGACCTTATAATTTTATTAAGCCAGAAACAATAGATACAAACCAAAATAAATTGACTTGCAATTATTTTTCTTAACCGGAAGCAATTGAAACAAATATATACATTAAATCACTGCAATTGCACCGAATTCGTTAAGCAAAAACACTTGATACCCAACAATAAAGAAGACACCAAATCATAAGCCAATAAATTGACACAGTTTTTCTTAACCGGAAACAATTGAATCATATAAAGCAATCCATACACAATAATGGAATATATCAATTGTACCGAAATTTTGTTAAGAAAAAGCAAAATATATGCAATATAAACAGGCTTTTCTCAAACAGGAAAAACGATTAACTAACAAATAAAATCGTTACCTCAATTTCCGCAGCCACTTCTCCCAGAAATATATATAACTAAGCGCAAGTTCAAATAAGAACTCTCCCCCTATGTGTTGTCATCCTATCGCAAGAACAAAAGAACAACAACAAAAGCAACCTTTACCATAGAAAGATTGAATCAGTTTTAACTAATGCGTACCAACATCAAAATTTTAAACCCGAAACTAATATGTTATACTAAATATATAACTTATGAAACATAAATCGGTAATATTATAAATGTGACTCACATATGAGATTAATTATCGTCATCCTTTTATGAATTTTTTGATCAAGCAACCCAATAGGTTAGATAGGAAATCCGCTAAATCAAACATAAAAAAAGTAACTAATATGATACATAAACTTGTAGTTAATAAAAACCAAAAGTTTATCTCATACACCGATGGAAACTTGGAGATACATTAATTTGATCAAGTACGTTTAGCAAAATTTTCTGAATGTCACGAGTATTGAGACATATCATTCGAGTGTCATCATTGTGGATAACTTTTGATGCCTTCTTGGTTGTCTTAAAGAAGAATTTGGAATCCATTTAGAAATGGGTTCACATGAGCAGCTTTGTTCTTCCTATTATTTCCTCCTGAAATCTTTGACGAATCTCTTGAGGAAACATTAGGGTAACTATTATGTTGAAAACTCTGAGAATTAACCTTTCTCCAATTTGGAACATCAGATCTTGTTTTTACAAAGTTATCTCTCCTTTTATTGTTTGAGCGATAATGAGAAAACTTTGTAGAATCCTGAGAAGAAAACTTTTAACTATCATCATAACAATTCTTTTGCTTATTAGGACAATAATGACCTGAGTTAGCACGAGAGCATTATTGAGTTCAGCCAATTTTGCAGACACGCATGCATCTATGACTTACTCATTCCTTTTACAGAATCCGCATCCCCTTTCCAAGTTTCCTTTATTTCCACAATAAAAGCAATGCTTAGTAACACAAGAATCATGAGGCTTAGTGTTACCTTGTTGTGGATCCACTTGTATTGGAGTTTGACGGATTTTATGTTTTCCATCATTTGCTGAATATGAAGGTGCTACAGATTTTTCTTTTATGGAATAACAATGTTTTGTGGCAGCTTTTGAAGCAATTTCTTCAGCAGAGTCTTTAGGTTTTACAAACTTTGTCTCATGTTTAGCATCCAAAGTTTGGTTACCTTTGTAGCCCAATCCTCGTGTGTCACAATAAACTCTAGTTGCCTTCAACATTGAGTCAATTTTTTTTGTGCTACTATCTAACTTTTTCAAGTGCGCTTTTAGACCCATATTCTCTTTTTCCAACGTTTTTACCTTTTCGGGAGCATTATCTAGATCAACCTTAAATTTTTAAGTTTGAACTTTGAGATCTATTTCAGATTCAGGAGATTTACTTACCTCAATGTTCTTTAGGTTCTCTAGCTCCGTGTGTAGTTTCACTTCTCGATCATGACCTTCTTCCATTTTCTCTCTGTAATTTTTCATGCATTCAAGATAATTACCAGGAATCTCTATATCCTTGTACAAATCATCAAGTCCTTTTTCAACTTTCATTCTCTTTACAAAGATCACATTCAAGTGCCTTTGGCTCTGGAGTTACTTCAGTATCCTTTTCAGGCATGCATTCAACAATTGCACTGAAAGCTTTGTTCTCATGATCCTTGGAACAATTAGAGCTATCACCATCATTCTGATCTTCATTCTCTACACATTTCTGTGATTTTAGAGAAAGATAAGATGCATCTTTATAAGGTTTCATTTTCTTTTGTCTTAATAACTTTCTAAATTGTCGTGCAGTCGTATCGATACAACAATCCTTATTTTGTGTTTCACAAGAATTTTCTGCTGAAGAACTAGTCTTAGTCACATCTTTAAGGGTAATACCCACTTCATTCTTGGATTGGTATTCAAGGTCAAAGATCTTTAATTTACCAACTAGATCGCTTCTAGATAGTGTGGAAAGATCATTTTCTTCTGTGATGGAATGCTTCTTAGATTCGTATCTTGATGGTAAAAACCTTAGAATTTTACACACGACATCCTTATCTGAAATAGTTTTTGCTAAAGCATAAGAGGTATTCACTATTTCAAAAAGTTTTTGGTAAAACTCATCAAAGGTATCTTCTTCATCCATACAGAGGTTTTCCCATTGAGAGGATAGGGTTTGAAGCCCATCTTCCTTTTCAGAGGGATTCCCTTCAAATACGACATTAAGAATATCCCAAGCCTCTTCTGAAGTTTTACACGTGGTTACATGATGATAGAGGTCTGGCATTTATTCCTCTTTTGAATATCCCAAGCCTCTTTTGAAGTTTTACACGTGGATAACGGCATTTATCCTTCAGAATTTTGCTTAGAAAACAATTTTTCCTCATTGTTGAACTCCTCAACTTCCTTTAGTCTAAAATCAGTAGTTGAGTTGTTGACAAGTACTTTTGGGTGTTTATATTCAACAACAATTAAAACCCAAGTGTTAAAGTCACGAGATTGAAGGAAGGATTGCATTGTCATTTTCCACCACAGATAGTTTGTGCCATCAAATCTTGGCGGGTTGTTAACTGAATCAGCCATTGGATTCAAATCTTATAGGTTGGATCACGCCAAACACATATTGTTAGATCTTTTCGTGTTTGACTGCTCTGATACCAATTGAAATGACGAGGGTACCCAAGTACACCATAATATTTTCGTTTGATCACAACCTATTCAATATCCACCGTGTATAAACCTCTTTAAGTAATAATCACTAAAGGAATATTTCAACATGGTTTCCACTTGGAACATGGTTAGTCCGGACTGGCCTAACAATGTGAGAAATAAAAGCCAAGTGGAGAATCACAATACACCTTGTGTGATTGTCTATGGATACAAGATTGAGAGAATACAACAATAAGATGTTCACTTGATAATAGTTACTATACAAGACCGAAAGACAATAGAATCAATATCAAGTGCCTAGTTAACGTACAAGTGTATTTTCTTTAATTATAATATAAAGACAATTATAATGCGTGAAAAATCGGGGGTCTAACAACCACACCCAATATTTCGATTAGCAATCTGTATGGACTAACTCCAGCATACTTTTAAGAGAATCAACTAGACAGTCAGACTCAATCTTATTAAAAGTATATCAAAGAGTTATATCTCACTTTATCGATTCAATACTTACTCAAGCAAATAAAAATCTGTGAGTCTAATTGAATACAAGAGAAATCACTTGAACGGTACCAAAGACCAATGTTCAAGGATCAATCAATTTCAATCAACAACCAAAGGTTGGATTTCCCAATTGATCTATTCAACGCACAACCTGTGATATTTCAATTATATAACAAAATATAATGCGGAAAAGAAATAACACAGACATCATAAGTTTTATTAACGAGGAAACCGCAAATGCAGAAAACCCCCGGGACCTAGTCCAGATTGAACACACACTGTATTAAGCCGCTACAGACACTATCCTACTAAAAACTAACTTCAGTATGGACTGTAGTTGAACCCCAATCAATCTCACACTGATCCAAGGTACAGTTGTGCTCCTTACGTCTCTGATCCCAGCAGGATACTACGCACTTGATTCCCTTAGCTGAACTCACCCACAACTAAGAGTTGCTACGACCCAAAGTCGAAGACTTTAATAAATAAATTTGTATCACACAGAAAATTCTACGGTAATAGATAAATCTGTCTCCCACAGAAATACCTACGAGTTTTTTTTCCGTCTTTTGATAAATCAAGGTGAACATGAACCAATTGATAACCTGGACTATATTCCCGAAGAACAACCTAGAATTATCAATAACCTCATAATAATATTAATCGACTATCGAAAAAAGACAATGCGAAATCACAAACGATGAGACGAAGGTGTTTGTGACTTCTTTTATATCTTGCTTATCGGAGAAATCAATCTCAAGACAATCTTACGATTGTACTCAAATACGATAGAAACAACAAGATCAGATCACGCAACTACAGAGAAAATAGTTGGGTCTGGCTTCACAATCCCAATGAAGTCTTCAAGTCGTTAACCTACAGGGTCTCGAGAAGAAACCTAAGGTTAAAAGAGAATCGACTCTAGCTAATACAACTAGTATCACACAGGAGGTGTGGGGATTAGGTTTCCCAGTTGCTAGAGTTCTCCTTTATATAGACTTTCAAATCAGGGTTTGCAATAAATGTTAGATTAGAACAAAGCATTCAATATTCACCGTTAGATGAAAACCTTATTAGATTCAAGCTAATATCTTTCAACCGTTAGATCGAAACTTAGCTTGTTACACACAAATGAAATGCACGTTTTAGGTTTGTGTAACCGTACCCAAACATGTACATTTAGTTGGTTCAACAGTAGTTAACCAAATGGTTAGCCATATGAGCACTTTCATATCAACCATATTCTTCTCTATCACAACTAATTCAAATGACTCAAATGAACTAGTTAGAGAGTTGTTCAATTGCTTAGATCTTATAGAAGTATACAAGATACAATCGAAGCAAAAACGATTCGATTCACTCGAATCAATTCATGAACTTTATAGCCACGGTTTGCAATTATGCATTCCTTAGTTTATTTAAATTTGAGTTCACGAATAACCGTTTTTAAAAAATAACCAACCTAAGTACGCGGACTTAAGTACCCAAAATAAGTTTGTTTTCAGTTCACAAACTCCAGCAGATTTTCACGTGACGTGAACTTCCGATGGTGCGCGTACTGGTACGCGGACCTTAGTTCCGGTTTTCCTGAGCAGCAAAGTACACATACTTTTGTTAAAGGAATAAGGACTTACACACATATGTGTTACTACACAATGTTTATATCCTTCCAAGGTTATATATTCTAAACTCTCATTTCAATCATTGAATCATTCTTAGAGGACGTTATATAGTTGTTATTCACAAACCATTTTTCGTCAAAACCATTTTCAAGTAATTGAAACTAATATCACTTTGGTCACTAGTAAAGATGAACTTGGCCAAAGCGAAAGCTTACCAACACATATTTCGAGAAATAGATAAGCGAGATAAACTCGGCTCGAAATAGCAAATATGTATAATCATAGTCTATATAGCAATACGACTTTTGTCTCAAGATAGGAGATAGATTAGATAGACTTTTGAGTGATAGATAAGTTCAAGTATCCACATACCTTTTAGTCGATGAAGTTCCACAAGTTCCTTGAGTAGTTCTTCGTCTTTGTATGATGATATCCATGGAGTCTTGAGCTCAACTACACTTTCTATCCTAGTCCGAGACTTATCTAATAGTAGACTAGAAATCAAGACTTATAGTTTTGATCACTAAAATTGACAAACATGATTGAGATAGCAACGCATGCGAGTTCGACCGAGCATTGCTCTAACAATCTTCCCCTTTGTCAATTTTAGTGACAAAACTATCAATACATATGAAATGCAAAATAAATAAATAAACTTTGTAGCTTCTCTTCCACATGTCTGATCTTCTTGCCTCTTCAACATTACTCGAAATCTTCGTCACTTACAAGTACTCCAATGATTCCAAAGGTTGTAAGTTTAGCATCATCGTTGTTGAAAATCCGTAGGTATAACAATGAGAAAATAAGAATTCTCAATCATTGTTACACAGTGTCATAGTATTATTACACAACATCAAAGTTCAATTGTATCACAACTTCGATAACAATACTATGGTGATATGTATCACTCCCCCTTAGTCAATGCCCCATATCACATGGAAACCACTTCCCCTTACATAATAATCCGAAACCATATGTATTTGTAGTGTGAACTACACATTAATTATCCCCCTTTTTGTCAATAAAATTGGCAAAGGTACGAAAACTAGTGGGATCCTAATGAAGTTTCCATAGAGGCATTTCATGACCAAAAGCAAGCACATATCAACTTTTTAGATGCAATCATAAAGCCGAAGCTAAATGATTTCATCAAGGAGTTTATAAAGATACAAGATAACCCCTATAATATTCCACAGCCGCACTCCCCACAAAGATTTGGCAATTACGCACAAGTTTAATTAAGGACTCTTGGTAGGCTCAGAAACCTACAATAATAATACTGCAAGTGCACAGTGTCTAACTAGGAGAACAATGGCAAGTACGGGTCGTTCCCACGGGGAGTGTGAAATATTTCTACTAACTAATACCAGGAATCAACAAATCAATAAGGTGATGTTTAACGATTTTTCAGGAATTCGGGACAAAATGAAATAATAAATAATTGTTAACAATAAACGGAATGAGAGCGGGTTATTAGGATTTTCGGTTTCCACCAAATAACTATGCAAACTCTACTAATCTTTAAAAATATATTCCATGCTTTTATTTTCAAATACTGTTTCTTCGCTTCATGGGTAGTGATTCTAAAGAATTGCCTATCAATCCTTGTATACCACGTCTAGGGATTTAACCGAAGCACGAAATATCAATTCAAAAGCATAAATAATCAAGAAAATCACATAAACGATTAGACACCAAGCTTTGTGAAGAAAAACTATTAATCAATCAAATCATTATTAAGCATATATCAATGTAGAGTTTTCACAATTAATTGGTTTCTACCTAAATCCTAACAAACAATCTAGCAAATCATGGAGAAAAGGAAATCAAAACAGCAAAACCCTCTTCTCTATAAACGGTCGTAGCCGCGCCTCCCCGGTTTCTCAAATAGTCACTCCCTTCTTATAGAACCATTAATTGGGGGATAAAAAAAGGAATTGGGGGATATAAGAAAAGGACAAAAGCTGGTTCCAGATATCAATTCGGGGTCACCCCTTATCTAAGTATTTTACATATTACCTAATCTACCCCTCACTAATCAGGATTAGTGATTAATAATAATTAGTAAAATCTTAATATTTTTGATAAATGATTAGTGTGTGTTTTATTTGAATTTGGGTGAGTGAGGTGAGAGTAGAAGGAGGAAAAAATATTTTTGAGTGGAATTTTTTTTGTGAAAATGGAAGATGATTGTGAGGAGAGAATTGCAGCTGCTGAATCTTTAGCTCTACTACAACAAGGAGCTAACGACAACAACTCTCAATTGGAACTCTTTGTTAACCCAACACCCTTGAATGATGATTTTGACGAGTATGGAGAGTTTTTCGAAGAAGCTACACAAGAAAGTAAACTTGCACAACATGCAAGCATCCCCAATACACAGGTAAAGCTGCTAGGAGGTTGAAAAATCGTTTTTTTTTCTTTAAACCCGCCATTTTTTCAACTGTAAAACCTCGGTGCCGGCATGGTCGTAGTATGAATACCATGCCGGTAGACACGTTACCGGCATGATATTCATACTACGACCATGCCGGTAAAGCGATATTCCCCAATTTGAATATTGATCCGGCATAGTATTCTACCAAAAAACTATGCCGGTACGCAATTAACTTTTTTACCTACCAAGGAATATACTACGGAATATTAAACCGGCATGGGTTCATTGATAGGTTACCATGCCAGAACTGCATGAAAAACATACAGTAAATATTTCCATGTAAACCCAAAAACCGGCATGAAAAATTAATAACCATCAACGCCGGAACCAGTTACCGGCGTGGTACCATCAATTTCGAGAATGCCGGTAGTGGAACCGGCGTTGTTGAGTTTCAAATTTACAATGCCGGCACCTACAAAAAGCATACAGGAATAAATGTTTTCCAGAGCTAAATACCGACATTACATATCAATTAATTGCAATGCCAGTAGCGTGTACCGGCTTGGGACAATAAATTATGACAGTGCCGGCACCTTGTTTTCCGGCGTTGGTGTATAATGAATAATGTGTGCCGGAGTATATTTCAAATTTGGTCTTTAGTTTTGGCTAAGTTCGACAATGCCGGAACATTGGTCGAGCATGCCGGTACTTGTTTCCGGCATAGTGTTTTAATTTCGTTTGGAACTAATTTTCGTTCGATCTTTAGGTGGTGACATATATTGATCCAACAAATGCAAAGCCGCTTTATCGGGATACGTCGGAATACTATAGAATACCTCTGGTATGTGACCAAAGAATATTTTACTAATGGATTGCTAGTAATGAACCTTCTAATGAATGTGAAATTGATCTTATGTAGGGAATAATAGATCAAAATGAAGCAATCGCTTGGGCTAAAGAGACGGCTCTTAAGAACATGTCTGTGTTGGTGAGGAATAACGAACGTTCAAAGAGGCGTTTTGAGATGGTATGCGAGAGAAGTGGGAAATACAAGGAGAAGAATAGCCACAAGAGAAAGGATTATGTATATCCAAAGAAGACTAATAGGGTATACAAGACTCGTACGAGGAAGAATGATTGCCCGTTTAAGCTTTTTTTCCGTTTAAATGACATGAAAAATTGGGATTGTGAGGTTTTGTGTGGATGTCATAACCACCGGGATCCGAAAGATTTTGTTGGTCACTCCCTAGTTGCGAAGCTGAAACCTCATGAGTTCGAGGATGTAAAGAGATTGACCAAAGCACTTATCAAACCGAGACAAATTTTCAGAGGCTTCAAGGAAAAGGATGAGTCCAACGTGTCTTCTCTACGTACAATTTATAGCGCAGAAGAAACTATTAGAAGGGTGGAATGGGAAGGGAGGTCCGTTATGCAAGAATTTGAGAAGATGGCTTGGGATTACAACTACACGCGCATCATTAAAAGAGGGTCGGACGAGAAGCCCCTTCAAATATTCATTTCGCATCCTTTGCTTTCACAATTGGCAAATACATGTTGTGGTGTTCTTATAATGGATTGTACCTACAAGACAAACAAATACAATACGTCGTTGTTCAACATCGTGGGGAAAACCTCGGAAAAGGTAACATTCACATTGGCTTGGTTTTTAATGGAAAACAAGAGGGACTATAATTATCATTGGGCATTACGACAATTGAAATTATTCTTTCGGGAAAATCAACTTCCGAGGGTGATCGTAACCGATCAAGATGATGCATTAATGAAAGCAATATCCGACGTCTTCCCGGACGCACAAAATTTCCTATGTACATATCATATACGTCAAAATATCATAAAAACTTTCCATGCCTTGTTTGAACCCACTAAGGCGGATATTAAGAAGAGAATGATTATTCAACTAGAGGAATATGTTCGAAAGAACAAACTATCCCCCGAAGAAGAAGAAGATGAGAGAGGCAAGATAAAGGAGCGAGTGGACAAAGAACATGTGGAAAATCATAAAAAGTGGTTGGAATTTCTAAGAGATTGGGAGAAAGTTTATTGGTCTCTTACCGAGGTTATGTACGAAAAGAGATTGGAGAAGTTTATTGCCGATTGGAACGAAGTTTATCCGACTGCCGTCTGGTATTGTCGGACTCAATGGTTGGATAAGTTCAAGGAAAAATTTGTGCGTGCATGGACAAACCGGTATAGACACTTCAAGACTGAAGCAACTAGTGCAGCGGAGTCCGATCATGGGAGATTTAAAAATCTCATCCAGTCCGGTCAAGGCAATGTGGTTACAGTCACCGAGGCAATGGAGAAATACTTTAAGGCTGATATCAATAGGATCAAGGTGGCTTTTGAGAAAAGCTCAATGGAAAGGATCACTCAATTTATTCGTTATCGTAAGTTGCTCCAAGGAATAGAATTCAACGTCTCTCATTGGGCAATAAAACATATGATGAGACAAATGGAATATGAGAAAAATTACGGAAAACCGGGTGATGTATGTATTTGTCCCGACATATCCTCATTGGGGCTTCTGTGTCGTCATATGCTTGTGAAGTATGAATAAGTGATACCTATTGAGGTTATTGATCCGTTTTGGAAGCAACTATCTTTCGACCCTCCCCCTTCGGGAGATCCCGGGCAATCTCCATGGGATACGAACGAAGCCAAGGAATTCTACGAAGCTTACACACGTGGCACCTGGGTAAGCCGGCAAGTCTTGTTGAGCCAACTAAGGATAATTACTCGTCCATGGATCACACAAAGCGAAGATCCAGGAAAGGGAGATCCAATAGGTAGACTCCAAACTAAAACGTCAAGGAGAAAACAAAGGGTAGAATTAAAAGGAATGACTCAACGTGAAGAAGAACGCGCAGCAAGTAAGAAACGAGATCTAACCGCAAGTGAGATTTCGGAACAAAGGTTCGTGGAAGCGAAGGTTCCAAACAAAAGAGGTAGGCCGAGGAAGGAACCGTTATCAAGTCAACAACAAACGAAGGATTCCGTATCCACACCAAAAGCCAACTCATTGGAGGTTCCAATGAAGAGGGGTAGGCCGCCAAAGGTATCAAGATAAGGTTACAAAGAACAACAAGGTGAGCATTCCGAAGCCATACCCATAGTCGATCTAGCGGAGGTTCCAAGGAAAAGGGGTAGGCCATCAAAGGTATCAACATCAAGTGAAAAAGAAAAACAAGGTGAGCATAAAATGCCGGAAATGTAATTTATTTGAAATTTAATCCTTGTCGACGGAACAACGAATGCACTTAGCATGTGCATCAAGCCTTTGAACCCCTAGGAGACTCTAGTGGACGAGTTATAGTCTCGTGAGGGTTTACATAGAGATCTACCCACAAAACCTACACACAAAATTCTAAAGCCATCAATCTTCGTCCGAGGACGATACACCCTCCATCATCTCCGGGGCATACTCCGGGATTTTGGATTCCATGAATTGGTAGCTTGAATCGAATGCGAATTCTTCCCCCTTTTCCTCCAAGTAGCGCGCTTTGACGACTTCATGCTACAAAAACATAACACAAACTTACTTGGTTAGTGGTGTTTAGTATGAAGATCAAACAAGATGGATCACGTAAAATAAACCACAACAATACTTACAAATTGGTCAATGGACAAGTTAAAGTGGGGATCATTGAAAATTGGTTTTTGGATTTCTAAATAAGTAAGTATCGCACTTTCGATGACTTGGTGCCTATCATGAATCTGTTGAACACTTCTTCTATTCGGATTCCCAAACTCTTGCATGTATTTGTTGTATACCTTACCCCAAAAGGTCACGGAATCCACCCTTACGGAGGACTGGCTCCTAGATCGAGTTTCCGCGTAACAAGCTTTGGTGATCGCCAAATCTTCATTTGAATCAAAGGATGCCATTGATTTGTATGTTGAGGTATTGGTAGAGTTAGAAATATTATATAATGATATCAGATTTTTAGAGTATATGGAACCAGGTGTGTGTTGTTTTGTAGGGAGAAAAGTGTATTTATAGGATGGTGCCCAAATATGGCCGTTATTGTACTCAATCAATGAAGTTGTACTTGCAAAAATTTGAATTTTGAATTTTCCGGCATAGTAATAAGGATAAACGATGCACCAGAAGTTGGAGCCGGCGTTGTTTCGTATATATCATCAATGCCGGTACCTGGTTTAGTATACACAGAAACAATATAGTGCTTGACACTTTATACCGGCATGTAATAAATATATAAAATCCATGCCGGTTCTTGGTACCGACATGGAATTATGTAAACATAGAATGCCGGAAATATAATTTATTTCAAATGTAATCCTTGTCGATGGAACAACGAATGCACTTAGCATGTGCAGCAAGCCTTTAAACCCCTAGGCGACCCTAGTGGACGAGTTATAGTCTCGTGAGGGTTTACATAGAGATCTAGCCAAAAAAACTTACGAAATACCTAACCAAATGACCTAAAAACCTAAGCAAACACCACTAAACTATCAATCTTCTTAAGAAGAATCCGTCTCCAATTCACCCAGCTGGTGGTACTCGTGACTTTGATTACAATATGGTTGACGTTGGCTTCAAACATGAATGCTTCCCCCTTTTCTTGTAAGTAACGCGTTTTCACGGCTTGATGCTACAAAAACAACACACAAACTTTGTTTGTTTCATAAAATTTGCAAACGAGGAGATTATGTCGAATTAATCATAAAGATACTTACGAGTTGTTGAGGGGACAATGTATTGCGGGTAGCGTGATTGATCCGGTGTTTCATTTTTAGATACTCAACCACCGCATTTAGGATGATGTCGTGTCGTTCCTCGATTTGTTTGTCTCTTTCGATCAGGCACATGAGATAAGATACACAAAACAACACAATCAAGTTGTGTTGCGGTGAGCAACAATCTGTCCACCATGTTCCTTTTGAGAGGAATCCACAGACCTCTGTCTATCAAACTGATTGGAACATTCTTTCTTCTCTAATGGTCTTGTTTTATCCTTGGAAACTAACTCCTTGGACGAAGATAAAATCTTACATACCTCAACGGTCTTTTATGCAAGTTTAAGCTTGCTTGCTGATCGATTTGCTCTTCGTTGAAGTTTGTTGACATGTCTCAATTTGTGTTTGTACTTGTAACACTTTGATAGTTCATGACCTTTGAGTGAACAATATGAGCACGTCAATCTTGGATATAATTCAGGCATCTGAGATGTACAAGCTGCTAAACACACAGTGGTACCTGAAACGTCATACACAGAGTTTCCAATAGAAAGGTCAATTTTATCTTCCAGATTGGTTGAGTTTTCTTCTGAAAGAATATCGAGATTGATATATGTATTGCTGCAATTATCAAGATCAATATTTTCAAAAATAAGTGCAACACTTGATTTTTCGTCTTCATTAGAGTCATAGTTGTCAGACATTTCATCAAGAGTTGCAGCAAGACCTTTGTTCCCAGTGTATTTCTTTAGATTTCGACACTCATTAGCAAAATGACCAAAACATTTACACTTAAAGCACTGAGGCATATCCTCGTCATCAGTTTCATCATTATCCCTATTTTTAGGAGGAACACGATTATGAGGTTTATCTGATGGCTTGGATTTATCTCTGGAGAACCGTTTACTTCTCTTCAACAGAAGATCCCTAAACTGTCTTGTGATCAACGAGACTGACTTGTCAAGATCTTCATCTGATGAATCAGCCTCAGAAAGATCATCTTCAGAGATGTACACACTTTTACTTTTATCAAGTAATGTAGTGTTCTTTAGTGCTTTGAAAGCAACATCCTTGCTGGACTTGGACGTATGCTCATGATCAAAGATCTTTAGCTTCCCAACCAGCGTATTTCTGGATAGCGTTGCGAGATTATTCCCTTCAACGATGGCATGCTTCTTAGAATCGTATCTAGATGGCAGCGATCTGAGAATTTTCATCACAATGTCCTTTTCAGGAATAGTCTTACACTACAACAAAACACACGTTTAGTGACAAAATTTTGTGTGGCCAATAAAATTTTGTCTACAAATCTAGTGTTTAGGGAGGAATATTTTTTGGTCACCATATATATTTTTTCGCGACAAACGGTAAATTTAGTCTTTAAAGTTGTCACTAAAATTTTTTGTGACCAAATACAGTGACCAATCCTGTCTCCGTCTCTAAATATTTTTTTTGTGACCAAATATAACGACTAATCCTGTTTCCACCTCTAAATATTTCTTTGTGACGAATTATTTCGGCCACGGAATTGTCTTCTAGCGACAAAGGAAAATTATAGTCTCCTAACATATTATTTCTAACAGTCCAAGACTTTTGTCCCTGAATATATCTTACACTGACAAAATTAATTTGTTGCAGGAATGAATGCCCGTCAAATAAGGATTTTGCCAAGTCTTGTCCCTGAATGTATCTTACACTGACAAAATTAGTTTGTTGCAGGAATGAATTCCCGTCAAATAAGGATTTTGCCGTTAGAACTATTAGTATCCAAACAAATTGTTGTCGCAAATGGATTGTTTTCTACCGACAGAAAAAAAATTGGTCTCCGAAAAAACTATTGCTGACAACGTGCAACTTCTGTCCTTATATCTATTTATGCAGACAAAAATTGATTTGTCATCTAAATGAATACGAAGCAAATCTGAAATTTTGCCGTTGTAACTTTGTAGTGGCAAGACAATGCGGTTACCAAATCCGAATATTCGGTGACTGCTAGGAATTGTAGTGTTGTTGTTGCTTCGAGTATGACTGGCACCCACAAGCATACGTGATGGATGGAACAGTTGTTGCAAGGACACTCCTCACAGGCAGCACCTGAACTTGAATCACCAGAAGCTCCACCTAGATCTCAAACAATGGACTTGAACCTCTAGAACAACCCAATATCCCTCCTATTATACTAATATAAATAGGGGATTATCATTCTGTGAGCATAAATCTATAAGAAGGGAAATCACAACCAAAAACAAGAGACAGGGATACGCATAGTTGAGTACTAAACACGAGATTGACAAATCAAGCAACTGAGAAATACTTTCTTCTATCTAGTAACTAACTAGGATATATACTGGTCTAATGGGGATATTAGTTACTAATAATCATCTACAAAAGCCCACCATTTGATCAACAAAAACTTCTGATTTCCACTACCACATTTTACATGGAAACTGCGGAGAAGAAGCATCTCTTCCATGCACCCTTAAGGTTAGCCACGGACCAACCATGACCTTCTTTGTAGTACTCCACCTGCAAATGATTAATACGGCAGTGTAAAGATTTAAGTTGGGAAGCATACATCTGGGCTGCTGAGGGAAAAAAAAAGGTTCGTACAAGGAACAGAGTTCAATACCGCCATCTTTCAGCCCTGAAATAACAAAGATGGATTCTCCAATGACTATTGCAGTTGCATAACGTCTACCTTCCTTCATTTGAGCTCTGCTGTACCATTAGAAGATCTCTGAAAGAACACAAAAATCATCCCACTCAATATAACCCACAGAGGATGATGAAAATGGTTGCAGCAGTTATCTGCTCAGCAAACAAGCAAGAGTTAGGATTGAATAAGACACATGCTAGTACATTGTGCAACATCAGGCCTGGTGAATGTTCTTACAGATGTTTCCATGTAGCATGCTTTTTAAGTAATTGAAACTAATATGAATTTAGTCACTAGTAAAGATGAACTTGGCCAAAGCGAAAGCTTACCAACACATATTTCGAGAAATAGATAAGCAAGATAAACTCGGCTCGAAATAGCAAATGTGTATAATCATAGTCTAGATAGCAATACGGATTTTGTCTCAAGATAGGAGATAGATTAGATAGACTTTCGAGTGATAGATAAGTTCAAGTCTCCACATACCTTTTAGTCGATGAAGTTCCACAAGTTCCTTGAGTAGTTCTTCGTCTTTGTATGATGATCGCCATGTAGTATTGAGCTCAATTACACTTTCTATCCTAGTCCGAGACTTAGCTTATAGTAGACTAGAAATCAAAACTTATAGTTTTGATCACTAACATTTACAAACATGCTTGAGATAGCAACGCATGCGAGTTCGACGGAGCAGTGCTCTAACAATGCGGAAATAAAGTAAAGCGCACACCAGAATTTTGTTAACGAGGAAAACTACAATCTTGTAGAAAGATCCTTGGACCTAAATGAGTTAAGACGCTACAAAAAGTAAACTTACAACTTTTTGTAGACGAGATCAAGCAATCTAAAATCCTAGTTACTCAACTTCAGTAGTATTCTTGTTTTGATAACATCTAGCAAAACCTAAGTTCTCAATAGACGTTGGAATACTAGATATCCTAGCAGAATAGATGCTCTCTTTAGGACTAGATATAGTAGATCTTCTTAATAGTTCACAATAACTTTTGTTACCACTCTTTCAACTGGTAAGACAAGATTCCTTTGGATTGTATTCCAAACGATTAAAGGATCCAAAACTGTTTGGCAACCAAACTCACTTTCCAATCACTTTATGATACTGCGAAACCATGGAAATTAGGATCAATACCGAAATATATGATAACAGAACAGTTACGGATCTTATATTTTTAAGATCCGTTACCAGATCCGAAGCTCCTAGGTCACGAGATCAAACAAGACAATGATTACCAAAATAATCAATCTTAATTACAAGGTTCATGATAAAATCACAAACAACTTGTTGATCTCAAAAAGCTTATATATGTTTATCGAAAATAAATAACCTTTTAATCCTGGAAAATCAAGTCACAGAGAGTACCACCGAGATCAAAACACAAGAATAAAGTCTTCTAATCTTCAAAGTCTTGAATCTTCAAAGTAACAACCTGCAAAAAGAAACTTGATTCCTTATTGATTTGTCGCAAAAAACGGAGTCTGTTAACAATAGCAAATCAATGATTTTATCTTATAGATCTAGAATAACTTAGATCCGTAGAAACGTTAAATATTTGATCTAGTTTGAGTGACCTTATATCAGAATAGAAGGAACATGGAATAAACAAACTAGGTGCAATCAAGGATTCAACAACCGTTAGTTAATCAAGTCAATAATTGAAAACTAGAATAACAATGCAAATTATAGTTTCCAACCAACAATACTAATAGAACTTCTTTATCCCACAAAAGTCTTTAAACGAGCGGTCATAAGAGATTTCGACTAATTAGGTACTTTCCTCTCCGGATAGACGGCTCTACCAGAAACAACAAACAAAGAAGTTTGCCCGATTCTTATGATATATAGTTTGCAAGAAATACGAACGTAAGTATTTATAGACCAAGGTTTTTTGGACAACAAGGAAATTCCAAAACCGAAAATATTCTCAAGATATGCATTAAAGTACCTAAATTCGGTTTTCCTATTTCCAATTAGTGTTAACCAACATTTCCGAAAACTCTCATGGAAAAACTTCTATTATTAGTCTAGCACATTAACTAATAATATTTTCCAGAGGATATTCTTTAATTGCTGGTAATTAAAACATATATGATGAAAATCATAATTAAATGTTTTTCACTTTTCCGGACCAGGGATCACCTTGAGTATCAAGGAATATCTCTGAATAATAAATGATAAGAGTTATGCACATGTTCAAATTACTCATTATGTCGACATCTTGTATTTTCCTATCTCAGCAAACCTTAATTCCAAAATCACACAAAACATAAAGAAATATGTGAATATTGGAAACTCGGTTTTGCTCCTTAGGATCGGTTATACCATGACTCACAATTTAAGTTGTGACAAGTTATACCATGCTTCCCAACTTTTAATTGGTTACACCTTGCTTCCCAAAGTAGCTTGTGACTGATTACAACTTTCTACACATTATAGGCTATGACCGGTTATGCCGCAATTCTCAATATAAGTTAAGATAGGTTCTACCTTGTCATCTTGTATTAGTCATCCAAAAGATATTCAATAAAGAACCAGACCGACATGATTTCTCTTTCGATTATGAAACAAGTTCGTACATCTACTTCCTTAAACCCAATGTATTTTTTTACTCGGTCAACAAAAATAGAATAAAAAAGCGAAACTGTACAGGGACTAGGCTATATTAGCGCTAAGCCAAAAGGCTGCACGCCAATAAAACCTATTTAAAATGAAAATAAACCTCTCCAGGCCATTCAACAGAATGAATAAAACCTGGCCTACCCTCATAAAACTCATAATTTTCCTCAGCCAACAAACAAGCTTGTTTGGCCGAGGCATCAGCTGAAAAATTAGCCTCTCTGTAGCTATGAACATAACTAATATTGTTGTAAAAACTCTTCGCCATTCTCCACTTCTGCATTAGCTGCCACGGCAATTCTCCTTTTTGGAAAGCAAAAATGCAACTCATCGAATCCGATCTGATGCATAGATTTTTGACATTCCATCTTTGAGCAACAAATGCGCCATAGATAACCGCACAAACTTCAGCATAGAAGTTGGTCTGCCAGCCCAGTCCAACGCACAAAACTCCCAAAACTGCCGAGTTAGAATCACGAAAAACTATACCATAACCAGCTTGGCCCGGGTTGCCAAGTGATGCACCATCACAACAGATCATAATCTCACCTGGATTAGGCGGCGTCCAAGTAACTTCAATTGGAACATAGTGTTTGCAAGATCTATGCTTCACTCTAAAGAAATTCAAAATTCGCAAATCATCTAAGGCATTATACATGTGGCTCTTCATTCTAATTGAGTTATCACGAATTACCTGATGAGCCCGTCCCTTAAATTCAAGCCATCGAACTCGCATGTTCTCATAATAAGCCTTGTTGCGCAACTTCCATAGTTCCGTAACTATTGCAAGATTTGCAACAAGCCACAGATCCTTTATCATCCTACTCCGCCCTTTTGCAACCTTGTAAGAGGCCACAAGATCTTCATTCGGTTTCAGATTAAAAATATCAGCTGCCCAATTCCAAATCTTCCTAGCAATTTTTCAATGCCAAGTAATATGGCTGACATCTTCGCAATCCTCCCTGCACAAACGGCACATAGAAGGCATCTCCCTACCTGTCTTCTTCATGATATTATCATCAGTAGCGCAACATTGCTTATTAAATAACTTCCAGTATTGAACACTTAAAGTAGGATGCACAACACTTCTCGAGAATAAAGCTGCAGTTGGCGAAATTTCAACAGGTGCCCTGATGGCAGCCTTAGCCGACTTGACAGAGAACACGCCCTTGCTATCCAAGTCCCAAATTTTGTAATCATCTCCACCACCAATAAGAGGCAAATTATCAACATCAATATTGCATCGTAACATCAATTCCTTAGTCTTTGGAGGAATAACCCAAGAGCCATCAACAATAATATCACTAACTTTGGCCTTAAAATCATTAGGACCCTTTTTAGTGATGCCAAGTCTTTGCGCAATTGAAAAATCAGCACACCAATTATCAAAAAATAAGGAAGTATTAGCACCATTACCTATAATTGAGCGCGTATGCCTTTGCACAAAATTATGCACCAATCTGATTCCTGGAAAAACCGAAGAACCCAACTTATAATCGATCAAGTTGCCATTTATCTTGAAATACTTCGCCTTCAAGAATCTGGCCCAAGTCTTATCAGAGTCACGGATCGAAACCCACAACTTCATAAGCATGGCCCTATTAACATCAATCAATTTCTTAAGTCCAAGCCCACCTTCACGCCTAGAACGGCATAAATCATCATAAAGAACCGTAAAGTATTTACGCTTCTCAGCATCTCCAGACCACAAGAAATTTCGAATGGCCCTTCAACTGACTTGATAGCCGTGCATGGCCATTTATACACAGCCATGGAATGAAGCAAATAACTAGAAATCACTGATTTAATCAAAACTAGCCGAGCCTGAAAAGACAAGAGCTTACCCTTCCAACCTGCCAGTTTATCCATAATCTTCTCCATTACTTGTCGAACATGAATATGACGCACAATACCAGGTTTTAATTGGATTCCCAAATATTTATCTGGGAATAACGCCCTTTCCATGCCCATAAATTTGCAATAGCAACAGCACGAGAATGTCTGTCGCCACCATAATAGAACTTGCTTTTGGCATAACTAACGTATTGACCAGAAGCAAGTTGATACATACCAAGCATCTCCTTCAAATGCTGCAAACTGTGAAGATTACCTTTACAGAAAATAAGAATATCATCCGCAAAGAGTAAATGAGTTGGCGCCACACCTTTCTTGCTCACCATATGGTGCATACTTTTCGCTGCAAACAACTTAGAGAGATTGCGGCTCAAGACATCTTCAATAAGAACAAAAATCAAAGGTGAAAGAGGATCACCTTGACGCAGACCTCTAGTGATACTGAAAAAACCTTCAGGGCTACCATTAATCAAAATAGAAATCCGAGCAGAGTTAATAAGCAGCCACGAACACCATGCATCAGAAAAACCATATTGACGAAAAACCTCAACAACAAATTCCCAACTAACCGTGTCAAAAGCTTGGGCTATATCCAGTTTGAGGCCAACATTACCATGCTTCCTTTCCACACTAATCTCATTGATCAGTTCCGACGCCAAAGCTATGTTTTCATGAATGTTTCTTCCCTTCATAAACGCCACTTGCTCCTCAGAAATCAATTTATTCAGCACTGTACCAAGTCTGGTAGCCATAATCTTTGTAATGATTTTGAAGAAGAAGTTGCTTAAACCAATTGGCCTATAGTCCTTAATAGCATCAGATTTATTATTTTTTGGGATTAGAACAATAAAACTAGTTAATGCCATTAGGAATTTTCCGCATCGCCCAACAGTTTGCAATAGCATTAAAAAGATCTCTAGAAATAATGTTCCAACAGACTCTAAAGAAAGAACCTGTAAATCCATCAGGGCCAGGTGCAGAATCCGCGCCCAGATCAAAAACAGCTTCCTTAACTTCATCCAAAGACGGAATAGCATCCATAAAAGCACTTTCAGCAGCTGAGATGCTTTCATGCTCATATTCAAACAACTTTGGATCAATATGCACATCTCCACCATTGAATTTTGCACGGTAGTGATCAACAATGTAATCTTTTATTTCATCCTGCAAAAACAAAGTAGAGTTAGTAGAAATCTTCAATTCAGAGATTGTGTTTTGGCTTCTCCTCATTCGAATGGTGTTGTGGAAAAATCGAGTATTTTGATCACCATCTTCTAACCAACTAGTTCTCGATTTTTGCTTAAGCATAACTGCCAATTCAGTTCGCACCTCATCAACTCTTTCCTGGCATCGGCAACCTTCAAAAATTGCAGCTCACACCTAACATTTTGATCCAGAATATCATTCTCCTTATCAAGATTCAATTCCGCTTGTTTTAAGCGAAACTGAACATCCCCAAACACAGTTCTATTCCAAATCTTCAATGCATCCTTCAGTCTCTTCAACTTAGACGTGAAAACAAAAGGAGGCGCACCATCCAGCCTGACACTCCAATTTTCCTTTACAAAATCCAAAAAAGATGGGTGAGAAAGCCACATTTTCTGAATTCTAAAAGGAGCCCTATTTGGCCTTGGACTATCAAAAGCAAAACCAAAAAGAATGATCAGCAAATTCTTGGCATAGCTTTGCACCTCCAATTAGCATACTTATCATGCCAAGCATCATTAATAACAGCCCTATCATGTTTAGAAACGATTCTATGAATGCCACTCCGACAATTAGACCAAGTATATTTCTTCCCAATAGCATCTGCTTCCACCAAACCATTGTCAGAGATCCAACTTCGAAATTCATTCATATATATTTCTTTGATCGGCCTTCCACCCTTCTTTTCATCTAAATGCAAAACACAATTAAAATCACCCAACACCAACCACGGAATAGAAATAAATCCCAACCCCAGTTGACGCCAAAGAGACCTCCTTGCCACCGCATCAGAAGAAGCATGCACAGCCGTGATATAATTACCAGAAAAATCCAAAGTGATAGCTTGTTTTGAAGAAGATAGAACATTCGGCCTTGCCAGAGAATTCCTCCAAAAGACCCAAATGTTACCTCTCTCACCATTCACCTCATTAGTGATAACATCTTCACAAAAATCAAGCAAATTTAAATTCCTAACAAAACGTGTAGTGCAACGAACCTGCGGCTCCGCAATACAAATTACATCAGGATTGTGCAAGCGGTAAAGCTCACTCAACTTGGCCCTTGCACCATCTTTAGCCAAGCCTTGAGCATTCCAATAAAAGACACGCATTAATTAACTCTGTTCTTCGAAGGGCTTGCCGAACCCTGTCTGGAAGATTTACCGCCTCGTGTTTGAACTTGACTAACATTTGCCACAGTAATAGTCTTCTTTTTAGTAACTTTTGGTTTTTTTTTTGTCAACCAATTCCTTCTTCTCACGCTCATCCAGTTCTTTGTTAGCAAGTAACTCCAAATTTCTTGCATCCTCTTCAACTACCTTGGAAGTATTTGTTGCTACCGTGTCCACCGCATCTGCAACTTCGTCATCAGTTTCAATAACTACCTCATCAATTTCTTCGGTCCCAGTTTCAAATCTATTAGAAAGCGTTAAGTTCTCTAAAGATTTAGCCGGAGTAGATCTTCTTGAAGTTTTAGTGGCGTCACTAAAACTAGCTTCATCATGATCATCCATAGGAGTCGGACTAGCAATTGGGGAACAAGCTGCTACCATAGTATCATCATGTTCATTGTCAATAACATTAACCAAACTTGGCTGGGTTGTGGCATGTTGCAAATCTAAAACCTTCTTCCTCAAATTCTCTAGCCTTGTCTTAGCCACCTCTTGTTGAATTTTAGCAACTTCAGCATCAACCTCACGTTGCCGGGCTGTCTCTTTCATGGCCTCATAAGTTTTATAAGCTTCCATCTCTTGCATCTCCAGATTAGTATCATCCTCGTTGCGCAAATTATCTTGCACAGTTTTTGCAAGTTCTGCACTATCATTGCGTAAAACTGATTTAGCACCATCATTGCGCAAAACAGACTCCGCACCATCATTGTGCAACACAGTCTGAGTCCCACCACCATCATTGGAATCATCTCTGTGTTGTACGGAATGAACAACACCATCATTGTACTGCACAGAGTGGACATCACCTTCATTGCGAACCCCAGATAATGACGCACCATCATTTTGCGGCACATAAAATGCCTCACCATCATTGTGCATCTATGATTCATTACCATCTTCACCCAATTTTTCAGCAGAACTAGCACTATGCTCGGGGAAAATTGTATGTTTTCCAGTAGACATCTCAAGAATTGAATTCTTCATAGTTTTGGGATCATCTCCAGGCTTGTTAGTTTGATCTTTTTCCAAGATTGGAGGATCTTCTGGAACGTTCTTCTTACCTTTAGGAATTCGTTCTTTTTGCCAGAAATTCTTAAGATCATCCATATCAGCTTCAATTGATTTTTTGAACTCAGGATCAGTTTCTTCATCAGCCTTGTCCTTCAAATCATCAAACTTTTTTGTTCTATAGTCAGATATTTATGACCAATAGATTTGCAATAATCACAAAAACTTGGCCTGTTTAAAATTTCATAATCTTGAACAAAGATTTCTTCATTATCTTCACCATCAATCAAAATCCTTCCTAAAGGTTGAGATAAATCTATGTCGATCAAAGCAGCAGCAAAGTAACCATATTCATGACGCAAAGTACGCGGATCAACATAAACCGGCTTACCAAGCCCTCTTGCCATTCGAAAAATCGTCTCTTCATCCCAAAACTCCATTGGCAAAGCCGTGAAACGAACCCAAACTGCAGCTCTAGTAATATTATCCTTCCCAGGATCAAACATAGGCGTCCATGGATGAATTTTAAGTTGTTGGAACCATGTTTCAGATTTAATCTTCCACGGACCATCATAGCTTACACGTTTTGGATTATCTTCATTGTCTAGCTTAATAACAAAATATCCCTTTTTCCATGGAATAAATTGAACCAAACCTGATAGCTTCCATTGATTCAATAAATCTTTTTTAACATCTTCGAATTTTAGGGTTTTTAAAAATATCAAACGCCCAACCAAACTAAATCTCCACACAGCCTTAATCCTTGTGTGAGTCTCTCGTGGAATTTTAATCAAAACATCATTGTTTGTTGTAGAACGAATTGGAGGATGAGAGAGCGTTTCAGCATCAATCCTTGACAAAACATGTGTTCTCTTCTTTAATATAGTCGCATAAGAGCCTTCCTTATGCACGCATTGATTGCCATCTTCCTGCAGATTCCTAAACGCGTTAGGATTGCCGTCTTCATGCAGATTCCTAAACGCATTAGGATTGTCATCTTCGTGCTGCTTCCCAAACTCGGTCGAATTAGGGTTCATAGCATTAGGGCTTGCAGCGTTAGTCCTTGGGATATAGATACTTTTTGTTCGAGATTGATTCCATATCCTTTTAGGTTGATTATCTTGATGATTGCTTAAAACAGGCGGATTATTATCTTGATTTTGCGCCATTAGAGCGCAAAATCTAAAGAAAACCTAAAGAACGCAAAAGAGAAAAGGTAGGGAGAAAAAAACGGAGCTTCCTCTCGTGAAACCCTAGAGTTTGCTTCTTTTTTTTTCCTTAATTTTCTAGGATGAAATCACACCTATATCATACACATAATCAAGTATCTAAATACACAGATTATGTTGATGTCGTATATACGAAGTTCAAAAGATAAGCGTTATACTTCGTAATTCAATATACTTCCCTGGCACTTTGATCATAATAATATGACCAAGTCTAATACTAGAGTTTTAAATATAACCTCGTATGTTATATTTGCAATCTAAAAGACTTGAAAGAAACAAGATAGAAATGAAACAAGTCAAGTCTGTAGTTACTAACCTCAAGCTGAAGGATAATGTCTTCGTTGTCTTCAATCCATCTCCAGATCTTCATGAATAACTGGAGCACAATATTTCTATCGTTTTTAGCCTAACCTAACGAAGTTGACTTTAGTTCACTTATTAAGCGACTCGAGTTTTGGAACTAAATATGAAAACCAAACTTGACATACCAACGCTTGGTGGGTTCGACTGAGTAGTGATCTAACAGTATATCTTTGAAAATAACAATGTAAGATTTTAACTCATGTTCATATTACTCACTATGTCGACATCTTGAACTTTCCTTAATGTCAACTCATATTTCGATATTCGCAAAACCCTAAAATACATGTAAAATCGAAAATAAGAGATTTTCTATCGGGACCGGTCTTGCAAGAGATCCCCAATAGGGACCGGTCCTACTATAAATACCCAATAGGAATTGGACCACTAATCCCATTGATTCCTTTCAACTACGAAACAAGTTTCTTAAGTCTACTTCCTTAAAATCATGTAATCAAACATAGGTTTCTAGGTATGAAATCAATTTGAAGTTCATTACACAATCTAGTAACAAGTTATAAAGATCATGTCCATGATGCAATTAAAAAGTTCGATAGATAGACGTTATATTTCATAATTTAACATACCACAGTAGTAAAACAACTTGTATATTCTTCTTTGACACTTTGATCATAATAAGATGATCAAGTCTCTAATACTAGAGTTTCATATATTGTATATAACTTCGCATGTTATGTTTTCAATCTAAACGAATTGAAAGTAACATATGTAGAGATGGAAACAAGTCAAGTCTTGTATTACTAACGTCAAGTAGAAGGATGATTTCGATACGCCTTCAGAATGTTCAGGTATTCATTGTAGTACTTGTATGTCTCAGCATTTCTATACTTAATGAAGTTGAATCTAGTAATTTAATCAATTTACCTTGAGGTTTAGAACTAAACTATGACAACCAACGCTTGACTGGTTCAACCGAGCAATGCTCTAACAAGATGACTCTTAAATCATTTGTGATGGTCATCACTATCTTCCAAACACCAAAATACAAGTCGTTGGACTTTAGTATTACCACACTGGAATAATGAGTATGGAAATAATGACTCGGTGCGGGCATCAACGCATGTTATGCTCTTTGAAGAAGTTTTTCCTACCTATCTTACTCATAACCAAGGGAAGAGAACAAGATCCATGAGGATTTCTTCATAACAAGCTAAGATGAAACTTATGTTCTTGGATAAAATTTGCCTATAATGTTGAAATTAATTAATTATTTATTTTAAAAATAAAAAAGTAATTGCTTCTTCGTTGTTTTTGTATAATTATTAAGAAATTAAAATTTTGAGTTTATGATAGTCCATGAAATTGCCTATGGTTCAGGCTTTACTAGTTCACGAACTTCATTTTGGAATGTTCTATTTAAGGAATAATTTCCTTGCTTTGGAATTTTCTTTTCTTTAAATGAATCTTCTCTCTTAATTTCTCAACCCTTTGAGAAAGTTCATGAAACATTGAATTGATGGCTCCCACTATTATAAGTATTGCAAAAGTAGTTGATGTTGTGTCTTCCATGACCACCTCCTATGAAAAAAATATGTCAAAGATTAATAAAAATCTCTTTCAGAGATAATAAACCATCTCCTCTCTTATGTCTTCTTTCTTCTTGTCCTTGCAATAGGGCGATAGACTTGAAGGATGTTGCTAAGGAGTTTGTAGATCGAAGAAATTCACTCAAATTTCGCATTAATCGCACCCTTAAGGAAGTGACTCACTTTGAGAAAAAATAAATAACCTTTGGAAAAGAGTGTTATATGATCTCAAAGCTGAACTCTAAGATATGACTGGCATATCCGATGGCGAAGAAAAATTTAATGATCTCGTTATCAACGAGTTATTCAACAATGAGAAGGAATTCTCGGCTCAAGCTCTTCGGAAAAACCTGATGCGTTGACTAGTTAACTCCTTGTAAGGATTCATTCTTATTGTTTTAAGGAGGATAACTAGTATTTTGAAGTAGTTTACTAATGTTTTTATTATATTACTTCTTATCATCTATCAATTATTGAAGTTTATTTAGTTAAATTTTATTTTGATGATGATATTTGCAATACTAGATCTTAATTGATTTTTCTATGTGTATTGCTTATTTCTTATATTTCATGAGATGGTTCTTTGTTTTATCATTAAGTTATACTTTTTATTCTTTGTGTTCGTAATTGGCTAAAAGAGGAGTAAACTGTTTGTGAACAGATTTTCAATGTCTAATATTCGTGATTATACTCAAATTGCAGGGATTTCATAAGATGATTCTTAGAAAGAGTTTATTCTCTTGTCATAACTGACGGAAAATATGTTTGTTTCTTTAATATTTATGTTCGTCATTGGCTAGATCAGAATAATATCTTATGAATTCACATCACAAAAGTCACACTCTTTACTCTTTATTTTCTAACTAAGACGGGCAAACTTTTAATTATGATTTTTCTCATAATGATAATGTTTTTGGATTCCTCTAAATTCTAAAACCGTATTTTGAATCTTTTTTCTGAGAAAAATTGAGAAAAATATTAGACACAAAATTATATTTGTTAATGTCCAAGGAAAATCCTTATTTTTTTATAGAGTAAGGTCTCTCTTGTCGTTATCTTTGAGAAAACGGGAGAGAGTTTGAACTTATGCTTAAACGTTATATATTTGTGCAAGTGCGGCTGTAGAATCTTTAGGTGAGGAAAGTACATTTAAATAACCTCTCCTGGATGAAGCACTAAGTTGCGAAACCTAGTGGTATCATCAAAAAAAGTTGGTATGGCTCTTTGTAGATGGGGAAAAACGATTTGTTGGTTTCTTGGGAAAGTGAGGAGACGACGGTTCGGGCGAGACTCCTCAACCGAGCAAACTGCTTAACCTCACACAGATGCACTGCACGGGAGTGCTTTGAGTTTGAGAGATCAATCTGTAAGACTCCGGCCTAAACCAAGTCAATGGCCGTTCCAGAATCAATTCGGTCACAAAAATGCAGATGGGTTGATCTGTAGGAGGGAAGCTGAGAATTGTGGGATCAATGATGATCAAGGATTGTGGATGTGTTGAAGGTTTCTGCAAGTATGTGTAAATAAGTTTGAATGATTGAGAGAGTGTTGCTCACACGATGATTCTTGGTTAGACGATGGATTGTCTGTTCAGTATCTGTATTTTCTGAGTCTTTTTCAATCATGGATTCAGAGACTTATTTATATTGTCAGAATAATGAACACATTGATCCCAGTAAGTGTGACGGTTTCTGGAGTGAAAGAGTGGGAAAGTGGGAGATCGTGGTAAAATCAGTTTCATGTCATGCGGAGACTTAATTGATCATGCATCCACCACTTTCCTAACTTCTTCAACCGTTTGCACGACTTACTCACATTTCTCATCGTGGATGAACAGACGTGCCGTAGGCCGCCAGACCAAAACCCTAAGTAATATCCCCCCATGTGACGTGATTGATGTCTCACGAACGTGGAGTCTGCAAGGAAGACGTGTATTAGGTCAGTTTTTGACTTTTATACAGTGAGTCTAAGTTTTGTTGAATTGAGCATGAGTGACGAATGCTCAGTGATTCATGAATTGAATACACATACAGTTCTTATGTTGATATTGCTCGTCTGAGCAAATATTGTAAATTCGAGCAACTGAGCAAGTATTGCTCGATTCGACGAATTACTGAATATTGATAGTTGGATCAATATTCGAGCAACTGAGCAAGTATTGCTCAATTCGACGAATTACTGAATATTGACAGTAGGATGAATATTCGAACAACTGAGCAAGTACTGCTCAATTTGACGAATTACTGAACATTGATAGTTGGACCAATATTCGAGCAACTGAGCAAGTATTGCTCAATTCGACGAATTACTGTATATTGATAGTTGGATCAATATTCGAGCAACTGAGCAAGTAGTGCTCAATTTGACGAATTACTGATAAATTACTGAATATTGATAGTTGGATCAATATTTGATCAACTGAGCAAGTTTTGCTCAATTCGAAGAATTACTTATTGGTGACGTGACCCAATAAAATATTAATTAAAATATTGGTAGACTACCAAATATTATATAATTAATCCAGATGTTAATTGCTGGAACAACATAAATTTATTAGTGTTTGAACTTGCTCAGGATGATGATTGTGGAGCGTTTGTTCAAAACCCTAATTTTTGATCAATTGTTCGTCAATTGATGAATTGCTGAAAATAGGACATGAATGAGGGAGGGACCGACCACATGGGATGATGGACGACCATGTGGTGCCCAAGTGCTCGAGTGAGCGTGCACCAGGGTCCTTAGTTGACTGGTTGGTGAAAGAATGATGATTAAATGCAAGTTTTATCATTTATTGAAATAGTGCTCGATTGAGCATTAGGTGATAAAACCTAATTATGGAAAAGAGAGGGACCGACCAAGAGGGCACAAAACCGTCCCTTGGTGGTCGTGGGACCAGCTGATGGTCGTTTGAGCAAACTCCAAGTTGGTTGGGAAGAGTTTGGACCCAATATGAGCAATTGAGCAAATTAGGTCAAAATTATAAGAATGTGTGGGACCGGCTTCGTGCAAGCCTTAGGGCCGACCTTGGTAGGTCAAGGAAACATGCATGTGTCACCATAATGTCCGTGTCTAGTCCTGAGAGTTTTGGTATTTTTTGGTGTGCGTTTGAGCAATATCTCAGATTTTCAGAAGAGTTCGATCTTTGACTAAAATTCTTGATTTCGCTCGAATGAGCAAGTAGGACTTTGCTCGTTTGATCAAAATTTGGAAAATATTAAAAAAATAATATTTTAGTATTTGGCGTGAGTATCCTAGTCGGTCATGTGACCATTTGAGTTTTTGGCTTTTTCATGGTTTGAGCAATACTTGAGAAAATATGAAGAAACCATGATTTTTGCTCAAACGGAGGAGTTTCATGAGATGAGAGAAATAACAATTATGAAAATAAGGGATTGCAAGGTGTGGGACCGGCCATGGATAGGGCATGGCCGTCCGGCTAGGTAGCCCGATCCCACGACACCTTTACCTATTTTATTATTTTTCATGGAACCATGAAAATATGAAGAAACCGTGAGTTTTGCTCAAACAAGGAAAGTTGCTTGAATGAAGGAGTTTTCATGAGTTCATGAAAATAAGTAAAATGAGAAAAATAAAAGGAAGAGGCGTGGGGGACCGGCCACGGCGGCATGGCTGGTGGGCCCCGTACCTATGCACCTCTTTCCTATTTTTTATTATTATTTTCTCTCATCTGTTTTGTGTAGGATTCCTCATTTGTCCATATTTTCGAATGCTCGTTCGTGCATCATTGTTGAGTACACTTGCACCATTTCATTGGAGCTTACTCGGTGATAGTCCAGATGCCCGGTTATTGAGTACTTATTACTAATTTATGAAATTCAGTGGAGAATAGTTCATGAACCTGAGTAATAAAGGTGAGTAATTATTTATTATCAATCCATAGGATCAGCCGTGGATGCGACCATGGATTCGGAATAATAAAATGAGTATTACCATTCCATGGATTGTGGATTCGACCATAGAATCAGAATAATAAAATTATCTATTACCATTCCATGAGATCAGCCGTGGATTCGATTATGAAATCAGAATAATGAGATAAAATAGATTATTTTCTAAGAATTCAGTGGCAAATGTCACGGTAGAATTAATCTATTGTAGAACCGAGATATGAGATAGTTGAAGCATCATACTCGTTCTGAAAGGTGCACAATTAGGGAACAATCGTGCAACGTTGTTAACGTCCTGAAGGCGTTTAGCCCTCTCAACAAACAATTATGTAGGAGAGCCGCCTGAATCTATACACGGTCTCTCTACATAGTCAGGGAACAACGAGTGTCGCCGACGTCCTGAAGGAGTTTTTGACCTCTCAACAAATAATTATGTAGGAGGACCGCCCAATCATTCTTCTATGTAGAGGCGGGTCTCTCTATGTAGTCAGGGAACAACGAGTGTCGCCGACGTCCTGAAGGTGTTAATCCCTCTCAACAAACAATTATGTAGGAGGACCGCCCAATCATGTTATTTTACATAGAGGCTCATGATGAAATGTGCAGCATCGAACGCTCAGCTAGTGGGAGGCCTTTCGAGAATCATATTCATCATGGCTCTGAGAGGAACTCGATCAGAGATCGTGAAACGGTTCACGGATCGTAGATCATGAATTGTCACATGCGTTCGTGAATCCGGGTCAGAAACATGCAGTATCATGATTTTACGATTTTTACCTTTGTCGAAAATCCACCATCAACACTCTTTAGTCATCATAATCTCTTAAGGCGTAGTTCATTATGATCCATACTCGAAACCTTTTTCAATTCACGACAAAAAGGAGAAGAATTATTTTGTATGAATCTACTAAGACATATGGATCTACTGGGCAATGTCTAGGGGAGGGGTGAATTACATAGGCAAAGGTAAACTTCAAATCTAGCAAAAACATACAAGTAGAGGATAAGAGTGAGAACATATCACCATAGTATTGCTTTAAAGTCTTGGTACAATGGATTTTGAAGTAGGTAAAAATAGTATGCATTGGTATAATAACCATTGAGTAGATGGATTATTCATTCTAAATTCTCTAACTCGAGTATTTTCATAAGTTGTTATAAGTTATGGATCTTCAACAACAAGGTACTGTTAGAGCATTGCTTGGTTGAATAAGCCAAGTGTTGGCATGTCAAGGTTGGTTGTCTATATTACTAGAGTCAACTTCGTTAGGTTTTACTAGGAAGTCTAGAAATGTTGAGACAAAAGTATTACTATGAATACCTGAAGCTTTTGAAGACATATCGACATCGACGAATATATCCTCCTTCTACTTGAGGTTAATAATACATGACTTGACTTGTTTTTATTTTTACATGCGTTACTTTCAAGTCGTTTAGATTGAAAAACATAACATGCAAAGTTATATATATGATACTCTAGTATTATAGACTTGATCATCTTATTATGATCAAAGTGTCAAGGAAGAATATACAAGTTGTTTTACAACTATAGTATATTGAATGACGAAGTATAACGTCTATCTATCGAACTTCGTAATTACGACATGGACGTGATCTTTGTAACTTGTTACTAGATTGTGTAATGAACTTAGGATTGATTTCCTACCTAGAAAACTTTGTTTGATTACATGATTTTGAGAAAGTAGATCTATGGATTGGTGATCCGGTTCCTATTGAGGATCTATAGCAAGACTGGTCCTTATGTTTTGGGGATATCTAGCAGAATCATCCCAGGGAAAAACCTATTTCTGAACTCACGTATGCTTTAGGGTTTGTGTGATTTTGGAACATAGTTTGCAAAATAAGAAAGTTAAAGATGTAGACATTGTGAGTAATTTGAACATGTGTATAAATCTTATCTTTTATTGTTTAAAGATATTCCTTGATATTCAAGGTGAGATCCCAAACCAAAATGTTTGATAATTTTCTTTAAGATTTTCGAAATATATGCTTTATTTTTCCATCAAGTAAAACATATTATGGAATATATATTAGTTAAGTATGTTGTATGTTGGCTAATATTGAGTTGTAATGCAAGAGGGATTTTGATATGACAGTTGGATATTGGTTGGAATTAGACAAAACCGAAAATATGTGTTTATTGCATATCTTGAAAATATTTTCGGTTATGGAAATTTTTTGGTCTCCAAATTACCTTGGTCTATAAATAGTAAGTTTGTTCTTCTTACAAACTTACCCTGAGTCAGGCACTTCATTTTGTAGTCACTGCCAAGTAAGCGAAATCTCTTACGTACGCTAGTTTAAAGACTTATGTGGGATCAAGAAGCGTCTAGATAGTACAGTTGGTAGGAAACTAGATCATTTTTATTTTAGTTTTGACTATTATCTTCTGACATAAAGTCACTCAAACTATATTAATGGAACGGTTGTTCAGATCTGTATTTAGACCTAATGGTGACTTGTGATCATCCATTATTAACATGCTCCATTATGTATGTGATCAATCATAAGTTGGAATTAAGTTTTGTTGTGCAGGTACAAAAGAAGACATTGAAGATTCGACGACAAAGATTTCAATTTTGTTTCGTTTCTTTGTGATTTAACTTCGTGCACAAACTTGACCGGCTGGGATCCGACTAGGTCTTGTTTATCTTTGATAGACAATTGATTGACTAGTCGTAGTAGATCGGTAAACTATCATTTGGTGGTATTCCTCCCAGAAAAATGCGAAGAAAAGGAGAAGAGGATGCGGAACTTGAGGTAACGAATTTGTTAGTTAATCGTTTTCCTGTTTAAGAAAAGCCTAATTTTATTGCATATATTTTGCTTTTGCTTAACAAAATTTCGGTACAATTGATGTTTATTCCATTTTTTTTGTGTGTATGGATATGTGTGTGATTCAATTGTTTCCGGATAAGAAAAACTATTGTTATCTTGCTTTATTGTTTGGTATCAATTGTTTAGACTTAACGAAATTTCGGTGCAATTGCGGTGCTTTAATGTCTATGTTTGTTTCAATTGCTTCCGGTTAAGATAAATAATTATGCAAGTTGATTTATTTGGTTTGTATGAATTGTTTATGGCTTAACAAAAAAAATCGGGATCATTTGTTTAGTCCAATTCGATTTCGGATAAGAGAAACTAAGTTAATTCTGATCTTAGTTAGACTTATCAAAGTGGAGGATTCAGTTATTCAAGTCTAACCGAATGCCTTAACAATAAATAGTAGTTAACTAACCTAGTACTTTTCTTGTTTAAAGTGAAAGGTCTAAGTTATTGTTCGAATAATTAGAACCTGGTGAGAAAAATAGAGTTAATTCTGATCTTTATTTTGGTCTTATCAAACAAGCGATTGTATTTGTACAATCGGTTTAGCAAAAGAACTAAGGTGCTTAGTCAATTTTTAATTTGCTAAACTATTTGGGAAAATTGCTTCGGAATCTAAAATGGTATGTGAAACCTTCGTACTTAACTCTTGTAGGTTATGCAAGTATTTTAGATTTGTAAGATCCTTTTGGTGTGTCTTTATTTGCTCGTACCTTTGTCATTTTGTGACAAAAAGGGGGAGAAATATATGGAGTAAACAAGTGATGTGATTCACTAAGGAAAGGACAATGGTGCTAAAATGTTATATCTAACGAAAGAGTAAAGCATTGACTAAGGGGGAGAAACATATTATATGATGATTTGTAGTTATATGGACTACAAGAGGAAATAACAAAGATGTGCGTATTGAAAATCTACCTATCTCACCTTTAGGGGAGTATTAGCTTTGTTATTATAATGTCAACAACGACATTTATGGATTGAATATATGCAGGTTATTGTGTTGTTGAAACTTGGAATCAAGAGTATGTATAATGAATTCTTGTAATTTGTTTATCCATATGATGTAAGAGTTTTGTCACTACAATTGACAAATGTGGAGATTGTTAGAGCATTGCTCGGTTGAACCCACCAAGCATTGGTATGTCAAGTTTGGTTGTCATATTTTAGTGAATCAAAACTCATCTAAAGAGTCGCTTGATTATTTACTAGAGTCAATTTTGTACAGGTTAGCTTGAAAGTTACTAGGATATAAGACTTACAAGTATTACGTGAAGACTTGAAGAATGTGAAGAAGTAAAGAGCTACAACGACGACATCATCCTTCCACTTGAGGTTAGTAATATTTGACTTGAACTGTTTCATTCCTAACGTATCTTTCAAGTCGTGTATATTGAAAACATAACTGTGAAGCTGTGAATGATTATACTCTAGTTAGACATAGTATTAAGGAATTACAATGCGAAGTATAACGTCTATCTTTTGAACTTGGTATATAAGACATCGACATAATCGTATGAATGCTATTGTGATTATATATGGGTATTGGTGAAGATTTCTTCCTAGGAAACAATGTTTTACATTCGTTTAAAGGAAGTAAATTTGTGAACTTGTTTTGTGAATCGAAAGGGAAATCGCTAGGATTATTGGTATTGTTATTCATTGCAAATCTTTGGATTACCAATATGTATGTTTAGTATAACCGCTCATAACTTGTTTATGTATCTTGGTAAAACTATTCACAAGGCATGACTTTTATGTTGGTATGACTTTTATTAGTGAAACCGATCTTAAATAATCACCTGAGATGGTATGATCGATTTACTGTAATTGGTATGACCAACTCTAGACATTGGGGAACCGATCCTAGTAAGAGGTGCAACCGATCACAAGTAGGGGAATCGATCCTTGCAAGAGGTGCAACAAAATCTTAGTGATTGGTAACCGATCCTATGACTTGTGCATCCGAATACAAGTTAGATACCATATATATGTGGTAACCGATCCTAGTACCTAATCAACCAATTTTTGGAAAGCTAGTGTGACCGAACCTAGTAACCACATGGAGGTAGAACCGAAACTTGTTTTGGTAGAACCGTTTAAACCCATGATTGGTTATTTGATAGGATAATCAATCACATAGTTCTTGGAAATCAGATGAACCAATTCTAAACTTGTTTGGAAGCGTTGTAAATCGGTTCCAAGATTGTAAATATGAAAAAGGATTTACAAAGTAAAGACGTCGACATACTTTGAACATGTGCGGTAACTCTTATCTTTTATTGTTCAAAGATATTCCTTAATAGCTAAAGGAGAATCTCGGATCGAGATAAATTGAGAATCTTTTAATTAAGGTTTTTAGTTTTATATGCTTTTAATTTCCAGCAATTAAAATGCATATATTTAGAAAATAAAAATTAGTAATGTGCATTTGCTAGTTGGAGATTTTCTACTGAGATTTCGGTCAATATTTGGACAGAGCATTTCCAGGAATTACGAAAACCGTTTTGCCCTTATTGCATATCTTTGAGAATATTCGGTTTTGGAAATTCCTTGGTGTCCAAACTTCCTTGGTCTATAAATATTGAAGTTTCCATTTCGATCAAACTAATCCTCAGAGCCAGCAAAACTACCTAATTGTGTTGTTACTGGTGGAGCCGTCTATTCGGAGAGGAAAGTATCCTAATTAGGCGAAATCTCTTATGACCACTCGTTTTAAAGACTTATTTGGGATTGGGAATCTCTACGAGTACCGTTGGTGGGAAAATAGATAATTGCAGTTTATATTAGTTTTCGATTGATTTGATTGACTAACGGTTGTTGAACTTTGATTGCACCTAGTTTGTTTATGCTTGAGAATCTTCTCTTCTGATATAAGATTCACTCAAACTAGATCGAAGTATCGACAGGGATCTTTAAAATGTTTGTAGATCTAAAGACGTCTTGTGATAATCCATTGTTAACAGACTCCATTCTGTGTGTGATTGATTACAAGAGATTCAAGTTGATTGTGTGCAGGTGTTTATTGAAGATCTAAGAAGATTTGAAGACGAAGAAGATTTCTGATTGGGGTTCATAATCTTTAGTGTGCACAAAACTTGATCGGCTGGGGATCCAACTATAATCGGTTTATCTTTGTGATAACCTTGATTGATTAGTTGAGTAGATCATCATCAATACATTTCTTTGTGATTCGAAGTATTGATTGCAAAATCTTGACAATTACTTTCCTAGTTGTTATTGGATAGATCTAAGAACCTGACAAATGAGTTTATTGGGATAAACGGAAGTGCCTTTTGTCAAACTCATATCACGTTGTTTGAAAAAAGTTGTTACCGAACAGATTTGTTGTTCCTTTAATGTTTGGAGTACGAACCTAAGGAATTGTTCCAAGTGCGTGACTTATTGCAAGTTGGAGGCGCATGGATACAGACGGAACTACGTGAACTATAGGTTTAGTTGCTTGGTCTCAACTATACGAAGTTGGTTTAGATTTTGTATAGCGGCTTAATCCTGAGAGTATTCAATTCTGGAAAAGGTCCCGGGGTTTTTCTGCATTTGCGGTTTCCTCGTTAACAAAATCTTGCTGTGCCATTTACTTTTAATTTCCGCATTAATAATTGTTTTATTATAATTGAAGTAAATTGCACTTTGTACGTTAACAGGGTACTTAATATTGATCCCATTGGTTTCGGTTATTTCTGTACCTTTTATCAAGTGAACACTTTGTTGTAGTATTGTCTCGATTTCATATCCATAGACTATCACACAAAGTGTATTGGATTTCTCCACTTGACTTTGATATTTATTCACGAGTTAGGCCAGTCCGGACTAATCCTATTTCAAGTGGACACTGTGTTGAAATATTTCTTGAGTGATTGTATCTCCAAGAGGACACAGTGGGTCTTGTATAGGTTGTGACCAAAGTAAAAGATTGTGGTATATTTGGGTATCCTCGTCTTTCACGATGTTCAAATGTCAATCAATTTCTATCAACAACCAAAGGTTGGATTCATCAAATTTTTTTTTGCTAGGTAGGATTCATAAATTGATTGAACTACGCACAACCTGTGATATTTCAATTATATGGAAAATATAATGCGGAAAAGAAATAACACAGACACCAGAAGTTTTCTTAACGAGGAAACCGCAAATGCGGAAATACCCTGGGACCTAGTCCAGGTTTAAACACCGCACTGTATTAAGCCGCTACAGACACTAGCCTACTACTAGTTAACTTTGAACTGGAATGTAGTTGAGCACTAACCAAGTCTCACACTGATTAAGGTACAGTCGCGTTCCATACGCCTCTGAGTCCCAGCAGGACTCTATGCACTTGATTCCCTTAGATGATCTCACCCACAACTAAGAGTTGTTACGACCCAAAGTCAACGACTTCATAAAAGTCTATTTTGATAGATAAATATGTCTCCCACAGAAATACCTACGAAGTTTTTGTTCCGTCTTTTGATAAATCAAGGTGAACATGAACCAATTGATAAACCGGTCTTATATTCCCGAAGAACAGCCTAGAAATATCAATCACCTCACAATAACATAACTATATGGTAGTAGAACAAGTTATTGTGGAATTATAAAGAATGAGACGAAGAGATTTGTGATTACTTTTTATATCTTACCTATCAGAGATAAATGTCTAGCCAATCTTAGAGAAGATAGTACTCAATACGATAGAACAAGTAAGATCAGAATACACAACTACAGAGAAAATAGTTAGATCTGGCTTCAAAATCCCAATGAAGTCTTTAAGTCGTTAACCTATAATGGTTTTAGGAAAAACCTAGGTTAAAGGAGAATCGACTCTAGTACGCAACTAGTATCACACATGAGGTGTGGGGATTAGGTTTCCCAATTGCTAGAGTTCGCCCTTATATAGTCTTCAAATCATAGTTTGATAGCTTTGAAATAAAGCAATCAATATTCACCATTGGATGAAAACCTGATTTAAGATTCAAGCTAAGTTCGCTTAAAACCAAAGAAATATCAATCCACCATTAGATGGTCTTATCTTGTTACACACAAATGAAATATACCTTCATTTAGATATGGGTAACCGTACCTAAACGTGTATATTGAGTTGGCTCACCAATAGTTAATAGAAGTTAGCCATATGAAGTTATGAACACTTTTGTATTAACTACATATCTAGATCAAATGATAATCAAATGAATCTAATTGTGTTACTCATAGAGTTTTTCAATTGTTTATATTCTCATAGAAGTATACAAGACACAATTGAAACAAAATCAGATTGATTCAAGAGAATCAATTCATGAACATTAAGCCACGATTTACAAAGATTGCGTTCCTTAATTTATATATGTATTTTTTCACGAGTATGAAATCATATATAACCGATTTTAGAACATAAACCAACTTAGTTTGCAAATGGGTACGCAAACTTAAGTTCCGGACATTAGTCTTGTCCGACAATTTGCAAATGGGTATGCATACTATCGTATCGGACCTAACTCAGGTGAAACAGTTTGCATACTGGTATTCATACTTGGTTCCCGGACTTTGAAAGTTAAACCCGTTTGCATACTGGTATGCAAACTTGGTTCCCGGATCTGAATCATACTACAATAGTTTGCATACTGGTATGCATACTGTGCTATATCGAGACAATGGTTAATTGTTCTAAACTCCCATTTCAATCATTGAAACATCCTTAGAAGACGTCAATTGTTGTGTCACACAAACTATTAGCTTATAAGTAATTTTCAAGTGATCGAATGATCAATACAAAACATTCCGAGTCTACATCAAATGACTGTCTCACACAAATCATGTAAGATGTTTCAAGGCAATTTTCACATGATCATATTTTGATTCATTATTTAAATTCCAACAAATAAATTGTTTCGAACTAAACTCCTCAAGAATAATGATGAATGTAGCTAAAGAAAAAAGTTTCCGACACATATTTCGAGAAAGATGTAAGCGAGTTAAACTCATCTCGAAATATCAAATGTGTATAATGTAAAGTCTATATAGCTATACGACTTAGTCTCAATAGGAGATAGAATAAAATAAACTTATGAGTGATAGATAAGTTTTAGTCTCCACATACTTTTTGTTGATGAAGTTCCTCCAAGCTCTCCTCAGTAGATCTTCGTCTTCAATCGATGAACTTCGTGAAGTATAAAGCTCAACTACACATTCTATCCTTGTCCAAGACATAGCTATAAGTAGACTAGAAATCAAGACTTATAATTTTGATCACCTAAACTTGACAAACAAGCTTGAGATAGCAACGCTTGCGAGTTCGACCGAGCAGTGCTCTAACAATCTCCCCCCTTTGTCAATTTTAGTGACAAAACTATCAATACATATGGATTACAAAATAAATAAACTTTGTAGCTTCTCATCCAACATGCTTGATTTCCTTGGTTCTTCAACATTCCTTGAATTCTTCGTCACTCCAAGTACTCCAGTGATTCTGAACGTGTTCAACTCAACATCGTTCTTGTTGAAGATCCGTAGCTATAACAATAAGGAAACAAATGTTCTCAATTATTGTTATACAGTGTCATAGTATTATTACACAACATCAAAGTTCAATAATACTATGGTGATATGTATCACCCCCCCTAATCAATACTTCATCTAACAATGAAAACCACTCCCTTACAAAATAATTCTCCCCCTTTTTGTCAATATAAATTGGCAAAGGTACGAAGATTAGCGGGATCATAATGAAATTCTCATAGAGACACTTCATGACTAAAAGAGAACATATCAACTTGGTTTCGATGATTTCACCTAGTTGAAACCATATGTATTCATCAAGGAGTTTATAAAGATACAAGAAAACTCCTACAATATTCCACAGCCGCACTCCCCATAAAGATTTGGCAATTAAGCATAAGTTCAATTAAGAACTCTCTCCCATAAAATCATTCCCGAAAGAACAACAAGAGCGACCTTACTTTTACGAGAAAAGAAGGATTTCTTTGGAGATTAACAAATCACATGAAACATGAATTTGTATCAAAAAAACTCAAATAAATTAACCACAAGAAAACCTTAATGATTAATTTAATTGGAAATGCTCAACATAAGAAAACTTACCAAGCCATACAATACTTTCACATAGAAGTGGATCAGGGAAAGATCAATACTTCGGAATATTCAAAAGTTCATTCTATCTTTTATCAATATTTGCATAAAGCCATATAGACTTAACTTTTGATATATATGAGATAATCATAGTTCACGGACGTAAACACACATATCCCATAAAACTTTTGTAATATATAAAACCATAAAGATTAATACTGCAAATAACTTGGAATTTAAATAAATCTAAAAATATTGCAAGATGAAAATCGTTGGCAATAGCTATGTGTAATCACAATATTTATTATTCCAAACCCTAGTTATCCTTGTTAAAACACAAGAATAAATTCTCATAAGAAGTTTCCTAGACAAAATAAAACTAAAAGTATACTAAAGTCAAAGTACACTTCCGAAATCTTCATGGGTTTTGAGACCTTTGAGCTTGTGATTGACAACATCAACTGCTTCTTCGTAGAAGATATCCTCATTGAGAAGATACTTAACATGTGTCTTCATGAGAACAAGGTCAGAGTTAACCTTTTTCAACTCAGTACGTAACACATCGAGACCTTTCATAGTATCAACAAGCTGCAGTTTTGCTTCCTCAACTTCAGCATAAATCATTTCATCATGCTCTATTGATGAGTATATGCATAATAGCATGAGACATCAGAATAATCATTAGGATTTTGAGATTTGACATCGTAATCATCCACTAAGGTTATTTTCTTCTTCCCTTTGGAACCGTAACGCATACCTGTATCAAGAAATCTTTTCGTAAAATCACAAGTGCGAGAAGGAGATGACATTCTTGATATGAGAAAAATAACCCAGAGTGAGATAACTCAACATCATATGATAGGTATATAAACGGTTTCACAAGGAGTAACTTTAGGGTTTCTAAAATTTGTTCGCAACACGGCAATGTGGGTACCCGTACGAAAACCAATATGGTCCCATAGAAAACTTTAAGAAAGCTGTAAAGTTCCTCTTTTCAAGGTAAAAAGAACATAGCAAAATTTTGCTACGTGAAAATTTTCTTTCACACAACTTGGCTCAATAAATTTTATATCCTCACCGAAGGAAACTTTAAAGCACAAGTATAGCTCACAAAATAATTGTGTATACATATATATATATATATATTTAATTAAAAGGTAGGCACTTGAAGTGATTCTTGAAACAAAGCAATACTTAGGCAAAGATGTCCGTAAGAAATAGTCTAGCTAATAACGATAAGAAAATAACTCAACTAATCAGAGGACACTTTTACCAATAAGTATACCTGATTATTAGCATATCTTACTCAAGATTTTTCATGAGTAAGATTTCAATCCTTGTGATTAATTAACACAAGTATGAGCTTTATGCTCATCAAATGAAAAATGTTCATGGTTAATCCTCTTTTTCCTTCTAATTTTTGGAGGAAACCCTTTTTGATGTGAAAAAGCATCATAAAACTTACTATCATCAAAGTATGAGACTAAGTTTGAATCCTTACCAGAAGAAGTTTGTTTGGAGGATTTTGACAGCCTGTTGATAAGATCCTTGTATCCTTCAATTATCAGATTAAGGTTGTCCTTCATATCTCCATTGTTGTCTTCACCTACTTGTACCTTTCTCACATCTTGAACATCATCCTTCACCTCAGATTTAAAAGGACCTTTCAGAAATCTCCTTGACCGATTTGTATTAATCCTACTGTTAGTTCGAACGTTGGACGAGCAAATTGAATTGACCTTCCTGGAGGAATTCACAGGGTGAGTATTAAAACCAATTGGTTTAGACATACAAATGTCAGTTATACCTTTGAGTATTAAATCTAAGGTGTGTTGAAGTCGATCACACTAGTTGTCATTCAACCTCAATTTGTATTTCCGTTGAACACGTCCTTTTGAATCACAAAAGAGACATACTTTCTGATCACCTGAGTGATTAGAGGGAGTAGGATTAACAAAATCATTAGGAGATTTCTTCCTTCTGTGAGATGTGGTAATTCATTGATTAGTGAAATCTACAAGCACATCTTCAACAATAGGAAGGGTATGCAATTCACCTTCTGGAACTGGTTTTATCAGAGAAACATGATTACACGCAGTCACGTTTTCTAACATTACAGTTGAGTCAGAAGCAATTGGTATAGCGTACTCCTCAGAACATCCTTTGCCTTGAATAGATACTTTACTCAAAAGGCCTCCGATTTCCAAGGAATCCTACTTGAGTTTAGCCTCGAGTAAAGTTCGAGATGAACAAACTACGACATTCTCCTCACGAAGAATCCTTAATTGGGAATCACGATCCTTTACCATACCAATAATCATATTGATCTTGTATTTCAGCCTATTGATTCCAACATCCTAGATTCTAATACGACTTAGAATTGTTGCACTCTCTTGGGCTGCTTCCCTTTCCACTTTAGAGTCAGACTAGTCAGTAAGATAATCAGGGTAACACATATCAATACTTGTCTATTTCGTAGGGAAAAAATGTTCATCTATATGAGAGATCGACAAGTCTTTCTCTTTAATAGATTTAACAGGAAAAATACTTTCATTTCTGGTGATGCGTTTGTCAGATATAGCACTTCTATCCATAGAGTCAGATTGCTACAAACACAGAGTTATGAGGTCTTAGCGTGTTTGCCTGCTATGATACCAATTGAAAAAGCGGGGGTCTAACAACCATACCCAATATTTCGTTCTGTAATCTGTATGGACAAACTCCAATATAATTCCAAGAGAATCAACTAGACAGTTAGACTCAATCAAGGAAAAACATCCAAGAGGTATATCTCAATTCCTCAATACAATATGCAATCGAATATATAGAAATCTGTGTGCCCGATTGATATGAGAAATAACTTGAACGATATCAAAAACCAATGTTCAAGTGTCAATCAATTTCTATCAACAACCAAAGGTTGGATTCATCAATTAATTGAACTACGCACAGCCTGTGATATTTAAATTATATAGAAAATATAATGCGAAAAAGAAATAACACAGACACCAGAAATTTTGCTAACGAGGAAACCGCAAATGTAGAAAAACCTCGGCACCTAGTCCAGTTTTGAACACCACACTGTATTAAGCCGCTACAGACACTAGCCTACTACAAGTTAACTTCGGACTGGAATGTAATTGAACCCTAACCAAGTCTCATACTGATTAAGGTACGGTCGCGTTCCTTACGCCTCTGAATCCCAACAGGACTCTATGCGCTTGATTTCTTAAGCTGATCTCACCCACAACTAAGAGTTGATACGACCCAAAGTCGAAGACTTGATAAACAAATCTGTCTCCCACGGAAAAGTCTATTCTGATAGATAAATAGGTCTCCTACGGAAATACCTACGAAGTTTTTGTTCCGTCTTTTGATAAATCAAGGTGAACATGAACCAATTGATAAACTGGTCTTATATTCCAGAAGAACAACCTAGAAATATCAATCACCTCACAATAACTTAAATATATGGTAGTATAACAAGTTATTGTGGAATCACAAAGAATGAGACGAAGAGATTTGTGATTACTTTTTATATCTTACCTATCAGAGATAAATCCTGAGCCAATATTAGAGAACATAGTACTCAATACAATAGAACAAGTAAGATCAGAATACGTAAATACAGAGAAATAGTTGGATCTGGCTTCAAAATCCCAATGAAGTCTTTAAGTCGTTAACCTATAATGGTTTTAGGAAAAACTTAGGTTAAATCGACTCTAGTACGCAACTAGTATCACACAGGAGGTGTGGGTATTAGGTTTCCCAGTTGTTTAGAGTTCTCCCTTATATAGTCTTCAAATCAGGGTTTGATAGCTTTAAAACAAAGCAATCAATATTCACCGTTAGATGAAAACCTGATTTAAGATTCAAGCTAAGTTTGCTTAAAACCAAAGCAATATCTCTCCACCGTTATATTTTCTTAGCTTGTTACACACAAATGAAATATACCTTCATTTAGATATGGGTAACCGTACCTAAACGTGCATATTGAGTTGGCTCAACAATAGTTAACCGAAGTTAGTCATGTGAACAATTTTATATTAACCACATTCATCTAACACTTCTAGATCAAATGATAATCAAATGAATCTAATTGTGTTACTCATACAGTTTTTCAATTGTTTATATTATCATAAAAGAGTTAGAGCATTGCTCGGTCAAACACGCATGCGTTGATATCTCAAGCATGTTTGTCAATGTTAGTAATCAAAACTATAAGTCTTGATTTCTATCCTATTTGTAGATGTCTCGGACTAGGACATAGATAGGGTAGTTGAGCTTAATCTCTTGACGTTCATATCTTGAAGACGAAGAACTACTAAGGGGAGCTTGTGGAACTTCTTCGACAAAAGGTATGTGGAGACTTGAACTTATCTATCACTTGGAAAGTCTATTTCTACCATCTCCTATATTGAGACATAAGTCGTGTTACGATATGGTTTTCTCTTTACACATTTGATATTTCGAGCTGAGTATATCTTGCTTACATATTTCTCGAAATATGTTTTGGTAATCTTTCGCTTCGACCAAGTTCATCTTATATCATGAGAAAATTGTCGAGTAACATCTTACATGGTTTGTGTGATACAATCATTTGATGTAGGCTTGGAATGTTTCGACAATGATTATTTCAATATCTTGAAAATTGCTTTGCTGATGATAATGTGTGGAAACAGCTATTGCCATTATATAAGAATGTTTCAATGATTGACATAAAGAGTTGATGATGTAACCATCTTTGGATATAATCATATATAGTGTGTTCGCACATTAGTGTATAAGTCCATAAACCGGGATCCAAGAGTATGCATATGTGTGTATATGAAATTGGTGAAGGATCCAGGTTAAGTATGCGTACCCGTACGCATTGGCGGAAGTTCTCGAACCGAGAATTTCTGCTGAGTTTGGTTTTGGAAAAACTCTTAACTAGTCACCTTAAGTACGCGTACCCGTACGCATACTGGCGAAAGTTTTTGAACCGGAAATTTCTGCTGAGTTTGGAAAATTAACAAACTCAAAACTCGGTTGCTTAAGTACGCATACCCGTACGCATACTTAAGCTGTTTACTTTGTCAAGTCGGTCAGTTCATGGACTTAAACATTTAAATCATAAGGAATGCAATCTTTGCAAACCATGGCTATAATGTTCATGATTGATTCAAGTGAATCAAGCCGATTTGATTTCAATTGTGTTTTCTAAACAATTGAACAACTCTTAACTAGTTTCATTTGAGTCATTTGAACTAGTTATGGTTAAGATGAATAAGGTTGATATGAGAGTAATCATATGGCTAACCTCGGTTAACTATTTGTGAACCAACCTGGTGTACACGTTTAGGTACGGTTACATAAACCTAAATGAGGGTACATTTCATTTGTGTGTAACAATCTAAGTTCGATCTAACAGTTGAAAGATATTGTTAGAGCACTGCTCGGTCGAACGTTGCTATCTCAAGCATGTTTGTCAATGTTAGTGATCAAAACTATAAGTATTGATTTCTAGTCTACTATATCTAAGTCTCGGACTAGGATAGAAAGTGAATTTGAGCTCAAGAACTCCATGGCAATCATCATACAAGACGAAGAGATACTCTAAGGAACTGGTATAACTTCATCGACTAAAAGGTATGTGGAGACTTGAACTTATCTATCACTCAAAAGTCTATCTACTTTATCTCTTATCTTGAGACAAAAGTCGTTTTGCTATATAGACTTTGATTATACACATTTGCTATTTCGAGCCGAGTTTATCCCGCTTATTTATTTCTCGAAATATGTGTTGGTAAGCTTTCGCTTTGGCCAAGTTCATCTTTACCTAGTGACGAATGTCATGTTATGTTTCAATCACTTGAAAATGGATTTGACGAAAAATAGTTTGTGAATAACAACTACATAACGTCCTCTAAGAATGTTTCAATTTTTGAAATGAGAGTTTAGATTATATAACCAATGGTGGATATAAGCATTGTGTGGTAACACATACATGTATAAGTCCTTATTCCTTGAACCAAAGTATGTGTACTTTGCTGCTCAGGAAACCGGATCAGAGTCCGCGAACCCAGTCCGCGTACTGTCGGAGGTACTCTTCCCCGAGAAAATTTGCTGGAGTTTGTGAACTATTTACAAACTTATTCCGGGTACTTATGTCCGCGTACCTGGTCCGCGTACTTAGGTTGGTTATATTCTAAAAATGATTATTCGTGAACTTATACTTATATTAACTAAGGAATGCAAGTTTGCAAACCGTGGCTATAAAGTTCATAAATCGATTCGAGTGAATCAAATCGTTTTTGCTTCGATTACGTCTTTATACTTCTATAAGATCTAAGCATTTGAAAAACTCTCTAACTAGTTCATTTGAGTCATTTGAACTAGTTATGGTGAAGAAGAACATGGTTGATATGAAAGTGCTCATATGGCTAACCATTTGGTTAACTACTATTGAACCAACAAATGTACATGTTTGGGCACGGTTACACAAACCTAAAACGTGCATTTCATTTGTGTGTAACAAGCTAAGTTTTCGATCTAACGGTTGAAAGATATTAGCTTGAATCTAATCAGGTTTTCATCTAACGGTGAATATTGAATGCGTTGTTACTAAGCTAACATTGATTGCAAACCCTGATTTGAAAGACTATATAAGGGAGAATTCTAGCAACTGGGAAACCTAATCCCCACACCTCCTGTGTGATACTAGTTGTATAAGCTAGAGTCGATTCTTCTTTAACCTTAGGTTTCTACCGAGAACCTGTAGGTTAACGACTTGAAGACTTCATTGGGATTGTGAAGCCAGACCGATACTACTTTCTTGTAGTTGTGTGATCTGATCTTGCTGTTTCTATCATATTGTGTACAATCGTAACGACTGATTTGAGATTGATATCTCCGATAAACAAGATATAAAAGTAATCACAAACATCTTCGTGTCATCGTTTGTGATTCCATAATATCTTTTTTCGCCGCGTCGATTAAGATTATTGTGAGGTGATTGATACTACAAGGCTGTTCTTCGGGAATATAAGTCCGGGTTATCAATTGGTTCATGTTCACCTTGATTTATCAAAAGACGGAACAAAACTCGTAGGTATTTCTGTGGGAGACAGATTTATCTATTACCGCAGAATTTTCTGTGCGATACAGATTTGTTTATTAAAGTCTTCGACTTTGGGTCCTAGCAACTCTTCGACTGTGGGTGAGATCAGCTAAGGGAATCAAGTACGTAGCATCCTGCTGGGATCAGAGACGTAGGAGCATAACTGTACCTTGGATCAGTGTGTGATTGATTGGGGTTCATCTACAGTCCAGACCGAAGTTAGTTTGTAGTAGGCTAGTGTCTGTAGCGGCTTAATACAGTGTTTGTTCAATCAGGACTAGGTCCCTGGGTTTTCTGCATTTGCGGTTTCCTCGTTAACAAAACTTCTAGTGTCTGTGTTATTTTTTTTCCGCATTAAATTTTGTTATATAATTGAAATATCAAAGGTTGTGCGTTTGAATCAATCAATTGGGAAATCCAACCTTTGGTTGTTGATTGAAATTCATTGATAGCTGAACATTGGTCTTTGGTACCATTCAAGTAATTTCTCTTGTATTCAATTAGACTCGCAGATTTCTATTTGTTTGAGTAAGTATTGAATCGAGAAAGGGAGATATAACTCTTTGATATACTTTATTAAGATTGAGTCTAGTTGATTTTCTTGAAAGTACATTTGAGTTAGTCCATACAGATTGTTAATCGAAATATAGGGTGTGGTTGTTGTACCCTCGCATTTTCAATTGGTATCAGAGCAGGCAAACATGTTTAAAGACCTTACAAGTCTGTGTTTGTTGCAATCTGAGTCTGATGACAGAATCTCGTGGCATATACGCATACCAAGATGTCTTCTAAAGCTTTTAACTATGCCAAATTTCTTGGGAATACCTCAAAAGATTACTTCTTAGTTGATTCTTCTGAATCCCGAGGTAGGAAGATTGTTCTAACAAATGTTGACATCTCCCCCTCCAATGAGACATTTGACACTATGGCAAAAGCCGAAATGGAGCTCACCAGAATTTCAAAAAATTCTACTGAGGCTATTGATTTTTAGGATCATGCTCAGCTTATTGACGAATTTGAAATGTCTCTTGGTCGAGAACATGAAATCTACAACATCATTGAGTCCTTCTCTAACAATATCGAAAAACTTCTCCAAGAAACTACTCTACAACGTGAAAAGATTAGTGTTCTTGAGGATATTGTCAAGGAAGACTCAATTAGAGAAAAATGTTTAATCGAGACACATTCATCATATCTAAACAGACTTCATGTCGAAAAAGATAAACTAGGTGCATCTCTTATTCAAACCCATGAACAGTGCAAATCCTTGGAAAAGGAAAACTCTGTCTTAAGGAGAAATTCTTCTGTACCAACTAATTCTCATGAATTACAGCACATGAAGAGATGTCCTCCAGAAGAAGGTTGTGTCAAGAAGGTTTTGTGTGACTTACAATCTTCTCATGTGGCTATGGAGTTAAAACAGGTGCCATTTATTGCTTCTCCTCCACGAACCTGTACATTTTGTGGGAAAAAGAATCACTATGCTATTCATTGTTTTGTCAGGAGGAAACAAATATCGAATCTTCATAATTTGCTTCTTTCTACCATCAATGGAGTAAATAGTCTGTCGACTTCTGCAGTGAATCTCATGCCCATAAAAAACCATAAACCTTATAAAAATGATCTCTTCTGTAGAAATTATCACAGGGTACATGTTCATCCCAATGGTATAAATTCATGTGCCATTAATGAACACATTTCATGTGTTTATAAGAATGAATCTGGTAAGTATAAATCTAGAAAATGGATCCCTCTCTATCCTGATCCTCTTGAACCAATCTCAAGAGGTCTTAGATTTAGTCCTCAGAGAAAGTCTTCTGACGGATATGTTAAACAGTTGTGTCTTACTCTTCTGGGATGAAAGTCAACCGAAGAAAGGAGAAGAACACAAAGATCAAACTGTCAAATGATATGTACAACTCCTTTCTCAATGATCATAGTGGGATTATTTCTCACTCTACCACCTGATTCCAGGTATTTTTTTCCGTGTTTCTAACTTGAGAGGTGCAAGGAAAATTATTGAGAAATGCTCAAGTATGTTGTATATTATTTTTCTGTTGAGTTTTTGTGCTGACGGTCCACAAACGTTCACGTCCTCCTATTGTGAGTTCATAGGGTTTCCATAACAAGAGTTTCCTTCTCCTGTTTACAAATACATATATATTCACTCTATATTGTGTTTCTCCATCCCTAACAAAAATTACATGGAGAACTCTGCAAAATCTCAAGAGATTGTGCATCTTGATATGGAGGAAGACACTCAAGGACGCGAGTCAAGTCAAGAGCTGGTTCTAAAGAGATGCTTGAAAGAAAGGATCACAACTCTTGGATCAATGAGTTTGTCAAGGATTTAATTCGTTTTCATAATGATTCAAAGGTAGAGCTTGCAAATCTTCAACTACAAATAAACCATATCTTAGATGGTCAGGCCAGCAAGGATCAGAACGTTCTGATACGGAATCAGAAGAAGCTCATTATGGACTACGTCAAGGCTAGACAGCTTGCTCGGGTTGTTGATCGTAAAGTCGGTGTTCTAACTCACGAACATGGTGTGTACACGGTCAAAAGAGTAAAGGAAATCAGTGATACCTTCTTTGATGGATTCATTGAAAGGTATGAGGTTCTCAATGAACTTTGATTTCAATTGTCTAATAAATCTTCTTTTCTTGCTTTGTTTAGAAGAATAACTAGAGTTTGGAATAGCCATTATTGTGTTTCACATAGCTATGTCCAATGTTTTCATCTTCATGTTTTTAGGTTTATTTGTTTAAATTCTAAAATTGTTTGGAAGATGATTTTTTCAGTATTAATCTTTATGGTTTTATATATTGCAATTTGTTATGGGATATGTGTGTTTGCGTCCGTGAACTATGATTGTCCCATACCTTGTCAAAAGTTAAGTCTTTCGTATATCGATATGCATGTATTGATAAAAGAATGAATGAACTTTTGACTTTACAAAAGTTTGAAACCTATTGTATGTCATTATGCAAATATTGATGGAAGATAGGATGAACTTTTGTCTACAAGGATTATGTCTATTGTATGTCATTGTGCAAATAGTGATGGAAAATAGAATGAATCCTTGTATATTCCGCAGTATTGATCTTCCCTGATTCATATTTTATGTATATGTTGTGAGGCTCCGTAAGTTCACTTATGCTGAGAATGACCAATTAAATTGATCACACTCTTGTGGTAATTTAGTTGTGTATTCCGATTGAATTAATCATGGGTTTTCTTGTGGTTAATTTAATTAAGTATATTTGGATTCAAATTCATATTTGTATGTGATTTGTTGTGTCTAGGGATGTCAATGGATAAAAATCCGCCGGATATTGGCAATACCGATAAGGTTAAGGTTAAGGGTTATCGGATATCCAGTATCCAATAATATCCGTAGGAATTCAAAAATTCCATATCGATAAGGTTAAGGATAAGCTATCGAATATCGGATTTTTTTCCGATAATTTCCGTTATCTAATCATGATACAAAAAATTTCCGATAATTTCCGTTAATATTCAATAATTTCCGATAATTTCCGATAATTTCTGTTAATATTCGATAATTTCCGATATTTATTTAGGAGAGACGTAATCAAATGGCTAAAGAGTAAACCTAAAGGGTATTAGGTATCGAAAATTTCCGAAAATTTTATGATATAGTTATACACTAACGGTGTCGGATATTAACCTAACGGAAACTCCCTTAACCGGTACCGTTATGTTAATAAAAGGATATCCGATATGTTAAGGTTATCGGATATCGGATAACCGTTATGTCGAATATTAACCTAATGCAATCCAGATATTCGGAAACGGCTACCGGATATCGAATATCCATTGACAACCCTAGTTGTGTCCAAAGAAATCCTTCTTTTCTTATAAAATTAAGGTCGCTCTTGTTGTTCTTTCGGGAATGACAGTTTATGGGGAGAGTTTTTAATTGAACTTGTGCTTAATTGCCAAATCGTTGTGGGGAGTGCGGCTGTGGAATATTATAGGAGTTATCTTGTATCTTTATAAACTCTTTGATGAAAGCATTTTGCTTCGGCTATATGATTGCATCTAAATAAGTTTATATGTGCTTACTTTTGGTAATGAAATGTCTCTATGGAAATTTTCATTAGGATCCTGTTTTCGTACCTTTGCCAATTTTATTGACAAAAATAGTGAGAATTAATGTGTAGTTCACACTACAAATACATATGGTTTTCGGATCATTATGTAAGGGGGAAAAGTTTCCATGTGAGATGGAGTATTGACTAAGGGGGAGTGATACATATCACCATAGTATTGTTGTCGAAATTGTGATACAATTGGACTTTGATGTTGTATAATAATACTATAACACTGTATAATAATGATTGAGAATTCTTGTTTTCTCATTGTTATAGCTACGTATTTTCAACAATGATGATGCTAAACTTATAACCTTTGGAATCATTGGAGTACTTGGAAGTTACGACGATTTCGAGTAATGTTGAAGATTAGGCATGTGGAAGAAGAGCTACAAAAGTTTATTTATCTATTTTTGTATTCCATATGTATTGATAGTTTTGTCACTAAAATTGACAAAGGGGGAGATTGTTAGAGCACTACTCGGTCGAACTCGCATGCGTTGGTATCTGAAGCATGTTTGTCAATGTTAGTGATCAAAACTATAAGTCTTGATTTCTAGTCTACTATATCTAAGTCTCGGACTAGGATAGAAAGTGTAGTTGAGCTCAAGAACTCCATGGCGATCATCATACAAGACGAAGAGCTGCTCAAGGAACTGGTGGAACTTCATCGACTAAAAGGTATGTGGAGACTTGAACTTATCTATCACTCAAAAGTCTATCTACTATATCTCCTATCTTGAGACAAAAGTCGTTTTGCTATATAGACTTTGATTATGCACATTTGCTATTTCGAGCCGAGTTTATCTCGCTTATCTATTTCTCGAAATATGTGTTGGTAAGCTTTCGCTTTGGCCAAGTTCATCTTTACCTAGTGACGAAAGTCATGTTATGTTTCAATCACTTGAAAATGGCTTTGAAGAAAAATAGTTTGTGAATAACAACTATATAACGTCCTCTAAGAATGTTTTAATGTTTGAAATGAGAGTTTAGATTATATAACCAATGTTGGATATAAGCATTGTGAGGTAACACATACATGTATAAGTCCTTATTCCTTGAACCAAAGTATGTGTACTTTGCTACTCAGGAAACTGGAACAAAGTCCGCGAACCCAGTCTGCGTACTGTCGGAGGTTCTCTTCCTGAGAAAATCGGCTGGAGTTTGTGGACTATTTACAAACTTATTCCGGGTACTTGAGTCCGCGTACCTGGTCCGCGTACTTAGGTTGGTTATATTCTAAAAACGATTATTCGTGAACTTATACTTATATTAACTAAGGAATGCAAGTTTGCAAACCGTGGCTATAAATTTCATGAATCGATTTGAGTGAATCAAATTGTTTTTGCTTCGACCGTGTCTTGTATACTTTTATAAGATCTAAGCAATTGAACAACTCTCTAACTAGTTCATTTGAGTCATTTGAACTAGTTATGGTGAAGAAGAATATGGTTGATATGAAAGTGCACATATGGCTAACCATTTGGTTAACTACTGTTGAACCAACAAATGTATATGTTTGGGTACAGTTACAAAAACCTAAAACGTGCATTTCATTTGTGTGTAACAAGCTAAGTTTTCGATCTAACGGTTGAAAGATATTAGCTTGAATCTAATCAGGTTTTTGTCTAACGGTGAATATTGAATGCTTTGTTACTAAGCTAACATTGATTGCAAACCCTGATTTGAAAGACTATATAAGGGAGAACTCTAGCAACTCGGAAACCTAATCCCCACACCTCCTGTGTGATACTAGTTGTATAATCTAGAGTCGATTCTCCTTTAACCTTAGGTTTCTACCGAGACCCTGTGGGTTAACGACTTGAAGACTTCATTGGGATTGTGAAGCCAGACCAATACTACTTTCTTGTAGTTGTGTGATCTGATCTTGCTGTTTCTATCGTATTGAGTACAATTGTAACGATTTGCTTGAGATTGATATCTCCGATAGGCAAGATATAAAAGTAATCACAAACATCTTCGTCTCACCATTTGTGATTCCACAATATCTTTTTCCGCCACGTCGATTAATATTATTGTGAGGTTATTGATAATACTAGGATGTTCTTCGGGAATATAAGTCTGGGTTATCAATTGGTTCATGTTCACCTTGATTTATCAAAAGACATAACAAAACTCGTAGGTATTTTTGTGGGAGACAGATTTATTTATTACCGTTGACTTTTCTGTGTGATACAGATTTGTTTATTAAAGTCTTCAACTTTGGTTCATAGCAACTCTTAGTTGTGGGTGAGATCAGCTAAGGGAATCAAGTATGTAGCATCCTGATGGGATCAGAGACGTAGGAGCATAACTGTACCTTGGATCAGTGTGATATTGATTGGGGTTCAACTACATTCCAGACCGAAATTAGTTTGTAGTAGGCTAGTGTCTGTAGCGGATCAATACAGTGTGTGTCCAATCTGGACTAGGTCCCGGGGTTTTCTGCATTTGCGGTTTCCTCGTTAACAAAACTTCTGGTGTCTGTGTTATTTCTTTTCTGCATTATATTTTGTTATATAAGTGAAATATCACAGGTTGTGCGTTTGACTCAATCAATTGGGAAATACAACCTTTGGTTGTTGATTGAAGTTGATTGATACTTGAACATTGGTCTTTGGTACCGTTCAAGTAATTTCTCTTGTATTCAATTAGACTCACAGATTTCTATTTGCTTGAGTAATGTAGATGGGGAAAAACGATTCGCTGGTTTTTCAGGGAATTGAAGAGACGAGCATGTTGTCGAGACTCCTCAACCGAGAAAACTGTTAAACCTCACATAGATGTACTGCAAAGGGAGTGCTTAGATTCGAGAGATCAATTTATAGGACTCCGGCCTAAACCAAGTCAATGGTCGTTCCAGAGTCAATTCGGTCACAAAGAGGGAGATGGGTTGATCTGTAGGAGGGAAGCTGAGAATTGTGTGGGATCAATGATGATCAGAGATTATGGATGTGTTGAAGGTTTTTGCAAGTTTTCTGTGAACTGATGAGTTCAAATAAGTTCTGGGAGATTGACGAATTCTTGAGAGTAATTGCTCGAGAAATTCTGTGTAGACGAATGTTCGAGTGTTCGAATGTTATCATCAATCATGGATTCAGAGACTTATTTATATTGTCATAATAGCAAACACCTTGATCCCGGTAAGTGTGACGGTTTCTTGAGTGATAGAGTGGGAAAGTGGAAGATCGTGGTGAAACCAGTTACAGGTCGTGCGGAGACTTGGTTAACCATCTACCCACTACTTTGCTAACTCCCTCAACCGCTTGCACGACTTACTCACATTTCTCATCGTGGATGAATCCACGTGCTGTAGGCCGCCATACCAAAACCCTAATTGATATCCCCCCATGTGACGTGATTGATTTCTCACGAATTTTAGAGTCTGCAAGGCAGACGTGTATTTAGTTAGTCAGTTGTTGACTGATTAGACAATAAGTTTAGGTTTTGTTGAATCGAGCATAATTGACAAATGCTCAGCGATTCATGAAATGTTAATATTGCTCGTATGAGCAAAATATTGTAAATTCGATAGTTGTTGAATATTGAGCTACGATCAATATACGAATATTCGAGTTGCCCAATTCAGCGAGTTACTGAATATTGATAGTCAGATCACTATTCGAGCAACTGAACAGGTATTGCTCGATTCGATGAATTAGTGACGAATTACTGAATATTGATAGTCGGATCAATATTCGAGCAACTGAGCAAGTAATGCTCGATTCGACGAATTACTGATAAATTACTGAATATTGATAGTTGGATCAATATTCGAGTAACTGAGCAAGTATTGCTCAATTCGACGAATTATTGATAAATTACTGAATATTGATAGTTGGATCAATATTCGAGTAACTGAGCAAGTATTGCTCAATTCGACGAATTACTGATAAATTACTGAATATTGATAGTTGGATCAATATTCGAGTAACTGAGCAAGTATTGCTCAATTCGACGAATTTTTTATTGGTGGCGTGACTCCATAAAATATTAACTAAAATATTGGTATACTACCGAATATTATATAATTAATCCAGATGTTGATTGCTGGATCAACATAAATTTATTAGTGCTTGAACTTGCTCAGAATGATGATTTTGTGAGTGTTTGTTCAAAACCCTAATTTTTGATTAATTGTTCGTCAATTGATGAATTGTTGAAAATAAGTCATGATTAAGAGAGGGACCGACCACATGGGATGATGGAGTCCATGTGGATCCCAAGTGCTCGAGTGAGCGTGCACCAGGGTCATGAGTTGACCAGTTGGTGAAAGAATGATGATTAAATGCCGGTTTCATCATTTATTGAGGCAGTGCTCGATTGAGCATTAGGTGATAAAACCTAATTATGGAAAAGTGAGGGACCGACCAAGAGGGCATATAAAAGGTCCTTGGTGGTCGTGGGACCAGATATGGTCGTTTGAGCAAATTCCAAGTTGGTTGGAAAGAGTTTGAACCCAATATGAGCAATTGAGCAAATTAGGTCAAAATTATAAGAACGTGTGGGACCGGATCCTTGCAAGCCTTAGTGCCGGCCTTGGTCGGTCAAGGAAGCATGCCCGTGTCACCATAATGTTCGTGTCTCAGTCCTGAGAGTTTCGACTGATGTGCGTTTGAGCAATATTTTGAATTTTCAGAAGAGACTGAAATTCTTGATTTTGCTCGAATGAGCGAGTAGAACTTTGCTCGTTTGATCAAAATTTGGAAAATATTAAAATAATAATATTTTATTATTTGACGTGAGTAGCCTAGTCGGTCATGTGACCATTTGACTTTTTGGCCTTTTCATGGTTTGAGCAATATTTGAGAAAATATGAAGAAACCATGATTTTTGTTGAAACGGAGGAGTTTCACGAAATTAGGAAAATAATAACAATTAAATAAGGGTTTGGAAAGTGTGGGACCGGCCACGGCCAAGGCATGGCCGGCCGGCTAGGAGCCCGGTCTCGTGACGCTTTCCCTAATTTTATATTATTTTTCATGATTCGGAGGAAATTCCATGAAACCAAGGAGTTTTGTTGAAACCATGAAATTTCCATGAGATAAGGAAAATAATAATAATAAAATAAGGGTTTGGAAAGTGTGGGACCGGCTACAGCCAAGGCATGGCCGGCCGGCTAGGAGCCCGGTCCCGCGATACTTTCCCTAATTTTATATTATTTTTCATGATTCGGTGAAAATATGGAGAAACCATGAGTTTTGCTCAAACAAGGAAAATTACTAGAATAAAGGAGTTTGCATGAGTTCATGAAAATAATAGAATAATTAAAAATAAAAGAAAAAGGGCGTGGAAGACCGGCCACGGCGGCATGACCGGCCGTCCAGTGGGCCCGGTCCCACAGGCGCCACTTTACTATTTTAATAATATTTTCTCTCTCCCATTCCGTGTAGGATTCCTCATTTTTCCATATTTTTGAATGCTCATTCGTGCATTTGGGTGCTTGTTCGTGCATCATGGTTGAGTACACTTGCACAATTTTATGGGTCTTACTCAGTGATAGTCCAGATGCCCGATTGTTGAGTATTTATTACTAATTTATGAAATTCAGTGGAGAATGATTCATGAAACTGAGTAATAAAAGTGAGTAGTTTTTTATTATCAAATCCATAGGATCAGCCATGGATTCGACCATGAATTCGGAATAATAAAACGAGTATTACCATTCCATGGGATCGTGGATTCGACCATAGAATCGGAGTAATGAAAGTAGTTATTACCATCCCATGAGATCAGCCGTGGATTCGATCACGGAATCGGAGTAATGAAAGTAGTTATTACCATCCCATGAGATCAGCCGTGGATTCGATCATGGAATAGGAGTAATGAGATTATCTATTACCATTCCATGAGATCAGCCGTGGATTCGATTATGAAATCGGAGTAATGAGATAAAATAGATTATTTTCTAGGAATTCAGTACTGAATGTCATGGTAGAATTAATCTACTGCAGAAGGGATATTAGCAAGTTAAAGCGTCATACCCATTCTGAAAGGTGCATAGTCAGGAAATAGCGAGTGTTGCCGAAGTCCTGAACGCGTTATTGCTCTCAATCTTATGGAGAACCGCCTGGATCTATACACGGTCAGTGAGTCTCACCGACGTCCTGAAGGCGTTGTTGCTCTCAATCTTACGGAGAACCGCCCAATCGTTCTTCTATGTAGAGGTGGGTCTCTCTATGTAGTCAAGTAACAACGAGTCACCGACGTCCTGAAGGCGTTGTTTCTCTCAATCTTACGGAGAACCTCCCAATTACGTTATTCTACATAGAGGTCATGATGAAATGCGAGGTATCGAACGCTCAACTAGTGGAGGCTTTTCGAGAAACATATTCATAATCGCTCGTAAAATATGAATCATCACATGCCTGAAAGTCGTGTCAGAAACATGCAGTATCATGATTTTACGGTTTTGACCTTTGTTGAAAAATTCAACATCTACAAGTAAGTATTGAATCGAGAAAGGGAGATATAACTCTTTGATATACTTTATTAAGATTGAGTCTAGTTGATTCTCTTGAGAGTATATTGGAGTTAGTCCATACAGATTGCTAATCTAAATATAGGGTGTGGTTATTGTACTCCCGCATTTTCAGATATTAGCTTGGTTGAATCAGGTTTTTCATCTAACTGTAGTTGCAGGAAATCCTACACTACACCCCTCACAAGATTTCATTAACATTCAACTCATTTTAGATTAACAATCTTAATTTTATTGATGAATCTTTGAACAATCTTACAAGAAAAGATAAAGGAATCAAGAATAACCGTTGCTCTAGATTTTCTCTCTCCTATTTACTTGCTTCTCACTCAGAAAAGATCTCTCTCCTTTCCTTTACAACTGAACGGCTATTTATAGGGAATTACATAGTGGATGACAGCTAATCTGTCCTTTATTTTTGGATATGGCTTGCGACATTCTCGCAACCTTACAAATGTTAATCTCGCAAACTCTCAAATTTTCGCAGGACCATCACATTTTTCTCATGATTTAGCTGACGTCGTTTATTATGTCATTTCTGAAATTGTTCTGCGACACTGTTGTGTTGTGTTGTGTTGTGTTGTTAATAATTTCGCTGAGGCATTATTGCTGCGAGATTCTGATCCTACATCTTGCCTCTTCTCATATCTTCTCTGCGACGTAGAGAACGATGTGAGAAATGCCGCAGCTGTCCATCTCTTCATATTCTGCATTTATCACACGTGTCCTTTCTTCCATCTATTTCTTGACACGTCTTCTGTAACCGCTGCTTTTCAACCGCTCACGTCTTTTCGCATTAATGGTGTTTATTTCTTCGAGTAAAAAAATATCCTCTATATATTCTTCTTACTCTTCTTTCCATTTTCTTTTTACTTTCTCTTCTCTTTTTACTCTCTCATCTCTGCAACTCTATTGTTCTTCCATAAATTCTGCCATTGCAACTTTTTCTTCTTTCTTCTTCTTTTAATCTTTTTAATTTCTTCTTCATCTCCATATTGTTCCCTCTGTAGATCTTCACTGTTCGTAACTTTCTTCCTTTTTAATTTTTACGAATTAATCTTCCTGCTGGTGTTTCCATGGATTCATCGAGGTTAGTTTTATTTTTTCTTTCTTATGGGTTTTGCTGAAATTGATCTTGCTTAATACCTTATTTGATGATGCTGCTTATCTGATTCCCATACTGTTGTTATTTCAGCAAAAACGCCTCTAACACCAAATTTACGGTTCAGAACCCTAATATTCCCAAATCGCAGCATAAGATTGTTGTAAACAAAAGAAAGTCTGCGAATCAGAAGGTAGTAAGAAATATCATTCTTTTCTAATAACAATATTGTTGCCTCTGTTTCTTATCTGGATTGTAATTCGCAGGGTGATAAGGATGCCAACAAACCTCTCAAGAAATCTCGCCATCTCAAAACCGTTGAAGCCTTTGTTCCATTCCACTTACTTATCTCTTCAAAATCTCCTGCGACACCAACTTAAAGAACAATATTCCAAATTAGAAGAATCTTATTCTTCTCTTGCGAAGAAAAATGCTTTTCTTATTTCTAAAGAGAAAAATATTCAGTATCGACTTAAAGGTTTAGTTGGAGATAAATTTGATGATGCGATGGACCTTTGGGAGAATAGTTGTCTGACCTTGATTCAACACCTTATTTCGCAAAAGGAAGGTAGTCATAATAGTTTGACAGCCTTAACTATTTTTTATTTGTCATATCTTTTTGAGTTCTTCATCTTACTGAAATTTTGTATTCTAATTTTCGCAGAGTCTGAGAAAAATCTTCATTCCTCCATTTCTGTTTTGGAGGCTAAATATGCCAAAATTCGCAAAGAAAGTGCACTACTCGTCTCTGTCCTTACTGGTTCTCGCGACCGAGCAGAAAGAAGACTTGATTATCTTGCTTACTTTAAGGATATTCAAGATAGGAATCATCAGAGAGCACTTCTTCGTCAAGTTCATCTCCGGGCTGAAGTTCTTGTGAATGATATTTTATTGTCCAAATCTCTTCCTCCTACATAAATCGAACCTTTGGAAGTAGATAATGATGAAATTCCTCGTCCTGCTGACAGTGATTATGATTATGAAAGTGGTGGAGAGAATAGTCTTTTGGAAGATAGAGAAGAGATCCTTTCTAAGGAAGTAACTGCTGGTGCTAATCAAGATGGAAACGAAAAAGGAATCTCTTCTAAAGAAGTAATTGCTGGCGATAATCAAGGTGGCGGCGAAAAAGAAGTCCCTCTCAAAGGAATTATTGTTGGTGAAGATCAGAATCGAAATGAAGAAAAGGTTGGTGATAATGAGAACATTGGCGAAGAGCGTCCATTGTCTCCTTATACTAGAATTAATACTGAAGCATGAGCTTCTTATCTAGTTCTATCTTCTTGAATTGTTTCATCTTTATTATTTCTTGCGAATAATATTATTCAACCAACTTTGGAATTAATTTTCTCTTTTAGTATTTTGCTGGCGAGAAAGATAATGCCTCTTGTTTACTGATTCCCATACTTGTCCCTCATTATCTTTCTTGCGAGAAATGATCTGTTATGAATATTTATAAATGTTTTGTTTTGTCATGTGGTCTTATTTTGCCTTCCTAATTAAAGGTCTTATTATGCCACCTCTTGTCATTGCGACAAAATCGCAGGACGTCCTTGCACTTTCATGCAAAAACCCATTGATCTTGCCTTAACTTTTTCTTTTGTATTATTGCCTCTTCAGGAATGTTGCGACAATATGATAGGACTAAATATTCTTGCGAAAATAAAGCCTCATTACATTGCCGTCTTGCGACGAAACCGCAGGACGTCTTCGCACTTTCATGCGAAAACCCATTGATCTCGTCTTATCTTTTTCTTTTGTATTATTGCCTCTTCAGGATTGTCGCAAAAATATGACAAGCCTTAATACCCTTGCGAGTAAAAAGCCTCATGACATTTGCGTCTTAAGACACTTATCAGCTCCCTAATGGAGGGTGTCGCCCTTATATTCCCCCTGGTTTCCCCTTCAGGGAGGCGTACCTATACCATACAAGGTTGGATCCTCCCATCCGGTCTTAACAACAACCAGTTGTTTTCGCAGCCTCTTATCCCTTTTACCTATAGGGTTTATGGTTACGAGACTGCACCCTAAGTGGGGTTTTCTACGGGCCGAGTGCAGTATAAGCCAAGACTTGTCAAGAATGGCAAGGTACGCTCCAGACGCCCCTGGCACTCTTGACTCAACCTTGTACCTCGGCGCCTTGGTCAGATTATGCACTCCTTGGGAGAGCCCTTATTACCTTAGTCGCCCAACCTAAGTCATATGCTTAAGATGAGAATCCAAGGTGTCTCTCCCGGATGGGCTTTATTGACCCCAAATCTCCATGACTCAGGTTCCGGTGGCGGTGTAGCCTTTCCCCGGGCCATGCAACAGGTACCCCCTTATATGACGTACTTTAGGTCTTACATTTGCCTCTTGCAAAATTTTATTCGCGAACTAGGGTGTACGCCATAAAGGTTCGCCCCTTTCTTTTATGTCATTGTTCTATGATTATCTCTGCGAAAGTTTCGCACATCATGATCTTGTTTTGATATGAATAATCTCGCAACTATTCTTTCAGAATCCATAACTTCTCAAAGCTTCTTATGGATAATATCTTTTTAAGTACAATATGTTCCATGGTCTGTCAAGTCTATGACCAACATCTCTACCTTCTGGATCCATTAATTTATAAGCTCCTGTCCCAACTATCTCCTTAATGATGTAAGGTCCATCCCATTTTTTCGCTAACTTTTCACCATTTTCTCGCTGATATATTGGTGTCTCTCGCAGAACTAAATCTCCTGGTTGAAATTCGCGTACTTTGACACGTTTATTATATTCTCGGGCCAATCTTCGCTGATAATTCTCCATATGTTGTAAATCTCTTTCTCTTTTTTCTTCTAACTCATCAAGTTTGCTTAAGATCAACCCCGCACTAAGATTTTTCTCCCAAGCTTCTCTCTTTGTTGTCGGAATAACAACTTCTGTTGGTAACACCGCTTCAACTCTGTATGTTAAACAAAAAGGTGACATTCCAGTAGCTTCTCTCCTAGTTGTATTATAATCCCATATTGCATTATGTACTTGTTCGCACCATGCTCTATGATGTCCTTCTAATTTCTTCTTTAATATATCTGCAATTGTTTTGTTTGTTGCCTCTGCTTTCCTGTTAGCTTGTGGATATATAGGAGTAGACTTTCCACATTTTATCTTAAATGAATTAAGTAACATTTCTATGTTCTGTCCTTCAAAACGTTTCCCATTATCAGATACCAACTGCGCGGGAATTCCGAATCTGCAAATGATATTTTCGAATATGAATGTAAAGATATCTTTGTCGCGAATATGCTGTACTGCTTTTACTTCTGTCCATTTTGTGAAATAATCTGTTGCGACTATTAAGTATCTTCTTTGCCCAGATCCTGGTAAAAATGGCCCCACAATATCTAAGCCCCATTTTCCAAAAGGCCATACACTGGTTGAAGATGACAATGGTGCTCCAGGTGCATGTATTTTATTTTCGTGCCGCTGACAATCTTCGCAACGTCTTGATATTTGTTTTGCATCTTCGTGCATGTATGGCCAGTAATAGCCTTGCATTTTTGCTCTATGTGCCAAAGATCTTCCCCCGCTATGATTGCCAGCATCTCCACTATGTAACATTTTTAGTACCTTTTCTCCTTCTTCTCGTGTCAAACATCTGAGTGATGGTCCATTAAAGGATTTTCGGTATAACAGCCCATCTCTTAATTCATAATTTGTTGCGCGGCTTTTTAACTTGTGTGCTTCCAATCTATTTCTTGGTGTTTCTCCTTTCGCCAAATATGGATGAAGTTCTGTTCTCCAATCTACGATATTGTTCGTTTGTTCTTCTTCTCCACCGTCTATTATCATCACGTTCACTTCTTCTTCTTCTTTATTGATTGATGGTGACATAAGTGTCTGTATTTTTATGCATCTCACAGTTGGATCTGTCATCATGCTTGAGATGAAAGAAAAAGCGTATGCGAGTCTGTTATCCTTCCTTGAAATGTGCCTCCATTTTATCTTTGGGATTTTCGCTGACAATTCTTCAACGAGCTTCTTGTATTTCTTCAAGGATGGTTCATTTGTAGTGTACTCTCCCTTTATTTGGCGAATAACTAGCTGTGAATCACTAGTGATCCTGGCATTTTCTAGTTTCATTTCTATTGCGAACTTTAAGTCATGTATCACAGCTTCATATTCCGTTTCGTTATTAGTGGATGCGAATTCCAATCTGAATGAAAAAGCCATCTTCATTCCTTCTGGTAAAATCAAAACAATTCCAACCCCATTTCCTTCCCCATTTGATGATCCATCTACCAATATCTCCCATCTATTTGGTTCTGTTAATAAGTCTTTTGGATCTCCATGTTCTTATTCTATATCCATCATCTCTTCCATCGCTTCATCATCTTCTAAAGGAAATTCTGCTAAGAAATCTGCGACAACTTGTGATTTTGGTGAAGATAATATTTCATATTTGATTTCGAAATGTCCTATTTGTGCATTCCATCTCTCCACCCTACCCGATCTTTTTGAATTCTTCATCACTGATTCAATTGGTACTTTTGTTAGCACCCTTATTTTGTGTGCTTGAAAATATATGCGAAGTTTAAATAAGGCGTATACTAATGCTAAAATTAGCTTCTCAATCTTTGAATAATTTCTCTGCAGCATTAAATGTTTTGCTGATGTAATAAATGGGATTTTCCACTCCTTCGTCCATTCGCAATAACACATCGCTTAAAGCATGTGATGTTGTCGCAAGATAGATCAATAGTTCTTCTCCTGGTTCTGCCTTTTGTAAAAAAGATGTATTCATAAGGTGTTCTTTGATCCCTTGAAAAGCTTTTTCACATTTATCAGTCCATTTGAATTTCGCACCCTTCTTGAGTATATTGAAAAAATGTTTACATTTGTCTGATGATCGCGAAATGAATCTTCTTAGCGAAGCTAAAAGTCCGTTCAATTTTTGTACATCCTTTACCGTTGCTGGTGTTGGCATGTCACGAACTGCTTGTACCTTTTCTGGATCAACTTGTATTCCTTCTTTTGATACAATGTAGCCTAAAATTTTTCTCGATGCAACCCCAAAAATGCATTTTTCAGGGTTCAGTTTAATATTATAATACCGCATGTGTTCAAAAATCTCCCTCAAATCTTGTACATGATCTTTAGCTTCTTTACTCTTCACTAACTTGTCATCCACGTACACCTCTAATGTTTCGTGTATCTATTTCGCAAACACCTTTTTTACCATTCTTTGATATGTTGCTCCTGCATTTCGCAAACCAAACAACATTTTTGTATAACAGTATAAACCTCTTGGAGCGAAAAAAGCAGTATGTTCTTGATCTTCTTAAGCGAGGGGGATTTGGTTATAACCTTTGTACCCATCTAAAGAAGATACTCTATCATTTCCCACTGCTGATTCAACCATTTGAGGAATATCCGGCAATGGAAAACTATCTTTAGGGCAATCCTTGTTTAAATCAGTGAAATCTATGCAAATTCTTATCCCTTTATTTTTCTTTGGAACAACAACCATGTTTGCTATCCACTCTGGGTATTTAGCTTCTCTTATAATTCCCGCCTCAAGCATTTTCTGTAATTCTTCTTCTATTTGAGGATGGTAGGTTATTGCGATTTTTCTTATTCTCTGTTTAAATGGTCTCAAATTCTTGTTAATCTCCAACTTATGACATGCAATTGACGGATCTATTCCAGGTATCCCATCCATGCTCCCCGCGAAAATATCTTTATATTCCCGCAAAAGATTGACAGTTCTTTTTTCCTCTTCTGCATCCATCTTGGTTCCAATCCTCAATATTAGGGGTTCTTCTATAGTTCCAACATTTACTTCTTTTGTTGGTTCCACCGCAGTGTAACTGGCCTTGGGTTCTCCCATCGGTGTTGGCTCTTTTATCATCTTCTCAGGTCCATCTCCTTCCTCCGAAATTTCGCTGGGTATTCCTTTACCTTCTTTTTCTCTTATCATGTACACTCTAAATTCTTCTTCTTTCTTTGCCTCCTTTGCTATTTTTCTGCGAAATTGTCGCCTTTTTGCTCGTCCTTCATAATGCTTTACTTCAATTTGATAACATAATTTCGCATTGTCAATATCTCCTCTAATCTCACCTACTCCATTTGGCATGGGGAACTTGATGCATTGATGCAATGTTGATGCTACAACTTTAATTGTGTGTATCCATGGCCTCCCCAATAGCATGTTATATGGTGATTCCATATCCACTACGCATAGTGTCACTTGTGTTTCGATCTCTCCTAGTGGAATTCGCACCACTATTTCTCCTTTAAGTTTTGTTGTGGATTTTCCAAAGCCATGAACAAGATATGTTGAGCAAGACATTTCTTCATCTTTGAATCCCATTCCTTTGAATGCATGATAAAATATTATATCCACTGAACTCCCTGTATCGACTAAAGTTCTGTTCAATATCCATTCTTCCGTGGATTCTGTTGTTGTCCCCTTCTATTTTCGTGTAATAGGTACTGTAATAACCAATGGAGATGTGTGGTTCAAATTTTCTTTTGGTATTTCTGCCGCCATGAATGTGATTCTTTGCTTTTCCCAATATTTCAAGGGTGATGTATTTTCTACCGCCATAACCTTCCTTCCTTCAAAATCTCTCCTAGTGGAATTCGCACCACTATTTCTCCTTTAAGTTTTGTTGTGGATTTTCCAAAGCCATGAACAAGATATGTTGAGCAAGACATTTCTTCATCTTTGAATCCCATTCCTTTGAATGCATGATAAAATATTATATCCACTGAACTCCCTGTATCGACTAAAGTTCTGTTCAATATCCATTCTTCCGTGGATTTTGTTGTTGTCCCCTTCTATTTTCGTGTAATAGGTACTGTAATAACCAATGGAGATGTGTGGTTCAAATTTTCTTTTGGTATTTCTGCCGCCATGAATGTGATTCTTTGCTTTTCCCAATATTTCAAGGGTGATGTATTTTCTACCGCCATAACCTTCCTTCCTTCAAAATCTCGTTTATGTATCCTTCCTTTGATTTTTTCATGTAATTCAATAACCATTGTTTTTGTTATCATATTACACTCCAATCTTTTTTCATCTTCATTGACTCTAATCATTTTTCTTTTAACTGGTTCACTGATTTGTTTAATCACTTTCTTGATTTGAACAATCTCAACAACAATCTTCAACTTTCAATCTTCAGCGTCCCTGTTTCTAGCCATTATGTAGTTGCAGGAAATCCTACACTACACCCCTCACAAGATTTCATTAACATTCAACTCATTTTAGATTAACAATCTTAATTTTATTGATGAATCTTTGAACAATCTTACAAGAAAAGATAAAGGAATTAAGAATAACCACTGCTTTAGATTTTCTCTCTCCTATTTACTTGATTCTCACTCAGAAAAGATCTCTCTCCTTTCCTTTACAACTGAACGGCTATTTATAGGGAATTACATAGTGGATGACAACTAATCTGTCCTTTATTTTCGGATATGGCTTGCGACATTCTCGCAACCTTACAAATGTTAATCTCGCAAACTCTCTAATTTTCGCAGGACCATCACATTTTTCTCATAATTTAGCTGACGTCGTTTATTATGTCATTTCTGAAATTTTTCTGCGACACTGTTGTGTTGTGTTGTTAATAATTTCGCTGAGGCATTATTGCTGCGAGATTCTGATCCTACACAACGGTGATTATTGAATGCTTTGTTACCAAGGTAACTTGGATTGCAAACCCTGATTTAAAAACTATATAAAGAAGAACTCTAGCAACTGGGAAAACTAATCCCCACACCTCCCGTGTGTTACTAGTTGCATAACTAGAGTCGATTCTCCTTTAATCTTAGGTTTCTTCTCGAGACCCTATAGGTTAGCGACTTGAAGACTTCATTGGGATTGTGAATCCAGACCCAACTATTCTCTTTGTAGTTGCGTGATCTAATCTTGCTGTTTTTATCGTGTTGAGTGCAATTGAAATAATTGACTCGAGATTTTATATCTCCGACAGGCAAGATAGAAAAGTAATCACAAACAAACTTCGTCTCATCGTTTGTGATGCCACAATAACTTGTGTCGCTAGTCGATTAAGTTTATTGTGAGGTGATTGATAATACTAGGTTGTTCTTCGGGAATATAAGTCCGATTTATCAATTGGTTCCTGTTCACCTTGATTTATCAAAAGACGGAACAAAAACTCTTGGGTATTTCAGTGGGAGACAGATTTATTCAATCCTATAGACTTTTCTGTGTGAGACAAATTTGTCAATCAAGTTTTCGACTTTGGGTCGTAGCAACTCTTAGTTGTGTGTGACTACTCTTTTTCCCGTAGTCTACGTAATGTATACAGCTCTGAGGATCTGATACTAAATAGTATTGATACCTCCGTTGAACCGATATTTCCAAGTAATAAGTGATATCTAAGATCACAATAACAACGAAGAACACAAGTATAATGTAAAAGCTTCTAAGTTATCATGAGACACAAGAGGTTTACGTGGTTCGACATTTGTCTACATCCATGGGGTAATGAGTGCTTGTTTTTGTATTAAGTTGTGGTGGTTACAAAGATCTTAAATGCTTCCCAAATTAATAGAGAGAACTCAAGTGGAAGTTATTACTTAAGTTCTAAACATTAAAGAGGTATAAGCTTAAGACTATATCTTCTCTCCTAGATATTGAATTCCTTTAGTTTGTTGGTGAAGCTTGATATTTATAGCCCCTCTTGATCCAGGTATATCTTTGCTTCCTCTGGGTCCATCATCTGCTACTTTCGTACCAATAATACCTTCGTCCACCGCGTACTTTCTCTAGTTATATTTTGCCACCTCAGTTGGACCACGTTCCTTCGGGAACTACCCAACCTTAGTACAGGTTGTACCTTCGTTCACCGCCAGGTTCCGCCAATCGGGTTCTGCCACACTTTCTCTCTCCACGTGCCTAGATTCATGCGTGTAGATAAGAGATTTGAGCATTTAATGCTGATTGGATGCGTCATCTACCTCTGTCCCCTCGCCAGCTGACTCTATATAGACTAGGCTTTTTCCTTTATCTTGACCGTTCACGCCTTCTTTCTTGGGATGAGATAAAGTAGATCTGCGGAGGTATCCCTTGTTACTCAGGCTTCTCTGTTTAGCGAAGGCTACACAGTTAGGTATATATGCGGCCACTAAGATCCTGACACGTGCTCCACAGAATATTGGTATTCACATTTTGCCCCTTTTCTTTCATCTTCTACCGTTTGGTAGAAGTGGAAGAAAACTTTCGTTACGCCGCCAATTTTGAACGTACCGATTGGGTGGTCCCTTCATGTCCTTTTATGCAATAACTTCCCCTTGAATTTCGGGACATCCAATTTTTTTTTGATTTTCTAGCCGCCTACAAGAGGGGAACAAAGAGGAGGGAACTTTATTAACTCCCTTTCCTCTTCTTCTTCGAACTGTCACTCTCTATCCCTTTTATTGAGATACTCTTTTGCTGCTAACTGCTCCCCTTTTTCCTTCGATTCTCCGCGTGCTTTGGGTCCACTGTGTCGATCATACAAGTAAGTGATACCCGTACTTGGTCTTGATTTTCTCCATGATTGCCCCTGTTGTATCATTGTCGGACTAGGAGATTTATTGATGTTGCTTATTATGCTTGCATGTGAGAATTCCTGCTTTGTTTTGCTTGTTTACGCTGTATGGGAACTTGGGTTTTGTTCCATTTTAATTTTTGATGATGGTTTCGTTATGATAGTTCTTCACCTGCAACTTTGATCATGTGATCAAAGTTTTTTGATTTTCCCCCATGATATGTTTAGACTGTCCCCTTTGGTTGGTTAAGTGAAACCCATGCCCAAAGTTCGTCGGTTTTTTGCCCCCAATTCACTTTTGAATGAATTGCAATCTTCTTCTGCCATTGTTGATGGATATGTTCTTCCTGCTGGTGTTAGGCATCATGAGGCTTTCAAAGAAACCTATGCGTAAGGGTCCAAAGATATCTTCGTCGACTGATCCTCCTCCGCGAATGGATCATCCTGATGCTACGCCATCTCCTCCTCCTGAGGATTCTGAGGTGCCTACTGGTACTGAGGTGGCTACGGTCGCTGAGGAGGAATTTGTTATCGAGGATCTTCCACCTCCTCCTCCTCACTATGAGCTTCAGAGGCTCCAACTGCGTGACAAGGACAACTTTGCTCATTTGTCTATTGATGAGATTACGAAGTCTTTTCGCCTTCATAAATTCGAGATTTTCTTCATCAATGGCCCTGATGTTCTCACTGAGTCTCATATTCGGGATTTCCCTTATGATGAGAATAATCTTTTGATTAACGTTGGCCAATTGGACGCAGCTATGCTTCTTCCTCTGTATAGTAGAAAGGATCCTTTCTATTATGACGTCTTGTCCACCAGGGATGACCCGGCAAAAAAGACCCAGGTCCGAGGAATTTACCAGTATACTGGTAATTACTGGCGTTCCCTTCGCGAAAGCTGGTATCATAGCAAGGGAAAGACTACTCTGAAGTATTATGACCCCTTTGCTGAAGGGAGATCTAAGCAGGAGGACTATACCCTGCCAACTTAAATGCTACGTATGCTGATGCTATTCAAAAAATAAACCTTCTTCCTTGGAGTGTTGGTCCTCGTCGTATTCATGTTACTGCTAGGAATATTAGGGAGGGTAATAGCCTTCGCTTGCTGGAGGAGATTGATAAGACTGGTTTGACTACCATCCGTAATTCTGCTAGGCTGCCTTTGCCAAAGTCTGACCGCATTTGTCTTGATCATGATGATCGTTGGGATCGTACTCCTCTTCGTCTGGTTGGTCCTTGGGTTTATGGTTTCACCACTGCGGACCCCTCAGTCCCTCGTTCAGCTCGTTCTTTGCCTGAGAAGTATGATGGGTATCAGCCTTGGATTTTTAATCTTGTTGCTTCTCACGAGGTACCTTTGCTGTTAGTATCTTCATCTGCTTAGATATCTTTATATGCTTTGATATCTTTGTTCTGATGGTCTTCTTTTCCAGTCTGCCCCTGCTTCTTCTACTAGGACTGCTCCAGGCTCTGCTGGTAATTCTGTGGCCACAAGGACTAGGAAGAGAAAGGCTTTGGTTGAAACGCCTGCGGAGGTAAGGATCATTATCATACCTTTGTGCTTGTAAGTTCCTTAGTACCTTGCCCCCGATACTTAGCTGACGCATGTGTTTCTTTACAGTCTTCCCAGATGAAGGGTAAGTTGAAGACCATGATTGATCTTGATGCTTTGGATGATGATCCCAAGGCTGCTGGTGAGGGACCCGGTGATGAAGACATGGAGGATATCGAGGATACTGGCCTTAGTCCTCATTTGGATGATATTGAGGAGGATTTTTCCAAAGATAACCCTAGCCCCGTCCGAGCTGTTTCAGTTGAGGGTGAGAACCTTCTTGTTGGTACTGGTGCTCAGCTAGTAGAGCATGTTAGCGTTCAAGCCCCTGCACCTACGTTATCCGTGAAGATGCCTTCGTTTTTTGCTCATAGCAAAGATTTGCCCGCTATTCCTGCTGCTGCTGGAGCTGCTGTTGTGTCTTCTAAGAGTCTCCCTTCATCTCCTGCTACCTCCCTTCAATCAAGTGGTTCGTTTGCTAAGGTTGTGACCCCCACGGTGAGGGCTGGTAGCTGATATTCTCAGCAGAAGAAGAAGGTTGTGATTTCACTAGCCAGCTTTTCCTTCGATGATGTTCCTGCTTCACTAGGGAGTGCTCAGTCTGTTTCTACTTCCCCCGCTAGCAAAGTTGTTGGACCCCCACCTTCGTCACCAGATTGGACCGGACTGGGTAATCTTGTTTCTGCCGATGACATGGATTTGGTCAGATCTCAAGATCCTCTTTCTGTTCC